>NW_027475151.1:951685-1268914 GCF_051020985.1 Nomia melanderi | reverse complement strand
AAAAACTATATAAAACTATGTAAAACTATATAAACCTAACAAAACTATGTAAAACTATATAAAACTATGTGAAACTATATAAAACCAATAAAACTATATAATTCTATATAAAACTATAGAAAACAAAAGAAAACTATATAAAACGATGTAAAACAAATTAAACTATATAAAACTATATAACACTATATAAAACTATATAAAACTATATAAAACTATATAAAACTAACAAAACTATATCAAACCATATAAAACTAATAAAACTATATAAAACTATATGAAATTCTATAAAACTAAAAAAAGTATATAAAAGAAACAAAACTATATTAAACTACGTAAAACTGTATAAACCTAATAAAACTATAAAAAAATTTATGAAACTATATAACGCTGACAAGGCTATATAAAAGTAACAAAACTATATAAAACTAACAAAACTATATAAAACTATATAAAACTATATAAAACTATATAAAACTCTATAAAACTATATAAAACTATATATAACTATACAAAACTATATAAAACTATATAAAACATATAAAACTATATGAAACTATATAAAATTCTATAAAACTATATAACATGATATAAAACTAATAAAACTATATGAAACTATATAACACCATATAAAACTATATAAAACTATGTAAAACTATATAAACCTAACAAAACTATGTAAAACTATATAAAACTATGTGAAACTATATAAAACCAATAAAACTATATAAGACTATACAAAACTATAGGAAACTATATCAAACTATATAAAACTATATAAAACTATATAAAACTAACACAACTATATAAAACGATATAAAACTATATAAAACTATACAAAACTATATAAAACTATATGAAACTAATAAAACATTATAAAACCATATAAAACTATATAAAACTATATAAAGCTAACAAGACTATATAAAACTATATAAAACTATATAACATGATATAAAACTAATAAAACTATATAAAACTATATAAAACTATATAACACTATATAAAGTTACATAAAACTATATAAAACTATATAAGACTATATAAAAGTATATAAAACTAACACAACTATATAAAACGATATAAAACTATATAAAACTATATAAAACTATATAAACCTAACAAAACTATATAAAAACTATATAAAACTAATGAAAACTATATAAAACTATATGAAACTATATAAACCTAACAAAACTATATAAAACTATATAAAACTAATTAAACTATATAAAACTATATGAAACTCTATAAAACTATATAAAAACTATATAAAAGTAACAAAACCATATAAAACTACATAAAACTATATAAAGCTAATACAACTATATAAAACTCTATAAAACTATATAAAACTATATAAAAATAATAAAGTCATATAAAACTATATGAAACTCTATAAAACTACAAAGAACTATATAAAACTATATAAAACTATATTAAACTATATAAAACTATAGGAAACTATATCAAACAATATAAAGCTATCAAAACTATATAAAAACTATATAACACTATATAAAAACTATATAGAACTATATAACACTATATAAAACTATATAAAACTAACACAACTATATAAAACGGTATAAAACTATATAAAACTATATAAAAACTATATAAAACAATATAAAGCTATCAAAACTCTGTAAAACTATTTAAAACTATAAAAAACTAATAACACTATATAAAACTATATTGTACTACATAAAACTATATAAAACTATATAAAACTAATAAAACTAAATAAAACAATATAAAACTATACAAAACTAATAAAACTATATAAAAATGTAAAATTCTATAGAAAACTATATAAAACTATATAAAACTGTATAAAAACTATACAAAACTATATAAAACTATAAAAAATTAATAAAACTATATAAAACTATATGAAACTCTATAAAACTATATAGTACTATATAAAACTATATAAAACTATATAAAACTATATAAAACAATATAAAGCTATCAAAACTATATAAAACTATATAAAACTATATATAACTATATAAAACTATATATAACTATATAAAACTAATAAATCTATATAAAATTATATAAAACTGTACAAAACTATACAAAACTATATAAAACTATATGAAACTAATAAAACATTATAAAACCATATAAAACTATATAAAACTATATAAAACTATATAAAACTACATAAATCTATATAACGCTAGCAAGACTATATAAAACTATGTAACACTATATAAATCTATATAAAACTATATAACACTATATAAAAACTCTATTAAACTATATAGTACTATATAAAACTATATAAAACTATACAACATTATATAAAACTATATAAAACTATGTAAAACTATATATACCTAACAAAACAATATAAAACTATATAAATCTATGTATAACTATAGGAAACTATATAAAACTAACAAAACTATATAAAACTATGTAAAACTACATAAAACTGTATAAACCTAATAAAACTATATAAAACTATATGAAACTCTATAAAACTACATAGAAATATATAAAACTATACAAAACTGTATAAAATAATAAAAACTAATAAAGATGTATTAAAATACATAAACCTACATAAAACTATGTAAAACAGTATAAAAACTATATAAAACTATATGAAACTGTAGAAAGCTATGTAAAACTATTTAAAGCTATATAAAACTCTATAAAACTATATAAAACTCATAAAACTATATAAAACTATATAGTACCATATAAAACTATATAGTACTATATAAAACTATATAGTACTATTTAAACTATATAAAACTATATAAAACTAACAAAACTATATAAAAATATATAAAACTATATAAAACTATATAAAACTAACAAAACTATATAAAACTATATAAAACTATATAACACGATATTAAACTAATAAAACTATATAAAACCATATAACACTATATAAAACTATATAAAACTATATAAAACTATATAAAACTATATAAAACTAACACAACTATATAAAACGATATAAAACTATATAAAACTATATAAAACTATATAAACCTAACAAAACTATATAAAACTATATAAAACTAATTAAACTATATAAAACTATATGAAACTCTATAAAACTATATAAAACAATATAAAAGTAAAAAAACTATATAAAACTACATAAAACTATACAAAGCTAATGCAACTATATAAAACTCTATAAAACTATATAAAACTATATAAAAATAATAAAACTATATAAAACTATATGAAACTCTATAAAACTACAAAGAACTATATAAAACTATATAAAACTATATTAAACTATATAAAACTACAGGAAACTATATCAAACAATATAAAGCTATCAAAACTATATAAAACTATATAAAACTATATAAAACTAATAAAACTATATAAAACTATATGAAACAATATAAAACTATATAAAACTATATAAAACTATATAAAACTATATAAAACTAACAAAACTATGTAAAACTATACAAAACTATATAACACGATATTAAAACTAATAAAACTATATAACTATATAACACTATATAAAACTATATAAAACTATATAAAACTAACACAACTATATAAAACGATATAAAACTATATAAAACTAACAAAACTATATAAACCTATACAAAACTCTATAGAACTATATAAAACTATATAAAACTATATAAAACTATATAAAACTATATAAAACTATATAAAACTAACAAAACTATATAAAACTATATAACGCTAACAAGACTATATAAAACTACATAACACTATATAAAGCTATATAAAACTATATAAAACTATATAAAACTAATAAAACTATATAAAACTATATGAAACAATATAAAACTATATAAAACTATATAAAACTATATAAAACTATATAAATTATATAAAACTGTATAGAACTATATAAAACTATATGAAACTATGTAAAACTATACAAAATTATATAAAACTGTATAGAACTATATAAAACTATATAAAACTATATAAAACTATATAAAACTATATAAAACTATATAAAACTAACAAAACTATATAAAACTATATAAAACTAACAAAACTATATAAAACTATATAATACTATATAAAACCATATAAAACTATATAAAACTATATAACGCTAACAAGACTATATAAAACTACATAACACTATATAAAGCTATATAAAACTATATAAAACTATATAAAACTAATAAAACTATATAAAACTATATGAAACAATATAAAAACTATATAAAACTATATAAAACTATATAAAACTATATAAAATTATATAAAACTGTATAGAACTATATAAAACTATATGAAACTATGTAAAACTATACAAAATTATATAAAACTGTATAGAACTATATAAAACTATATAAAACTATATAAAAGTATATAAAACTATATAAAACTAACACAACTATATAAAACGTAATAAAACTATATAAAACTATATGAAACTATATAAAACAATATAAAGCTATCAAAACTCCGTAAAACTATATAAAACTATATAAAAGTATATAAGACTATATAAAACTATATAAGACTATATAAAACTATATAGAACTATATAAAACTATATAACACTATATAAAACTATATAAAACTAACAAAACTATATTAAACTATATAAAACTAATGAAACTATATAAAACTATATGAAACTCTATAACACTATATAGAACTATATAAAACTATATAAAACTATATAAAACTATATCAAACTATATAAAACTATAGGAAACTATATAAAACAATGTAAAGCTATCAAAACTATATCAATCTATATCAAAATGTATAGAACTATATAAAACTATATAAAACTATATAAAACTAAAAAAACTATATAAAACTATATAAAACTCTATATAACTATTTAAAACTCTCTAAAACTATATAAAACTATATAAAACTATATAAAACTATATAAAACTAACAAAAACTATATAAAACTATATAAAACTGATAAAACTATATAAAACTATATGAAACACTTTAAAACTATATAAAACTAACAAAACTATATAAAACTATATAAAACTATATAAAACATATAAAAGTATATAAAACTATATAAAACTCTATAAATCTATATAAAACTCATAAAACTATATAAAACCATAATGAACTATTTAAAACTATATAAAACTAACAAAACTATATAAAACTATATAAAACTAAATAAACTATAGGAATCTATATAAAACAATCTAAAGCTATCAAAACTATATGAATCTATATCAAAATGTATAGAACTATATAAAACTATATAAAACTATATAAAACTATATAAAACAAACAAGACTATATAAAACTATATAAAACTCTATAAAACTATATAAAACTATATAAAACTATATAAAACTAACAAAACTATATAAAACTATATAAAACTATATAAAACTATATAAAACTAATAAAACTATATAAAACCATATTGAACTATTTAAAACTATATAAAACTATATAAAACTATATAAAACTATATAAAACTAACAAAACTATATAAAATTATATAAAACTGTATAAAACTATACAAAACTAAATAAAACTATATGAAACTAATGAAACATTATAAAACCATATAAAACTATATAAAACTCTATAAAACTATATAAAACCATATAACGCTAACAAGACTATATAAAACTATATAACACTATATAAAACTATATAAAACTATATAAAAAATATATAAAACTAACAAAACTATATAAAACTATATAAAACTATATAAAACTCTATAAAGCTATATAAAACTATTTAAAACTATGTAAAACTATATAAAACTAAGAAAACTATATAAATCTATATAAAACTATAGAAAACTATATAAAACTATATAAAACGATATAAAACAAATTAAACTGTATAAAACTATATAACACTATATAAAAATATATAAAACTAACAAAACTATATAAAACTATATAAAACTGATAAAACTATATAAAACTATATGAAACTCTATAAAACTATATAGAACTATATAAAACTATATAAAACTATATAAAACCATATAAAACTATAGGAAACTATATAAAACAATATAAAGCTATCAAGACTATATAAAACTATATAAAACTATATAAATCTACATAAGACTATATAAAACTATAGGAAACTTTATAAAACTATATGAAACTCTATAAAACTATATAGAACTATATGAAACTATATAAAACTATATAAAACTATATAAAACTATAGGAAACTATATCAAACAATATAAAACTATATAAAACTCTATAAAGCTATATAAAACTATTTAAAACTATGTAAAACTATATAAAACTAAGAAAACTATATAAATCTATATAAAACTATAGAAAACTATATAAAACTATATAAAACGATATAAAACAAATTAAACTGTATAAAACTATATAACACTATATAAAAATATATATAACTAACAAAACTATATAAAACTATATAAAACTATATAAAACTAACACAACTATATAAAACGATATAAAACTATATAAAACTAACAAAACTATATAAACCTATACAAAACTCTATAGAACTATATAAAACTATATAAAACTATATAAAACTATATAAAACTATATAAAACTATATAAAACTAACAAAACTATATAAAACTATATAACGCTAACAAGACTATATAAAACTACATAACACTATATAAAGCTATATAAAACTATATAAAACTATATAAAACTAATAAAACTATATAAAACTATATGAAACAATATAAAACTATATAAAACTATATAAAACTATATAAAACTATATAAAATTATATAAAACTGTATAGAACTATATAAAACTATATGAAACTATGTAAAACTATACAAAATTATATAAAACTGTATAGAACTATATAAAACTATATAAAACTATATAAAACTATATAAAACTATATAAAACTATATAAAACTAACAAAACTATATAAAACTATATAAAACTAACAAAACTATATAAAACTATATAATACTATATAAAACCATATAAAACTATATAAAACTATATAACGCTAACAAGACTATATAAAACTACATAACACTATATAAAGCTATATAAAACTATATAAAACTATATAAAACTAATAAAACTATATAAAACTATATGAAACAATATAAAACTATATAAAACTATATAAAACTATATAAAACTATATAAAATTATATAAAACTGTATAGAACTATATAAAACTATATGAAACTATGTAAAACTATACAAAATTATATAAAACTGTATAGAACTATATAAAACTATATAAAACTATATAAAAGTATATAAAACTATATAAAACTAACACAACTATATAAAACGTAATAAAACTATATAAAACTATATGAAACTATATAAAACAATATAAAGCTATCAAAACTCCGTAAAACTATATAAAACTATATAAAAGTATATAAGACTATATAAAACTATATAAGACTATATAAAACTATATAGAACTATATAAAACTATATAACACTATATAAAACTATATAAAACTAACAAAACTATATTAAACTATATAAAACTAATGAAACTATATAAAACTATATGAAACTCTATAACACTATATAGAACTATATAAAACTATATAAAACTATATAAAACTATATCAAACTATATAAAACTATAGGAAACTATATAAAACAATGTAAAGCTATCAAAACTATATCAATCTATATCAAAATGTATAGAACTATATAAAACTATATAAAACTATATAAAACTAAAAAAACTATATAAAACTATATAAAACTCTATATAACTATTTAAAACTCTCTAAAACTATATAAAACTATATAAAACTATATAAAACTATATAAAACTAACAAAACTATATAAAACTATATAAAACTGATAAAACTATATAAAACTATATGAAACACTTTAAAACTATATAAAACTAACAAAACTATATAAAACTATATAAAACTATATAAAACATATAAAAGTATATAAAACTATATAAAACTCTATAAATCTATATAAAACTCATAAAACTATATAAAACCATAATGAACTATTTAAAACTATATAAAACTAACAAAACTATATAAAACTATATAAAACTAAATAAACTATAGGAATCTATATAAAACAATCTAAAGCTATCAAAACTATATGAATCTATATCAAAATGTATAGAACTATATAAAACTATATAAAACTATATAAAACTATATAAAACAAACAAGACTATATAAAACTATATAAAACTCTATAAAACTATATAAAACTATATAAAACTATATAAAACTAACAAAACTATATAAAACTATATAAAACTATATAAAACTATATAAAACTAATAAAACTATATAAAACCATATTGAACTATTTAAAACTATATAAAACTATATAAAACTATATAAAACTATATAAAACTAACAAAACTATATAAAATTATATAAAACTGTATAAAACTATACAAAACTAAATAAAACTATATGAAACTAATGAAACATTATAAAACCATATAAAACTATATAAAACTCTATAAAACTATATAAAACCATATAACGCTAACAAGACTATATAAAACTATATAACACTATATAAAACTATATAAAACTATATAAAAATATATAAAACTAACAAAACTATATAAAACTATATAAAACTATATAAAACTCTATAAAGCTATATAAAACTATTTAAAACTATGTAAAACTATATAAAACTAAGAAAACTATATAAATCTATATAAAACTATAGAAAACTATATAAAACTATATAAAACGATATAAAACAAATTAAACTGTATAAAACTATATAACACTATATAAAAATATATAAAACTAACAAAACTATATAAAACTATATAAAACTGATAAAACTATATAAAACTATATGAAACTCTATAAAACTATATAGAACTATATAAAACTATATAAAACTATATAAAACCATATAAAACTATAGGAAACTATATAAAACAATATAAAGCTATCAAGACTATATAAAACTATATAAAACTATATAAATCTACATAAGACTATATAAAACTATAGGAAACTTTATAAAACTATATGAAACTCTATAAAACTATATAGAACTATATGAAACTATATAAAACTATATAAAACTATATAAAACTATAGGAAACTATATCAAACAATATAAAACTATATAAAACTCTATAAAGCTATATAAAACTATTTAAAACTATGTAAAACTATATAAAACTAAGAAAACTATATAAATCTATATAAAACTATAGAAAACTATATAAAACTATATAAAACGATATAAAACAAATTAAACTGTATAAAACTATATAACACTATATAAAAATATATATAACTAACAAAACTATATAAAACTATATAAAACTAATAAAACTATATAAAACTATATAAAACTATATGAAACTATATAAAACTATATAAAACTATATAAAACTGATAAAACAACGCACTTTGATTTATTGCGCTATCTCTAATAGCACCCGAGATATCACCAGATATATATGGGGTTTTTCCCTGACCCTAACAGTCCGGCCCCATGAGACGGTGATTTTCTCGGCCCCTGGTGGTCCGAGGTCGTTCCCGCTCCACAGATTCATGCGCCAGGGCCTCCTGCAGACAATTCACTTTGGTTTATTGCGCTATCTCTAATAGCACCCGAGATATCACCAGATATATAATGGATTTTTCCCTGACCCTGACAGTCCGGCCCCATGAGACGGTGGTTTTCTCGGCCCCTGGTGGTCCGAGGTCCTTCCGCCTGCACAGATTCATGCGCCAGGGCCCCCTGCAGATAATTGACTTTGCTTTATTGCGCTATCTGTAATAGCAGCCGAGATATCACCAGATATATGCTGGATTTTTACATGACCTTGGGTGACGGATTCCGAATATCTGTAATTTTCTCGGCCCCTGGTGGTCCGAGGTAGTTCCTGCTGCACAGATACATTCGCCACTGCCTCCTACAGACAATGCACTTTGATTTATTGCGCTATCTCTAATTGCACCCGAGATATCACCAGATATATATTGGATTTTTCTCTGACCCTGACAGTCCGGCCCCATGAGACGGTGATTTTCTCGGCCCCTGGTGGTCCGAGGTCGCTCCCGCTGCACAGAATCATGCGCCAAGGCCTCCTGCAGATAATTCACTTTGGTTTATTGCGCTATCTCTAATAGCACCCGAGATATCACCAGATATATATTGGATTTTTCCCTGACCCTGAGTGTCCGGCCCCAAGTGTCGGTGGTTTTCTCGGCCCCTGGAGGGGCCGAGGTCGTTCCCGTTGCACAAATGCTTGCGCCAGGGCCTCCTGCAGATAATTCACTTTGATTTATCGCGCTATCTGTAATAGCACCCGAGAAAGCACCATATATATGCTGGATTTTTACATGACCTTGTCTGACGGACAACGAAAATCTGTAATTTTCTCGGCCCCTGGAGGTCCGAGGACGTTCCTGCTTCACAGATTCATGCGCCCGGGCCTCCTGCAGACAATGCGCTTTGATTTATTGCGCTATCTCTAATTGCACCCGAGGTATAACCAGATATATATTGGATTTTTCCCTGACCCTGAGTGTCCGGCCCCATGTGTCGGTGGTTTTCTCGGTCCCTCGTGGTCCGAGTTTGATCCCGCTGAACAGATTCATGCGCCTGGGCTTCCAGCAGACAATGCACTTTGATTTATTGCGCTATCTGTAATAGCACCTGAGATATCACGAGATATATATTGGATTTTTCCCTGACCCTGAGTGTCCGGCCCCATGAGACGGTGGTTTTATCGGCCCCTGGTGGTCCGAGGTCGTTCCCGCTGCACAGATTCATGCGCCAGGGCCTGCTGCTGATAATTCACCTTGGTTTATTTCGCTATCTCTAATAGCACCCGAGATATCACCAGATATATATTGGATTTTTCCCTGGCCCTGAGTGTCCGGCCCCATGAGATGGTGGTTTTCTCGGCCCCTGGTGGTCCGACGTCGTTCCAGCTGCACAGATTCATGCGCCCGGGCCTCCTGCAGACAGTGCACTTTGACGTATCGCGCCATCTGTAATAGCACCCGAGATATCATCAGATGCATTCTGGATTTTTACATGACCTTGGGTGTCCGGCCACATGCGTCGGTGGCTTTCTGGCCCCTGGTGGTCCGAGGTCGTTCCCGCGTCACAGATTCATGCGCAAGTGCCTCATACGGACAATGCACTTTGATTTACTGCGCTATCTCTAATAGCACCCGACATATCACCAGATATATATTGGATTTTACCCCGATCCTGACAGTCCGGCCCCATGAGTCGGTGGTTTTCTCGGTCCCTGGTCGTACGAGGTCGATCCCGCTGCACAGATTCATGCGCCAGGGCCTCCTGCAGACAGTGCACTTTGACTTATCGCGCTATCTGTAATAGCACCTGAGATATCACCAGATAAATATTGCATTTTTCCCTGACCCTGACAGTCCGGCCACATGTGTCGGTGGTTCTTTCGGCCCCTGGCGGTCCGAGGTCGTTCCTGCTGCTCAGATTCATGCGCAAGGGCCTCATACGGTCAATGCACTTCGATTTATCGCCCTATCTGTAATAGTACCCTAGATAACACCAGATATATACTGGTTTTTTCCCTGACCCTGAGTTTCCGGGACCATGAGACGGTGGTTTTCTCGGCCCCTGGTGGTCCGTGGTCGTTCCCGCTGCACAGATTCATGCGCTAGGCCCTCCTACAGACAATGCACTTTGATTTATTGCGCTATCTGTAATAGCACCCGAGATATCACCAGATATATGCTGGATTTCTTCATGACCTTGGTTGACGGAAACCGAAAATCTGTAATTTTATAGGCCCCTGGTGGTCCGAGGTCGTTCCTGCTGCACTAATTCATGCGCCAGGGACTCCTGCAGACAAGGCACTCTGATTTATTGCGCTATCTCTAATAGCACCCGAGATATCAGCAGATACATCCTGGATTTTTACATGGCCTTGGGTGTCCGGCCCAATGTGTCGGTGGTTTTCTCGGCCTCTGGTGGTCCGAGATCTTTCCCGCTGCACAGATTCATGCGCCAGGACCTCCTACAGACAATGCACTGTTATTTATTGCGATATCTGTAATAGGACCCGAGATATCACCAGATATATATTGGATTTTTCCCTGACCCAGTGTGTCTGGCACCATGAGTCGGTGGTTTTCTCGGCTCCTGGTGGACCGAGGTCGTTCCCGCTGCACAGATTCATGCGCCTGGGCCTCCTGCAGATAATTCACTTTGGTTTATTGCGCTATCTCTAATGGCACCCGAGATATCACCAGATATATATTGGATTTTTCCCTGCCCTGAGTGCCCGGCCCCATGTGTCGGTGGTTTTCTGGGCCCCTGGTGGTCCGAGGTCGATCCCGCTGCACAGATTCATGCGCCAGGGCCTCCTACAGACAATGCATTTTGATCTATTGCGCTATCTGTAATAGCACCCGAGATATCACCAGATACATATTGGATTTTTCCCTGACCCTGAGTGTCCGGCCCCATCAGACGGTGTTTTTCTTGGCCCCTGGTGGTCCGAGGTCGTTCCCGCTGCACAGATGCATGCGCCAGGGCCTCCTGCAGATAATTCACTTTGGTTTATTGCGCTATCTCTAATAGCACCCGAGATATCACCAGATATATGCTGGATTTTTACATGACCTTGGGTGACGGATACCGAAAATCAGTAATTTTCTTGGGCCCTGGTGGTCCGACGTCGTTGCTGCTGCACAGATTCATCTGCCAGGGCCTCCTGCAGACAATGCACTTTGATTTATCGCGCTATCTGTAATAGATCCAGAGATATCACCAGATATATATTGAATTTTTCCCTGACCCTGACAGTCCGGCCCCATGTGTCGGTGATTTTCTCGGACACTGCTGGCCCGAGGTCGATCCCGCTGCGCAGATTCATGCGCCAGGGCATCCTGCAGATAATTCACTTTGGTTTATTGCGATATCTGTAATAGCACCCGAGATATCACCAGATATATAATGGATTCTTCCCTGACCCTGAGTGTCCGGCCCCATCAGACGGTGGTTTTCTTGGCCCCTGGTGGTCCGAGATCGTTCCCGCTGCACAGATTCACGCGCCAAGGCGTCCTGCATATAAGTCAGTTTGGTTTATTGCGCTATCTCTAATAGCACCCGAGATATCACCAGGTATATATTGTATTTTTCCCTGACCCTGTGTGTCCGGCCAAATGAGTCGGTGGTTTTCTCGGTCCCTGGTGTTCCGAGGTAGATCCCGCTGCACAGATTCATGCGCCATGGCCTCCTGCAGGCAATGCACTTTGATTTATTGCGCTATCTGTAATAGAACCCGAGATATCACCAGATATATATTGGATTTTTCCCCGACCCTGAGTGTCCGGCCCCATGAGACGGTGGATTTCTCGGCCCCTGGTAGTCCGAGGTCGTTCCCGCTACACAGATTCATGCGCCAGGGCCTCCTGCACATAATTCACTTTGATTTATTGCGCTATCTCTAATGGCACCTGATATATCACCAGATACATGCTCGATTTTTACATTTCCTTGGGTGGCGGATACCGAAAATCTATAATTTTCTCTGCCCCTGGTGGTCCGAGGTCGTTCCTGCTGCACAGATTCATGCGCCAGGGCCTCCTACGGACAATGCACTTTGGTTTATTGCGCTATCTCTAGTAACACCCGAGATATCATCAGATATATATTGGATTTTACCCTGACCCTGACAGTCCGGCCCCACGAGTCGGTGGTTTTCTCGGCCCCTGGTGTTCCGAGGTCGTTCCGGCTGCACAGATTCATGCGACAGGGCCTCCTGCAGACAATGCACTTTCACTAATTGCGCTATCTCTATTAGCACCCCAGATATCACCAGATATATGCTGGATTTTTACATAACCTTGTGTGACGGATACCGAAAATCTGTAATTTTCTCGGCCCCTGGTGGTCTGAGGTCCTTCCTGCTGCACAGATTCATGCGCCAGGGCCTCCTGCAGACAGTGTACTTTGACTTATCGCGCCATCTGTAATAGCACCCTAGATATCATCAGATGCATTCTGGATTTTTACATGACCTTGGGTGTCCGGCCCCATGCGTCGGTGGCTTTCTGGCCCCTGGTGGTCCGAGGTAGTTCCCGCGGCACAGATTCATGCGCAAGTGCCTCATACGGACAATGCACTTTGATTTACTGCGCTATCTCTAATAGCACCCGACATATCACCAGATATATGCTGGATTTTACCCCGATCCTGACAGTCCGCCCCATGAGTCGGTGGTTTTCTCGGTCCCTGGTCGTACGAGGTCGATCCCGCTGCACATATTCATGCGCCAGGGCCTCCTGCAGACAACGCACTCTGGATTATTACGCTATATCTAATAGGACCCGAGATACCACCAGATATATATTGGATTTTTCCCTGACCCTGACAGTCCGGCCCCATGTGTCGGTGATTTTCTCGGACACTGCTGGCCCGAGGTCGATCCCGCTGCACAGATTCATGCGCAAGGGCCTTATACGGACAATGCACATTGATTTACTGCGCTATCTCTAATAGCACCCGAGATATAACTAGATATATACTGGATCTTTCCCTGACCCTGACAGTACGGCCCCATGTGTCGGTGGTTTTCTCGGTCCCTGGTTGTCCTAGGTCGATCCCGCAGCACAGATTCATGCGACAGGGCCTCCTGCAGACAATGCACTTTCACTTATTGTGCTATCTCTATTAGCACCCCAGATATCACCAGATATATGCTGGATTTTTACATAACCTTGGGTGACGGATACCGAAAATCTGTAATTTTCTCGGCCCCTGGTGGTCTGATGTCCTTCCTGCTGCACAGATTCATGCGCCAGGGCCTCCTGCAGACAGTGTACTTTGACTTATCGCGCCATCTGTAATAGCACCCGAGATATCATCAGATGCATTCTGGATTTTTACATGACCTTGGGTGTCCGGCCCCATGCGTCGGTGGCTTTCTGGCCCCTGGTGCTCCGATGTCGTTCCTGCTGCACAGATTCATGCGCAAGGGCCTCCTACGGACAATGCACATTGGATTATTGCGCTATCTCTAATAGCTCCCGAGATATCACCAGATATATATTGGATTTTCCCCTGAGCCTGAGTTTCCGGCCCCATGAGCCGGTGGTTTTCTGGGCCCCTGGTGGTCCGAGGTCGTTCCCGCTGCACACATGCATGCGCCAGGGCCTCCTGCAGATAATTCACTTTGGTTTATTGCGCTATCTCTAATAGCGCCCGAGATATCACGAGATATATATTGGATTTTCCCCTGACCCTGAGTGTCCGGCCCCATGAGACGGTGGTTGTCTCGGCCCATGGTGGTCCGAGGTCGATCCCGCTCCACAGATTCATGCGCCAGGGCCTCCTACAGACATTGCACTTTGGTTTATTGCGCTTTCTCTAATAGCACCCGAGATATCACCAGATATATATTGGATTTTACCATGTCCCTTAGTATACAGCTCCATGAGTCGGTGGATTTCTCGGCCCCTGGTGGTCCGAGGTGTTTCCCGCTGCACAGATTCATGCGCCAGGGCCTCCTGCAGACAATGCACTTTGGTTTATTGCGCTATCTCTAATAGCACCCGAGATATCACCAGATATATGCTGGATTTTCTCCTGACCCTGAGTGTCCGGCCCCATGAGACGGTGGTTGTCTCGGCCCATGGTGGTCCGAGGTCGATCCCGCTGCACAG
The DNA here is from genome assembly GCF_051020985.1 of Nomia melanderi. Lineage (NCBI taxonomy): Eukaryota > Metazoa > Arthropoda > Insecta > Hymenoptera > Halictidae > Nomia > Nomia melanderi. Next base: position 1,253,295 of record NW_027475151.1, on the reverse strand, counting down.
ATTCAGGCGGCAGGGCCTCGTGCAGATAATTCACTTTGGTTTATTGCGCTTTCTCTAATAGCACCCGAGATATCACCAGATATATATTTGATTTTTCCCTGACCCTGAGTGTCCGGCCCCATGAGACGGTGGTTTTCTCGGCCCCTGGTGGTCCCAGGTCGTTCCCGCTGCACAGATGCATGCGGCAGGGTCTCCTGCAGATAATTCACTTTGGTGTATTGCGCTATCTCTAATAGCACCCGAGATATCACCAGATATATATTGGATTTTCCCCTGATCCTGAGTGTCCGGCCACATGAGACGGTGGTTTTCTCGGCCCCTGGTTGTCCGAGGTCGTTGCCGCTGTACAGATTCATGCGCCAGGGCCTCCCGCAGACAATGCACTTTGATTCATTGCACTATCTGTAATAGCACCCGAGAAAGCACCATATATATGCTGGATTTTTACATGACTTTTGGTGACTGATACCGAAAATCTGTAATTTTCTCGGACCCTGGTGGTCCGAGGTCGTTCCCGCTGCACAGATTCATGCGCCAGGGCCTCCTGCAGATAATTCACTTTGAGTTATTGCGCTATCTGTAATAGCACCAGAGAAAGCTCCATATATATGCTGGATTTTTACATGCCTTTGGGTGACGGATACCGAAAATCTGTAATTTTCTCGGCCCCTGGGGTTCCGATGTCGTTCCTGCTGCACAGATTAATGCGCCAGGGCCGCCTACAGACAATGCACTTGGATTTATTGCGCTATCTGTAGTAGCACCCGAGATATCACCAGATATATGCTGGATTTTGCCCAGACCCTGAGTGTCCGGCCCCATGAGACGGTGGTTTTCTCGGCCCCTGGGGATCCGAGGTCCTTCCTGCTGCACAGATTCTTGCGCCAGGGCCTCCTGCAGATAATTAACTGTGATTTATTGCGCTATCTCTAATATCACCCGAGATACCACCAGATATATGCTGGATTTTTACATGACCTTGGGTGACGAATTCCGAATATCTGTAATTTTCTCGGCCCCTGGTTGTCCGAGGTCGTTCCTGCTTCGCAGATTCATGCCCCAGGGCCTCCTGCAGACAATGCACTTTGATTTATCGCGCTATCTGTAATAGAACCCGAGATATCACCAGATATATGCTGGATTTTTACATGACATTGGGAGACGGATACCGAAAATCTGTAATTTTGTCAGCACTTGGTGCTCCGATGTCGTTCCTGCTGCACAGATTCATGCGCAAGGGCCTCCTACGGACAATGCACATTGGATTATTGCGCTATCTCTAATAGCTCCCGAGATATCACCAGATATATATTGGATTTTCCCCTGACCCTGAGTTTCCGGCCCCATGAGCCGGTGGTTTTCTGGGCCCCTGGTGGTCCGAGGTCGTTCCCGCTGCACACATGCATGCGCCAGGGCCTCCTGCAGATAATTCACTTTGGTTTATTGCGCTATCTCTAATAGCGCCCGAGATATCACGAGATATATATTGGATTTTCCCCTGACCCTGAGTGTCCGGCCCCATGAGACGGTGGTTGTCTCGGCCCATGGTGGTCCGAGGTCGATCCCGCTCCACAGATTCATGCGCCAGGGCCTCCTACAGACATTGCACTTTGGTTTATTGCGCTTTCTCTAATAGCACCCGAGATATCACCAGATATATATTGGATTTTACCATGTCCCTTAGTATACAGCTCCATGAGTCGGTGGATTTCTCGGCCCCTGGTGGTCCGAGGTGTTTCCCGCTGCACAGATTCATGCGCCAGGGCCTCCTGCAGACAATGCACTTTGGTTTATTGCGCTATCTCTAATAGCACCCGAGATATCACCAGATATATGCTGGATTTTCTCCTGACCCTGAGTGTCCGGCCCCATGAGACGGTGGTTGTCTCGGCCCATGGTGGTCCGAGGTCGTTCCCGCTCCACAGATTCATGCGCCAGGGCCTCCTACAGACATTGCACTTTGATTTATTGCGCTATCTCTAATAGCACCCGAGATATCACCAGATATATGCTGGATTTTTCCCTGACCTTGAGTGTCCGGCCCCATGTGTCGGTGGTTTTCTCGGCCCCTGGTGGACCGAGGTCGATCCCGCTGCACAGATTCAGGCGGCAGGGCCTCGTGCAGATAATTCACTTTGGTTTATTGCGCTTTCTCTAATAGCACCCGAGATATCACCAGATATATATTTGATTTTTCCCTGACCCTGAGTTTCCGGCCCCATGAGACGGTGGTTTTCTCGGCCCCTGGTGGTCCCAGGTCGTTCCCGCTGCACAGATGCATGCGGCAGGGTCTCCTGCAGATAATTCACTTTGGTGTATTGCGCTATCTCTAATAGCACCCGAGATATCACCAGATATATATTGGATTTTCCCCTGATCCTGAGTGTCCGGCCACATGAGACGGTGGTTTTCTCGGCCCCTGGTTGTCCGAGGTCGTTGCCGCTGTACAGATTCATGCGCCAGGGCCTCCCGCAGACAATGCACTTTGATTCATTGCACTATCTGTAATAGCACCCGAGAAAGCACCATATATATGCTGGATTTTTACATGACTTTTGGTGACTGATACCGAAAATCTGTAATTTTCTCGGACCCTGGTGGTCCGAGGTCGTTCCCGCTGCACAGATTCATGCGCCAGGGCCTCCTGCAGATAATTCACTTTGAGTTATTGCGCTATCTGTAATAGCACCAGAGAAAGCTCCATATATATGCTGGATTTTTACATGCCTTTGGGTGACGGATACCGAAAATCTGTAATTTTCTCGGCCCCTGGGGTTCCGATGTCGTTCCTGCTGCACAGATTAATGCGCCAGGGCCGCCTACAGACAATGCACTTGGATTTATTGCGCTATCTGTAGTAGCACCCGAGATATCACCAGATATATGCTGGATTTTGCCCAGACCCTGAGTGTCCGGCCCCATGAGACGGTGGTTTTCTCGGCCCCTGGGGATCCGAGGTCCTTCCTGCTGCACAGATTCTTGCGCCAGGGCCTCCTGCAGATAATTAACTGTGATTTATTGCGCTATCTCTAATATCACCCGAGATACCACCAGATATATGCTGGATTTTTACATGACCTTGGGTGACGAATTCCGAATATCTGTAATTTTCTCGGCCCCTGGTTGTCCGAGGTCGTTCCTGCTTCGCAGATTCATGCCCCAGGGCCTCCTGCAGACAATGCACTTTGATTTATCGCGCTATCTGTAATAGAACCCGAGATATCACCAGATATATGCTGGATTTTTACATGACATTGGGAGACGGATACCGAAAATCTGTAATTTTGTCAGCACTTGGTGCTCCGATGTCGTTCCTGCTGCACAGATTCATGCGCAAGGGCCTCCTACGGACAATGAACATTGGATTATTGCGCTATCTCTAATAGCTCCCGAGATATCACCAGATATATATTGGATTTTCCCCTGACCCTGAGTTTCCGGCCCCATGAGCCGGTGGTTTTCTGGGCCCCTGGTGGTCCGAGGTCGTTCCCGCTGCACACATGCATGCGCCAGGGCCTCCTGCAGATAATTCACTTTGGTTTATTGCGCTATCTCTAATAGCGCCCGAGATATCACGAGATATATATTGGATTTTCCCCTGACCCTGAGTGTCCGGCCCCATGAGACGGTGGTTGTCTCGGCCCATGGTGGTCCGAGGTCGATCCCGCTCCACAGATTCATGCGCCAGGGCCTCCTACAGACATTGCACTTTGGTTTATTGCGCTTTCTCTAATAGCACCCGAGATATCACCAGATATATATTGGATTTTACCATGTCCCTTAGTATACAGCTCCATGAGTCGGTGGATTTCTCGGCCCCTGGTGGTCCGAGGTGTTTCCCGCTGCACAGATTCATGCGCCAGGGCCTCCTGCAGACAATGCACTTTGGTTTATTGCGCTATCTCTAATAGCACCCGAGATATCACCAGATATATGCTGGATTTTCTCCTGACCCTGAGTGTCCGGCCCCATGAGACGGTGGTTGTCTCGGCCCATGGTGGTCCGAGGTCGTTCCCGCTCCACAGATTCATGCGCCAGGGCCTCCTACAGACATTGCACTTTGATTTATTGCGCTATCTCTAATAGCACCCGAGATATCACCAGATATATGCTGGATTTTTCCCTGACCTTGAGTGTCCGGCCCCATGTGTCGGTGGTTTTCTCGGCCCCTGGTGGACCGAGGTCGATCCCGCTGCACAGATTCAGGCGGCAGGGCCTCGTGCAGATAATTCACTTTGGTTTATTGCGCTTTCTCTAATAGCACCCGAGATATCACCAGATATATATTTGATTTTTCCCTGACCCTGAGTTTCCGGCCCCATGAGACGGTGGTTTTCTCGGCCCCTGGTGGTCCCAGGTCGTTCCCGCTGCACAGATGCATGCGGCAGGGTCTCCTGCAGATAATTCACTTTGGTGTATTGCGCTATCTCTAATAGCACCCGAGATATCACCAGATATATATTGGATTTTCCCCTGATCCTGAGTGTCCGGCCACATGAGACGGTGGTTTTCTCGGCCCCTGGTTGTCCGAGGTCGTTGCCGCTGTACAGATTCATGCGCCAGGGCCTCCCGCAGACAATGCACTTTGATTCATTGCACTATCTGTAATAGCACCCGAGAAAGCACCATATATATGCTGGATTTTTACATGACTTTTGGTGACTGATACCGAAAATCTGTAATTTTCTCGGACCCTGGTGGTCCGAGGTCGTTCCCGCTGCACAGATTCATGCGCCAGGGCCTCCTGCAGATAATTCACTTTGAGTTATTGCGCTATCTGTAATAGCACCAGAGAAAGCTCCATATATATGCTGGATTTTTACATGCCTTTGGGTGACGGATACCGAAAATCTGTAATTTTCTCGGCCCCTGGGGTTCCGATGTCGTTCCTGCTGCACAGATTAATGCGCCAGGGCCGCCTACAGACAATGCACTTGGATTTATTGCGCTATCTGTAGTAGCACCCGAGATATCACCAGATATATGCTGGATTTTGCCCAGACCCTGAGTGTCCGGCCCCATGAGACGGTGGTTTTCTCGGCCCCTGGGGATCCGAGGTCCTTCCTGCTGCACAGATTCTTGCGCCAGGGCCTCCTGCAGATAATTAACTGTGATTTATTGCGCTATCTCTAATATCACCCGAGATACCACCAGATATATGCTGGATTTTTACATGACCTTGGGTGACGAATTCCGAATATCTGTAATTTTCTCGGCCCCTGGTTGTCCGAGGTCGTTCCTGCTTCGCAGATTCATGCCCCAGGGCCTCCTGCAGACAATGCACTTTGATTTATCGCGCTATCTGTAATAGAACCCGAGATATCACCAGATATATGCTGGATTTTTACATGACATTGGGAGACGGATACCGAAAATCTGTAATTTTGTCAGCACTTGGTGCTCCGATGTCGTTCCTGCTGCACAGATTCATGCGCAAGGGCCTCCTACGGACAATGAACATTGGATTATTGCGCTATCTCTAATAGCTCCCGAGATATCACCAGATATATATTGGATTTTCCCCTGACCCTGAGTTTCCGGCCCCATGAGCCGGTGGTTTTCTGGGCCCCTGGTGGTCCGAGGTCGTTCCCGCTGCACACATGCATGCGCCAGGGCCTCCTGCAGATAATTCACTTTGGTTTATTGCGCTATCTCTAATAGCGCCCGAGATATCACGAGATATATATTGGATTTTCCCCTGACCCTGAGTGTCCGGCCCCATGAGACGGTGGTTGTCTCGGCCCATGGTGGTCCGAGGTCGATCCCGCTCCACAGATTCATGCGCCAGGGCCTCCTACAGACATTGCACTTTGGTTTATTGCGCTTTCTCTAATAGCACCCGAGATATCACCAGATATATATTGGATTTTACCATGTCCCTTAGTATACAGCTCCATGAGTCGGTGGATTTCTCGGCCCCTGGTGGTCCGAGGTGTTTCCCGCTGCACAGATTCATGCGCCAGGGCCTCCTGCAGACAATGCACTTTGGTTTATTGCGCTATCTCTAATAGCACCCGAGATATCACCAGATATATGCTGGATTTTCTCCTGACCCTGAGTGTCCGGCCCCATGAGACGGTGGTTGTCTCGGCCCATGGTGGTCCGAGGTCGTTCCCGCTCCACAGATTCATGCGCCAGGGCCTCCTACAGACATTGCACTTTGATTTATTGCGCTATCTCTAATAGCACCCGAGATATCACCAGATATATGCTGGATTTTTCCCTGACCTTGAGTGTCCGGCCCCATGTGTCGGTGGTTTTCTCGGCCCCTGGTGGACCGAGGTCGATCCCGCTGCACAGATTCAGGCGGCAGGGCCTCGTGCAGATAATTCACTTTGGTTTATTGCGCTTTCTCTAATAGCACCCGAGATATCACCAGATATATATTTGATTTTTCCCTGACCCTGAGTGTCCGGCCCCATGAGACGGTGGTTTTCTCGGCCCCTGGTGGTCCCAGGTCGTTCCCGCTGCACAGATGCATGCGGCAGGGTCTCCTGCAGATAATTCACTTTGGTGTATTGCGCTATCTCTAATAGCACCCGAGATATCACCAGATATATATTGGATTTTCCCCTGATCCTGAGTGTCCGGCCACATGAGACGGTGGTTTTCTCGGCCCCTGGTTGTCCGAGGTCGTTGCCGCTGTACAGATTCATGCGCCAGGGCCTCCCGCAGACAATGCACTTTGATTCATTGCACTATCTGTAATAGCACCCGAGAAAGCACCATATATATGCTGGATTTTTACATGACTTTTGGTGACTGATACCGAAAATCTGTAATTTTCTCGGACCCTGGTGGTCCGAGGTCGTTCCCGCTGCACAGATTCATGCGCCAGGGCCTCCTGCAGATAATTCACTTTGAGTTATTGCGCTATCTGTAATAGCACCAGAGAAAGCTCCATATATATGCTGGATTTTTACATGCCTTTGGGTGACGGATACCGAAAATCTGTAATTTTCTCGGCCCCTGGGGTTCCGATGTCGTTCCTGCTGCACAGATTAATGCGCCAGGGCCGCCTACAGACAATGCACTTGGATTTATTGCGCTATCTGTAGTAGCACCCGAGATATCACCAGATATATGCTGGATTTTGCCCAGACCCTGAGTGTCCGGCCCCATGAGACGGTGGTTTTCTCGGCCCCTGGGGATCCGAGGTCCTTCCTGCTGCACAGATTCTTGCGCCAGGGCCTCCTGCAGATAATTAACTGTGATTTATTGCGCTATCTCTAATATCACCCGAGATACCACCAGATATATGCTGGATTTTTACATGACCTTGGGTGACGAATTCCGAATATCTGTAATTTTCTCGGCCCCTCGTTGTCCGAGGTCGTTCCTGCTTCGCAGATTCATGCCCCAGGGCCTCCTGCAGACAATGCACTTTGATTTATCGCGCTATCTGTAATAGAACCCGAGATATCACCAGATATATGCTGGATTTTTACATGACATTGGGAGACGGATACCGAAAATCTGTAATTTTGTCAGCACTTGGTGCTCCGATGTCGTTCCTGCTGCACAGATTCATGCGCAAGGGCCTCCTACGGACAATGCACATTGGATTATTGCGCTATCTCTAATAGCTCCCGAGATATCACCAGATATATATTGGATTTTCCCCTGACCCTGAGTTTCCGGCCCCATGAGCCGGTGGTTTTCTGGGCCCCTGGTGGTCCGAGGTCGTTCCCGCTGCACACATGCATGCGCCAGGGCCTCCTGCAGATAATTCACTTTGGTTTATTGCGCTATCTCTAATAGCGCCCGAGATATCACGAGATATATATTGGATTTTCCCCTGACCCTGAGTGTCCGGCCCCATGAGTCGGTGGATTTCTCGGCCCCTGGTGGTCCGAGGTGTTTCCCGCTGCACAGATTCATGCGCCAGGGCCTCCTGCAGACAATGCACTTTGGTTTATTGCGCTATCTCTAATAGCACCCGAGATATCACCAGATATATGCTGGATTTTCTCCTGACCCTGAGTGTCCGGCCCCATGAGACGGTGGTTGTCTCGGCCCATGGTGGTCCGAGGTCGTTCCCGCTCCACAGATTCATGCGCCAGGGCCTCCTACAGACATTGCACTTTGATTTATTGCGCTATCTCTAATAGCACCCGAGATATCACCAGATATATGCTGGATTTTTCCCTGACCTTGAGTGTCCGGCCCCATGTGTCGGTGGTTTTCTCGGCCCCTGGTGGACCGAGGTCGATCCCGCTGCACAGATTCAGGCGGCAGGGCCTCGTGCAGATAATTCACTTTGGTTTATTGCGCTTTCTCTAATAGCACCCGAGATATCACCAGATATATATTTGATTTTTCCCTGACCCTGAGTGTCCGGCCCCATGAGACGGTGGTTTTCTCGGCCCCTGGTGGTCCCAGGTCGTTCCCGCTGCACAGATGCATGCGGCAGGGTCTCCTGCAGATAATTCACTTTGGTGTATTGCGCTATCTCTAATAGCACCCGAGATATCACCAGATATATATTGGATTTTCCCCTGATCCTGAGTGTCCGGCCACATGAGACGGTGGTTTTCTCGGCCCCTGGTTGTCCGAGGTCGTTGCCGCTGTACAGATTCATGCGCCAGGGCCTCCCGCAGACAATGCACTTTGATTCATTGCACTATCTGTAATAGCACCCGAGAAAGCACCATATATATGCTGGATTTTTACATGACTTTTGGTGACTGATACCGAAAATCTGTAATTTTCTCGGACCCTGGTGGTCCGAGGTCGTTCCCGCTGCACAGATTCATGCGCCAGGGCCTCCTGCAGATAATTCACTTTGAGTTATTGCGCTATCTGTAATAGCACCAGAGAAAGCTCCATATATATGCTGGATTTTTACATGCCTTTGGGTGACGGATACCGAAAATCTGTAATTTTCTCGGCCCCTGGGGTTCCGATGTCGTTCCTGCTGCACAGATTAATGCGCCAGGGCCGCCTACAGACAATGCACTTGGATTTATTGCGCTATCTGTAGTAGCACCCGAGATATCACCAGATATATGCTGGATTTTGCCCAGACCCTGAGTGTCCGGCCCCATGAGACGGTGGTTTTCTCGGCCCCTGGGGATCCGAGGTCCTTCCTGCTGCACAGATTCTTGCGCCAGGGCCTCCTGCAGATAATTAACTGTGATTTATTGCGCTATCTCTAATATCACCCGAGATACCACCAGATATATGCTGGATTTTTACATGACCTTGGGTGACGAATTCCGAATATCTGTAATTTTCTCGGCCCCTCGTTGTCCGAGGTCGTTCCTGCTTCGCAGATTCATGCCCCAGGGCCTCCTGCAGACAATGCACTTTGATTTATCGCGCTATCTGTAATAGAACCCGAGATATCACCAGATATATGCTGGATTTTTACATGACATTGGGAGACGGATACCGAAAATCTGTAATTTTGTCAGCACTTGGTGCTCCGATGTCGTTCCTGCTGCACAGATTCATGCGCAAGGGCCTCCTACGGACAATGCACATTGGATTATTGCGCTATCTCTAATAGCTCCCGAGATATCACCAGATATATATTGGATTTTCCCCTGACCCTGAGTTTCCGGCCCCATGAGCCGGTGGTTTTCTGGGCCCCTGGTGGTCCGAGGTCGTTCCCGCTGCACACATGCATGCGCCAGGGCCTCCTGCAGATAATTCACTTTGGTTTATTGCGCTATCTCTAATAGCGCCCGAGATATCACGAGATATATATTGGATTTTCCCCTGACCCTGAGTGTCCGGCCCCATGAGACGGTGGTTGTCTCGGCCCATGGTGGTCCGAGGTCGTTCCCGCTCCACAGATTCATGCGCCAGGGCCTCCTACAGACATTGCACTTTGATTTATTGCGCTATCTCTAATAGCACCCGAGATATCACCAGATATATATTGGATTTTACCATGTCCCTTAGTATACAGCTCCATGAGTCGGTGGATTTCTCGGCCCCTGGTGGTCCGAGGTCGTTCCCGCGGCACAGATTCATGCGCAAGTGCCTCATACGGACAATGCACTTTGATTTACTGCGCTATCTCTAATAGCACCCTACATATCACCAGATATATGCTGGATTTTACCCCGATCCTGACAGTCCGGCCCCATGAGTCGGTGGTTTTCTCGGTCCCTGGTCGTACGAGGTCGATCCCGCTGCACATATTCATGCGCCAGGGCCTCCTGCAGACAGTGCACTTTGACTTATCGCGCTATCTGTAATAGCACCCGAGATATCACCAGATAAATATTGCATTTTTCCCTGACCCTGACAGTCCGGCCCCATGTGTCGGTGGTTTTCTCGGACCCTGGTGGTTCGACGTCGTTCCCGCTGCACAGATTCATGTGCAAGTGCCTGATACGGACAATGTACTTTGATTTATGGCGCTATCTCTAATAGCACCCGAGATATCACCAGATATATGCTGGATTTTTACATGACCTTGGGTGACGGATACCGAAAATCTGTAATTTTCTCAGCCCCTGGTGGGCCGAGGTCCTTCCTGCTGCCCAGATTCATGCGCAAGGGCCTCATACGGACAATGCACTTTGATTTATCGCGCTATCTGTAATTGAGCCCGACATATCACCAGATCTATATTGGATTTTTCCCTGATCCTGATTTCCCGGCTCCATGAGTCGGTGGTTTTCTCGGCTCCTGGTGGACCGAGGTCGTTCCGCTGCACAGATTCATGCGCCAGGGCCTCCTGCAGATAAGTCACTTTGGTTTATTGCGCTATCTCTAATAGCAGCCGAGATATCACCAGATATATATTGGATTTTTCCCTGACCCTGAGTGTCCGGCCACATGAGGACGGAGGTTTTCTCGGGCCCTGGTGGTCCGAGGTCGATCCCGCTGCGCAGATTCATTCGCCAGGGCATCCTGCAGATAATTCACTTTGGTTTATTGCGCTATCTGTAATAGCACCCGAGATATCACCAGATATATATTGGATTTTTCCCTGACCCTGAGTGTCCGGCCCTATGAGGACGGAGGTTTTCTCGGCCTCTGGTGGTCCGAGGACGTACCCGCTGCTCCGATTCATGCGCCAGGGCCTTCTGCAGACAATGAACTTTGGTTTATTGCGCCATCTGTAACACCACCCGAGACATCACCAGATACATATTGGATTTTTCCCTGACCCTGAGTGTCCGGCCCCATGTGTCGGTGGTTTTTTCGGCCCCTGGTGGTCCGAGGCCGTTCCTGCTGCTCAGATTCATGCGCAAGGGCATCATACGGTCAATGCACTTTGCTTTATCGCGCTATCTGCAATAGCAACTGAGATATCACCAGATATATGCTGGATTTTTTCATGACCCTGGGTGACGGATACCGAAAATCTGTAATTTTCTCGGCCCCTGGTGGTCCGAGATCGTTACCGCTGCACAGATTGATGCTTCAGGGCCTACTGCAGACAATGCACTTTGGGTTATTGCGCTATCTCTAATAGCACCCGAGATGTCACCAGATATGTATTGCATTTTTCTCTGACCCTGAGTGTCCGGCCACATGTGTCGGTGGTTTTCTCGGCCCCTGGTGGTCCGACGTCGATCCCGCTGCACAGATTCATGCGCCAGGGCCTCCTGCAGACAATGCACTTTGATTTATCGCGCTATCTCTAATAGCACCCGGTATATCACCATATATATATTGGATTATTCCCTGACCCTGAGAGTACGGCCCCATGTGTCGGTGGTTTTCTCGGCCCCTGGTGGTCCAACGTCGTTCCTGCTGCTCAGATTCATGCCCAAGGGCCTCATACGGACAATGCACTTTGATTTACTCTCTAATAGCACCCGAGATATCACTAGATATATGCTGGAGTTTTCCCTGACCCTGACTGTCCGGCCCCATGTGTCGGTGGTTTTCTCGGCCCCTGGTGGTCCGAGGTCGTTCCCGCAGCACAGATTCATGCGCCCGGGCCTTCTGCAGACAATGCAGTTTGATTTAATGCTCTTTCTCTAATAGCACCCAAGATATCACCAGATACATGCTGGATTTTTACATGACCCTGAGTGTCCGCTCCCATGAGACGGTGGTTTTCTCGGCCCCTAATGGTGCGAGGACGTTCACGCTGCACAGATTCATGTGCCAGGGCTTCCTGCAGACAATGCACTTTGATTCATCGCGCTATCTGTAACAGCACCCGCGATATCACCAGATATATGCTGGATTTTTACATGACCTTGGGTGACGGATACCGAACATCTGTAATTTTCTCGTCCCCTGGTGGTCCGAGGATGTTCCTGCTGCACAGATTCATGCGCCAGGGCCTACTGCAGACAATGCACTTTGATTTATCGCGCTATCTCTAATGGCACCCTATATATCACCAGATATATGCTCGATTTTTACATGACCTTGGGTAGCGGATACCGAAAATCTGTAATTTTCTCGGCCCCTGGTGGTCCGAGGTCGTTACTGCTGCACAGATTCATGCGCCAGGGCCTTCTGCAGATAATTCACCTTGATTTAGTGCGCTATCTCTAATAGCACCCGAGATATCACCAGATATATATTGGATTTTTCCCTGACCCTGAGTGTCCGGACCCATGTAACGGTGGTGTTCTCGGCCCCTGGTGGTCCGAGGTCATTCCCGCTACACAGATTCATGCGCCAGGGCCTCCTGCAGATAAATCACTTTGGTTTATTGCGCTATCTGTTATAGCCCCCGAGATAACACCAGATATATATTGGATTTTTCCCTGACCCTGAGTGTCCGGCCACATGAGGACGGAGGTTTCCTCGGCCCCTGGTGGTCCGAGGTCGTTCCCGCTGCGCAGATTCATGCGCCAGGGCATCCTGCAGATAATTCAATTTGGTTTATTGCATTATCTGTAATAGCACCCGAGATATCACCAGATATATATTCGATTTTTCCCTGACCCTGAGTGTCCGGCCCCATGAGACGGTGGTTTTCTCGGCCCCTGGTGGTCCGAGGTCGTTCCCGCTGCACAGATGCATGCGGCAGGGTCTCCTGCAGATAATTCACTTTGGTGTATTGCGCTATCTCTAATAGCACCCGAGATATCACCAGATATATATTGGATTTTCCCCTGATCCTGAGTGTCCGGCCACATGAGACGGTGGTTTTCTCGGCCCCTGGTTGTCCGAGGTCGTTGCCGCTGTACAGATTCATGCGCCAGGGCCTCCCGCAGACAATGCACTTTGATTCATTGCACTATCTGTAATAGCACCCCAGAAAGCACCATATATATGCTGGATTTTTACATGACTTTTGGTGACTGATACCGAAAATCTGTAATTTTCTCGGACCCTGGTGGTCCGAGGTCGTTCCCGCTGCACAGATTCATGCGCCAGGGCCTCCTGCAGATAATTCACTTTGAGTTATTGCGCTATCTGTAATAGCACCAGAGAAAGCTCCATATATATGCTGGATTTTTACATGCCTTTGGGTGACGGATACCGAAAATCTGTAATTTTCTCGGCCCCTGGGGTTCCGATGTCGTTCCTGCTGCACAGATTCATGCGCCAGGGCCGCCTACAGACAATGCACTTGGATTTATTACGCTATCTGTAGTAGCACCCGAGATATCACCAGATATATGCTGGATTTTGCCCAGACCCTGAGTGTCCGGCCCCATGAGACGGTGGTTTTCTCGGCCCCTGGGGATCCGAGGTCCTTCCTGCTGCACAGATTCTTGCGCCAGGGCCTCCTGCAGATAATTAACTGTGATTTATTGCGCTATCTCTAATATCACCCGAGATACCACCAGATATATGCTGGATTTTTACATGACCTTGGGTGACGAATTCCGAATATCTGTCATTTTCTAGGCCCCTGGTGGTCCGAGGTCATTCCTACTGCACAGATTCATTCGCCAGTGCCTCCTACAGACAATGCACTTTGATTTATTGCGCTATCTCTAATAGCACCCGAGATATCACCAGATATATAATGGATTTTTCACTGACCCTGACAGTCCGGCCCCATGAGACGGTGGTTTTCTCGGCCCCTGGTGGTCCGAGGTGATTCCCGCTGCACAGATGCCTGCGCCTGGGCCTCCTGCAGATAATTCACTTTCGTTTATTGCGCTATCTCTAATGGCACCCGAGATATCACCAGATATATATTGGATTTTTCCCTGACCCTGACAGTCCGGCCCCATGAGACGGTGATTTTCTCGGCACCTGGTGGTCCGAGGTCTTACCCGCTGCCCAGATTCATGCGCCAGGGCCTCCTACCGACAATGCACTTTGATTTATTGCGCTATCTGTAATAGCACCCGAGATATCACCAGATATATATTGGATTTTTCCCCGACCCAGAGTGTCCGGCCCCATGAGACGGTGGTTTTCTCGGCCTCTGTTGGTCCCAGGTCGTTCCCGCTGCACAGATACATGCGCCAGGGCCTCCTGCAGACAATGCACTTTTATTTATTGCGCCATCTATAATAGCACCCGAGAACGCACCTTATATATGCTGGATTTTTACATGACTTTGGGTGACGGACACCGAAAATCTGTAATTTTCTCGGCCCCTGGTTGTCCGATGTCGTTCCTGCTGCACTGATTCATGCGCAAGGGCCTCCTACAGACAATGCACTTTGATTTATTAAGTATCTGTAATAGCACCCGAGATATCACCATATACATATTGGATTTTTCCCTGATTGTCCTACCCCATGAGACGGTGGTTTTCTCGGCCCCTGGTGGTCCGAGGTCGTTCCCGCTGCACAGATTCATGCCCCAGGGCCTCCAGAAGATAATTCGCTTTGGTTTATTGCGCTATCTCTAATAGCACCCGAGATATCCCCAGATATATTATGGATTGTTCCCTCACCAGATATATATTGGATTTTTCCTTGACCCGGACAGTCCGGCCCCATGTGTCGATGTTTTTGTCGGTCCCTCGTAGTCCGAGGTCGATCCCGCTGAACAGATTCATGCGCCAGGGCTTCCTGCAGACAGTTCACTTTGGTTTATTGCGCGATCTCTAATAGCACCCGAGATATCACCAGATATATGCTGGATTTTTACATAACCTTGGGTGACGGATACCGAAAATCTGTAATTTTCTCGGCCCCTGGTGGTCCGAGGTCCTTCCTGCTGCACAGATTCATGCGCCAGGGCCTCCTGCAGACAGTGTACTTTGACTTATCGCGCCATCTGTAATGGCACCCGAGATATCGTCAGATGCATTCTGGATTTTTACATGACCTTGGGTGTCCGGCCCCATGCGTCGGTGGCTTTCTGGCCCCTGGTGGTCCGAGGTCGTTCCCGCGTTACAGATTCATGCGCAAGTGCCTCATACGGACAATGCACTTTGATTTACTGCGCTATCTCTAATAGCACCCGACATATCACCAGATATATGCTGGATTTTACCCCGATCCTGACAGTCCGGCCCCATGAGTCGGTGGTTTTCTCGGTCCCTGTTCGTACGAGGTCGATCCCGCTGCACATATTCATGCGCCAGGGCCTCCTGCAGACAGTGCACTTTGACTTATCGCGCTATCTGTAATAGCACCCGAGATATCACCAGATAAATATTGCATTTTTCCCTGACCCTGACAGTCCGGCCCCATGTGTCGGTGGTTTTCTCGGACCCTGGTGGTTCGACGTCGTTCCCGCTGCACAGATTCATGCGCAAGTGCCTCATACGGACAATGTACTTTGATTTATGGCGCTATCTCTAATAGCACCCGAGATATCACCAGATATATGCTGGATTTTTACATGACCTTGGGTGACGGAAACCGAAAATCTGTAATTTTCTCAGCCCCTGGTGGGCCGAGGTCCTTCCTGCTGCCCAGATTCATGCGCAAGGGCCTCATACGGACAATGCACTTTGATTTATCGCGCTATCTGTAATAGAGCCCGTCATATCACCAGATGTATATTGGATTTTTCCCTGACCCTGATTTCCCGGCTCCATGAGTCGGTGGTTCTTTCGGCCCCTGGCGGACCGAGGTCGTTCCTGCTGCTCAGATTCATGCGCAAGGGCCTCATACGGTCAATGCACTTCGATTTATCGCCCTATCTGTAATAGTACCCTAGATTACACCAGATATATACTGGTTTTTTCCCTGACCCTGAGTTTCCGGCCCCATGAGACGGTGGTTTTCTCGGACCCTGGTGGTTCGACGTCGTTCCCGCTCCGCAGATTCATTCGCCAGGGCATCCTGCAGATAATTCACTTTGGTTTATTGCGCTATCTGTAGTAGCACCCGAGATATCACCAGATATATATTGGATTTTTCCCTGACCCGGAGTGTCCGGACCCATGTAACGGTGGTGTTCTCGGCCCCTGGTGGTCCGAGGTCATTCCCGCTGCACAGATGCATGCGCCAGGGCCTCCTGCAGATAATTCACTTTGGTTTATTGCGCTATCTGTTATAGCACCCGAGATATCACTAGATATATATTGGATTTTTCCCTGACCCTGAGTGTCCGGCCCCATGAGACGGTGTTTTTCTTGGCCCCTGGTGGTCCGAGGTCGTTCCCGCTGCGCAGATTCATGCGCCAGGGCATCCTGCAGATAATTCAATTTGGTGTATTGCGATTTCTGTAATAGCACCCGAGATATCACCAGATATATATTGGATTTTTCCCTGACCCTGAGTGTCCGGTACCATGAGACTGTGGTTGTCTCGGCCCCAGGTGGTGCGAGGTCGTTCCCGCACCACGGATTCATGCGCCAGGACCTCCTGCAGATAATTCATTGTGGTTTATTGCGCTATCTCTAATAGCACCTGAGATATCACCAGATATATATTGGATTTTCCCCTGACCCTGAGTGTCCGGCCCAATGAGACTGTGGTTTTCTAGGCCTCTGGTGGTCCGAGGTCGTTCCCGCTGCACAGATTCATGCGTCAGGGCCTCCAACAGACAATGCACTTTGATTTATTGCATTATCTGTAATAGCACCCGAGATATCACCAGATATATATTTGATTTTTCCCTGACCCTGAGTGTCCGGCCCCATGAGACGGTGGTTGTCTCGGCCCCTGGTGGTCCGTTGTCGTTCCCGCTGCACAGATTCATGCGGCAGGGCCTCGTGCAGATAATTCACTTTGGTTTATTGCGCTTTCTCTAATGGCACCCGAGATATCACCAGATATATATTTGATTTTCCCCTGACACTGAGTGTCCGTCCCCATGAGACGGTGGTTCGCTCGGCCCCTGGTGGTCCGAGGTCGATCCCGCTGAACAGATTCATGCGCCAGGGCCTCCTGCAGATAATTCACTTTGGTTTATTGCGCTATCTCTAATAGCACCCGAGATATCACCAGATATATATTGGATTTTCTCCTGACCCTGAGTGTCTGTCCCCATGAGACGGTGGTTTTCTCGGCCCCTGGTGGTCCGAGGTCGTTCCCGCTGCACAGATTCTTGAGCCAGGGCCTCCTGCAGATAATTCACTTTGGTTTATTGCGCTACATCTAGTAGCACCCGAGATATCACCAGATATATATACGGTTTTTCCCTGACCCTGAGTGTCCGGCCCAATGAGACGGTGGTTTTCTCGGCCAATGGTGGTCCGAGGTCGTTCCCGCTGCACAGATGCATGCGCGAGGGCCTCCTGCAGATAATTCACTTTGGTTTATTGCGCTATCTCTAATAGCACCCGAGATATCACCAGATATATATTGGATTTTCCCCTGACCCTGAGTGTCCGGCCCCATGGGACGGTGGTTTTCTCGGCCCCTGGTGGTCCGAGGTCGTTTCCGCTGCCCAGATTCATGCGCCAGGGCCTCCTACAGACAATGTACTTTGATTTATTGCGCTATCTCTAATAGCACCCGAGATATCACCAGATATATAATGGATTTTTCACTGACCCTGACAGTCCGGCCCCATGAGACGGTGGTTTTCTCGGCCCCTGGTGGTCCGAGGTGATTCCCGCTGCACAGATGCATGCGCCTGGGCCTCCTGCAGATAATTCACTTTCGTTTATTGCGCTATCTCTAATGGCACCCGAGATATCACCAGATATATATTGGATTTTTCCCTGACCCTGACAGTCCGGCCCCATGAGACGGTGATTTTCTCGGCACCTGGTGGTCCGAGGTCTTACCCGCTCCCCAGATTCATGCGCCAGGGCCTCCTACCGACAATGCACTTTGATTTATTGCGCTATCTGTAATAGCACCCGATATATCACCAGATATATATTGGATTTTTCCCCGACCCAGAGTGTCCGGCCCCATGAGACGGTGGTTTTCTCGGCCTCTGTTGGTCCCAGGTCGTTCCCGCTGCACAGATACATGCGCCAGGGCCTCCTGCAGAAAATTCACTTTGGTTTATTGCGCTATCTCTAATAGCACCCGAGATATCCCCAGATATATTATGGATTGTTCCCTCACCAGATATATATTGGATTTTTCCTTGACCCGGACAGTCCGGCCCCATGTGTCGATGTTTTTGTCGGTCCCTCGTAGTCCGAGGTCGATCCCGCTGAACAGATTCATGCGCCAGGGCTTCCTGCAGACAGTTCACTTTGGTTTATTGCGATATCTCTAATAGCACCCGAGATATCACCAGATATATGCTGGATTTTTACATGACCTTGGGTGACGGATTCTGAATATCTGTAATTTTCTCTGCCCCTGGTGGTCCGAGGTCGTTCCTGCTGCACAGATTCATTCGACAGTGCCTCCTACAGACAATGCACTTTGAATTATTGCGGTATCTGTAATAGCACCCGAGATATCACCATATACATATTGGATTTATCCCTGATTGTCCTACCCCATGAGACGGTCTTTTTCTCGGCCCCTGGTGGTCCGAGGTCGTTCCCGCTGCACAGATTCATGCCCCAGGGCCTCCAGAAGATAATTCGCTTTGGTTTATTGCGCTATCTCTAATAGCACCCGAGATATCCCCAGATATATTATGGATTTTTTCCTCACCAGATATATATTGGATTTTTCCTTGACCCGGACAGTCCGGCCCCATGTGTCGATGGTTTTGTCGGTCCCTCGTGGTCCGAGGTCGTCCCGCTGCACCGAGTCATGCGCCAGGGCCTCCTACCGACAATGCACTTTGATTTATTGCGCTATCTGTAATAGCACCCGAGATATCACCAGATATATATTGGATTTTTCCTTGACCCGGACAGTCCGGCCCCATATGTCGATGGTTTTCTCGGTCCCTCGTGGTCTGAGGTCGATCCCGCTGAACAGATTCATGCGCCAGGGCTTCCTACAGACAACTCACTTTGGTTTATGGCGCTATCTGTAATAGCACCCGAGATATCACCAGATATATATTGGATTTTTCCCTGACCCTGTATGTCCGGCCCCATGAGACGGTGATTTTCTCGGCCCCTGGTGGTCCGAGGTCGATCCCGCTGCACAGATTCATGCGCCATGGCCTCCTACAGACAATGCACTTTGATTTATTGAGCTATCTGTAATAGCACCCGAGATATCACCAGATATATATTGGATTTTTCCCTGACCCTGAATGTCCGGCCCCATGAGACTGTGGTTTTCTCGGCCCCTGTTGGTCCGAGGTCGTTCCCGCTGCACAGATTCATGCGCCAGGGCCTCCTGCAGATATTTCACTTTGGTTTATTGCGCTATCTCTGATAGCACCCGAGATATCACCAGATATGTATTGGATTTTTCCCTGACCCTGAGTGTCCGGCCCCATGAGACGGTGGTTGTCTCGGCCCCTGGTGGTCCGAGTTCGTTCCCGCTGCACAGATTCATGCGCCAGGGCCTCCTACAGACAATGCACTTTGATTTATTGCGCTATCTCTAATAGCACCCGAGATATCACCAGATATATATTGGATTTTTCCCTAACCCTGAGTGTCCGGCCCCATGAGACGGTGGTTGTCTCGGCCCCTGGTGGTCCGAGGTCGTTCCCGCTGCACAGATTCATGCGCCAGGGCCTCCTACAGACAATGCACTTTGATTTATTGCGCTATCTGTAATAGCACCCGAGATATCTCCAGATATGTATTGGATTTTTCCCTGACCCTGAGTGTCCGGCCCCATGAGACGGTGGTTTTCTCGGCCCCTGGTGGTCCGAGGTCGTTCCCGCTGCTCAGATTCATGCGCCAGGGCCTCCTGCAGATAATTCACTTTGGTTTATTGCGCTATCTCGAATAGCACCCGAGATATCACCAGATATATATTGGATTTTCCCCTGACCCTGAGTGACCGGCCCCATGGGACTGTGGTTTTCTCGGCCCCTGGTGGTCCGAGGTCGTTCCCGGTGTACAGATTCATGCGCCAGGGCCTCCTGCAGATAATACACTTTGGTTTGTTGCGCTATCTCTAATAGTACCCGTGATATCACCAGATATATATTGGATTTTTCCCTGACCCTGAGTGTCCGGCCCCATGAGACGGTGGTTTTCTCGGCCCCTGGTGGTCCGAGGTCGTTCCCCTCTGCACAGATTCATGCGCTGGGCCCTCCTGCAGACATTGCTCTTTGATTCATTGCGCTATCTGTAATAGCACCCGAAATATCACCAGATATATATTGGATTTTTCCCTGACCCTGACAGTTCGACCCCATGAGGCGGTGGTTTTCTCGGCCCCTGGTGGTCCGAGGTCGAACCCGCTGCAGAGATTGATGCGCCAGGGCATCCTACAGACAATGCACTTTGATTTATTGCGCTATCTGTAATAGCACCCGAGATATCACCAGGTATATATTGTATTTTCCCCTGACCCTGAGTGTCCGGCCCCATGAGATGGTGGTTTTCTCGGCCCATGGTTGTCCGAGGTCGTCCCCGCTGCACAGATTCATGCGCCAGAGCCTCCTGTAGATAATTCACTTTGGTTTATTGCCCTATCTCTAATAGCACCCGAGATATCACCAGATATATATTGGATTTTTCCGTGACCCTGACAGTCCGGCCCTATGTGTCGGTGATTTTCTCGGCCCCTGGTGGTCCGAGGTCGTTCCCGGTGTACAGATTCATGCGCCAGGGCCTCCTGCAGATAATACACTTTGGTTTGTTGCGCTATCTCTAATAGTACCCGTGATATCACCAGATATATATTGAATTTTTCCCTGACCCTGAGTGTCCGGCCCCATGAGACGGTGGTTTTCTCGGCCCCTGGTGGTCCGAGGTCGTTCCCCTCTGCACAGATTCATGCGCTGGGCCCTCCTGCAGACATTGCTCTTTGATTCATTGCGCTATCTGTAATAGCACCCGAAATATCACCAGATATATATTGGATTTTTCCCTGACCCTGACAGTTCGACCCCATGAGGCGGTGGTTTTCTCGGCCCCTGGTGGTCCGAGGTCGAACCCGCTGCAGAGATTGATGCGCCAGGGCATCCTACAGACAATGCACTTTGATTTATTGCGCTATCTGTAATAGCACCCGAGATATCACCAGGTATATATTGTATTTTCCCCTGACCCTGAGTGTCCGGCCCCATGAGATGGTGGTTTTCTCGGCCCATGGTTGTCCGAGGTCGTCCCCGCTGCACAGATTCATGCGCCAGAGCCTCCTGTAGATAATTCACTTTGGTTTATTGCCCTATCTCTAATAGCACCCGAGATATCACCAGATATATATTGGATTTTTCCATGACGCTGAGTGTCCGACCCCATGAGACGGTAGTTTTCTCGGCCCCTGGTGTTCCGAGGTCGTTCCCCTCTGCACAGATTCATGCGCTGGGCCCTCCTGCAGACATTGCTCTTTGATTCATTGCGCTATCTGTAATAGCACCCGAAATATCACCAGATATATATTGGATTTTTCCCTGACCCTGACAGTTCGACCCCATGAGGCGGTGGTTTTCTCGGCCCCTGGTGGTCCGAGGTCGAACCCGCTGCAGAGATTGATGCGCCAGGGCATCCTACAGACAATGCACTTTGATTTATTGCGCTATCTGTAATAGCACCCGAGATATCACCAGGTATATATTGTATTTTCCCCTGACCCTGAGTGTCCGGCCCCATGAGATGGTGGTTTTCTCGGCCCATGGTTGTCCGAGGTCGTCCCCGCTGCACAGATTCATGCGCCAGAGCCTCCTGTAGATAATTCACTTTGGTTTATTGCCCTATCTCTAATAGCACCCGAGATATCACCAGATATATATTGGATTTTTCCGTGACCCTGACAGTCCGGCCCTATGTGTCGGTGATTTTCTCGGACCCTGGTGGTCCGAGGTCGATCCCGCTGCACACATTCATGCGCCAGGGCCTCCTGCAGTTAATTCACTGTGGTTTATTGCGCTCTCTCTAATAGCACCCGAGATATCACCAGATATATATAGGATTTTTCCCTGACCCTGAGTGTCCGACCCCATCAGACGGTGTTTTTCTCGGCCCCTGGTGGTGCGTGGTCTTTCCCGCTGCACAGATTCATGCGCCAGGGCCTATTGCAGACAATGCACTTTAATTTATTGCGCTATCTGTAATAGCACCCGAGATATCACCAGATATATATTGGATTTTTCCTTGACCCTGACAGCCCGGCCCCATGTGTCGATGGTTTTCTCGGTCCCTCGTGGTCCGAGGTCGATCCCGCTGCACAGATTCATGCGCCAGGTCCCCCTGCAGATAATTCACTTTGATTTATTGCGCTATCTCTAATAGCACCCGAGATATCACCAGATATATATTGGATTTTTCCATGACCCTGAGTGTCCGGCCCCATGGGACGGTAGTTTTCTCGGCCCCTGGTGGTCCGAGGTCGTTCCCGCTGCACCGATTCATGCGCTAGGGCCTCCTGCCGACAATGCAGTTTGATTTATTGCGCTATCTGTAATAGCACACGAGATATCACCAGATATATATTGGATTTTTCCTTGACCCTGACAGTCCGGCCCCATGTGTCGATGGTTTTCTCGGTCCCTCGTGGTCCGAGGTCGATCACGCTGCACAGATTCATGCGCCAGGGCCCCCTGCAGATAATTCACTTTGATTTATTGCCCTGTCTCTAATAGCACCCGAGATATCACCAGATATATATTGGATTTTCCCCTGACCCTGTCAGCCCGGCCCGATGTGTCGATGGTTTTCTCGGCCCCTGGTGGTCCGAGGTCGATCACGCTGCACAGATTCATGCGCCAGGGCCTCCTACAGACAATGCACTTTGATTTATTGCGCTATCTCTAATAGCACCCGAAATATCACCAGATATATATTGGATTTTTCCCTGACCCTGACAGTCCGACCCCATGAGGCGGTGGTTTTCTTGGCCCCTGGTGGTCCGAGGTCGAACCCGCTGCAGAGATTCATGCGCCAGGGCATCCTACAGACAATGCACTTTGATTTATTGCGCTATCTGTAATAGCACCCGAGATATTACCAGGTATATATTGTATTTTCCCCTGACCCTGAGTGTCCGGCCCCATGAGATGGTGGTTTTCTCGGCCCATGGTTGTCCGTGGTCGTCCCCGCTGCACAGATTCATGCTCCAGAGCCTCCTGTAGATAATTCACTTTGGTTTATTGCCCTATCTCTAATAGCACCCGAGATATCACCAGATATATATTGGATTTTTCCGTGACCCTGACAGTCCGGCCCCATGTGTCGGTGATTTTCTCGGCCCCTGGTGGTCCGAGGTCGTTCCCGCTGCACCGATTCATGCGCTAGGGCCTCCTACAGACAATGCACTTTGATTTATTGCGCTATCTGTAATAGCACCCGAGATATCACCAGATATATATTGGATTTTTCCCTGACCCTGACAGTCCGGCCCCATGTCTCGGTGGTTTTCTCGGCCCCTGGTGGTCCGAGGTCGATCCCGCTGCACAGATTCATGCGCCAGGGCCCCCTGCAGATAATTCACTTTGATTTATTACGCTATCTCTATTAGCACCCGAGATATCACCAGATATATATTGTATTTTCCCCTGACCCTGACAGTCCGGCCCCATGTCTCGGTGATTTTCTCGGCCCCTGGTGGTCCGAGGTCGATCCCGCTGCACAGATTCATGCGCCAGGGCCTCCTACAGACAATGCTCTTTGATTTATTGCGCTATCTCTAATAGCACCCGAGATTTCACCAGATATATATTGGATTTTTCCTTGACCCTGACAGTCCGGCCCCATGTGTCGATGGTTTTCTCGGTCCCTCGTGGTCCGAGGTCGATCCCGCTGCACAGATTCATGCGCCAGGGCCTCCTACAGACAATGCTCTTTGATTTATTGCGCTATCTCTAATAGCACCCGAGATATCACCAGATATATATTGGATTTTTCCCTGACCCTGACAGTCCGGCCCCATGAGCCAGTGATTTTCTCGGTCCCTCATGGTCCGAGGTCGATCCCGCTGCACAGATTCATGCGCCAGGTCCCCCTGCAGATAATTCACTTTGATTTATTGCGCTATCTCGAATAGCACCCGAGATATCACCAGATATATATTGGATTTTCCCCTGACCCTGAGTGACCGGCCCCATGGGACTGTGGTTTTCTCGGCCCCTGGTGGTCCGAGGTCGTTCCCGGTGTACAGATTCATGCGCCAGGGCCTCCTGCAGATAATACACTTTGGTTTGTTGCGCTATCTCTAATAGTACCCGTGATATCACCAGATATATATTGGATTTTTCCCTGACCCTGAGTGTCCGGCCCCATGAGACGGTGGTTTTCTCGGCCCCTGGTGGTCCGAGGTCGTTCCCGCTGCACAGATTCATGCACCAGGGCCTCCCACAGACAATGCACTTTGATTTATTGCGCTATCTCTAATAGCACCCGAGATATCACCAGATATATATTGGATTTTTCCATGACGCTGAGTGTCCGACCCCATGAGACGGTAGTTTTCTCGGCCCCTGGTGTTCCGAGGTCGTTCCCCTCTGCACAGATTCATGCGCTGGGCCCTCCTGCAGACATTGCTCTTTGATTCATTGCGCTATCTGTAATAGCACCCGAAATATCACCAGATATATATTGGATTTTTCCCTGACCCTGACAGTTCGACCCCATGAGGCGGTGGTTTTCTCGGCCCCTGGTGGTCCGAGGTCGAACCCGCTGCAGAGATTGATGCGCCAGGGCATCCTACAGACAATGCACTTTGATTTATTGCGCTATCTGTAATAGCACCCGAGATATCACCAGGTATATATTGTATTTTCCCCTGACCCTGAGTGTCCGGCCCCATGAGATGGTGGTTTTCTCGGCCCATGGTTGTCCGAGGTCGTCCCCGCTGCACAGATTCATGCGCCAGAGCCTCCTGTAGATAATTCACTTTGGTTTATTGCCCTATCTCTAATAGCACCCGAGATATCACCAGATATATATTGGATTTTTCCATGACGCTGAGTGTCCGACCCCATGAGACGGTAGTTTTCTCGGCCCCTGGTGTTCCGAGGTCGTTCCCCTCTGCACAGATTCATGCGCTGGGCCCTCCTGCAGACATTGCTCTTTGATTCATTGCGCTATCTTTAATAGCACCCGAAATATCACCAGATATATATTGGATTTTTCCCTGACCCTGACAGTTCGACCCCATGAGGCGGTGGTTTTCTCGGCCCCTGGTGGTCCGAGGTCGAACCCGCTGCAGAGATTGATGCGCCAGGGCATCCTACAGACAATGCACTTTGATTTATTGCGCTATCTGTAATAGCACCCGAGATATCACCAGGTATATATTGTATTTTCCCCTGACCATGAGT
The DNA here is from genome assembly GCF_051020985.1 of Nomia melanderi. NCBI lineage: Eukaryota > Metazoa > Arthropoda > Insecta > Hymenoptera > Halictidae > Nomia > Nomia melanderi. The sequence continues at coordinate 1,227,744 of NW_027475151.1, read as the reverse complement.
GTCCGGCCCCATGAGATGGTGGTTTTCTCGGCCCCTGGTGGTGCGTGGTCTTTCCCGCTGCACAGATTCATGCGCCAGGGCCTATTGCAGACAATGCACTTTAATTTATTGCGCTATCTGTAATAGCACCCGAGATATCACCAGATATATATTGGATTTTTCCTTGACCCTGACAGCCCGGCCCCATGTGTCGATGGTTTTCTCGGTCCCTCGTGGTCCGAGGTCGATCCCGCTGCACAGATTCATGCGCCAGGTCCCCCTGCAGATAATTCACTTTGATTTATTGCGCTATCTCTAATAGCACCCGAGATATCACCAGATATATATAGGATTTTTCCCTGACCCTGAGTGTCCGACCCCATCAGACGGTGTTTTTCTCGGCCCCTGGTGGTGCGTGGTCTTTCCCGCTGCACAGATTCATGCGCCAGGGCCTATTGCAGACAATGCACTTTAATTTATTGCGCTATCTGTAATAGCACCCGAGATATCACCAGATATATATTGGATTTTTCCTTGACCCTGACAGCCCGGCCCCATGTGTCGATGGTTTTCTCGGTCCCTCGTGGTCCGAGGTCGATCCCGCTGCACAGATTCATGCGCCAGGTCCCCCTGCAGATAATTCACTTTGATTTATTGCGCTATCTCTAATAGCACCCGAGATATCACCAGATATATATTGGATTTTTCCATGACCCTGAGTGTCCGGCCCCATGGGACGGTAGTTTTCTCGGCCCCTGGTGGTCCGAGGTCGTTCCCGCTGCACCGATTCATGCGCTAGGGCCTCCTGCCGACAATGCAGTTTGATTTATTGCGCTATCTGTAATAGCACACGAGATATCACCAGATATATATTGGATTTTTCCTTGACCCTGACAGTCCGGCCCCATGTGTCGATGGTTTTCTCGGTCCCTCGTGGTCCGAGGTCGATCACGCTGCACAGATTCATGCGCCAGGGCCCCCTGCAGATAATTCACTTTGATTTATTGCCCTGTCTCTAATAGCACCCGAGATATCACCAGATATATATTGGATTTTCCCCTGACCCTGACAGCCCGGCCCCATGTGTCGATGGTTTTCTCGGCCCCTGGTAGTCCGAGGTCGATCACGCTGCACAGATTCATGCGCCAGGGCCTCCTACAGACAATGCACTTTGATTTATTGCGCTATCTCTAATAGCACCCGAAATATCACCAGATATATATTGGATTTTTCCCTGACCCTGACAGTCCGACCCCATGAGGCGGTGGTTTTCTTGGCCCCTGGTGGTCCGAGGTCGAAACCGCTGCAGAGATTCATGCGCCAGGGCATCCTACAGACAATGCACTTTGATTTATTGCGCTATCTGTAATAGCACCCGAGATATTACCAGGAATATATTGTATTTTCCCCTGACCCTGAGTGTCCGGCCCCATGAGATGGTGGTTTTCTCGGCCCATGGTTGTCCGTGGTCGTCCCCGCTGCACAGATTCATGCTCCAGAGCCTCCTGTAGATAATTCACTTTGGTTTATTGCCCTATCTCTAATAGCACCCGAGATATCACCAGATATATATTGGATTTTTCCGTGACCCTGACAGTCCGGCCCCATGTGTCGGTGATTTTCTCGGCCCCTGGTGGTCCGAGGTCGTTCCCGCTGCACCGATTCATGCGCTAGGGCCTCCTACAGACAATGCACTTTGATTTATTGCGCTATCTGTAATAGCACCCGAGATATCACCAGATATATATTGGATTTTTCCCTGACCCTGACAGTCCGGCCCCATGTCTCGGTGGTTTTCTCGGCCCCTGGTGGTCCGAGGTCGATCCCGCTGCACAGATTCATGCGCCAGGGCCCCCTGCAGATAATTCACTTTGATTTATTACGCTATCTCTATTAGCACCCGAGATATCACCAGATATATATTGTATTTTCCCCTGACCCTGACAGTCCGGCCCCATGTCTCGGTGATTTTCTCGGCCCCTGGTGGTCCGAGGTCGATCCCGCTGCACAGATTCATGCGCCAGGGCCTCCTACAGACAATGCTCTTTGATTTATTGCGCTATCTCTAATAGCACCCGAGATTTCACCAGATATATATTGGATTTTTCCTTGACCCTGACAGTCCGGCCCCATGTGTCGATGGTTTTCTCGGTCCCTCGTGGTCCGAGGTCGATCCCGCTGCACAGATTCATGCGCCAGGGCCCCATGCAGACAATGCACTTTGATTTATTGCGCTGTCTCTAATAGCACCCGAGATATCACCAGATATATATTGGATTTTTCCCTGACCCTGACAGTCCGGCCCCATGAGCCAGTGATTTTCTCGGTCCCTCATGGTCCGAGGTCGATCCCGCTGCACAGATTCATGCGCCAGGTCCCCCTGCAGATAATTCACTTTGATTTATTGCGCTGTCTCTAATAGCACCCGAGATATCACCAGATACATATTGGATTTTTCCCTGACCCTGAGTGCCCGGCCCCATGGGACGGTAGTTTTCTCGGCCCCTGGTGGTCCGAGGTCGTTCCCGCTGCACCGATTCATGCGCTAGGGCCTCCTGCAGACAATGCACTTTGATTTATTGCGCTATCTGTAATAGCACCCGAGATATCACCATATATATATTGGATTTTTCTCTGACACTGAGTGTCCGACCCCTTGAGACGGTGGTTTTCTCGGCCCCTGGTGGTCCGAGGTCGATCCCGCTGCACAGATTCATGCGCCAGGTCCCCCTGCAGATAATTCACTTTGATTTATTGCGCTGTCTCTAATAGCACCCGAGATATCACCAGATACATATTGGATTTTTCCCTGACCCTGAGTGTCCGGCCCCATGGGACGGTAGTTTTCTCGGCCCCTGGTGGTCCGAGGTCGTTCCCGCTGCACCGATTCATGCGCTAGGGCCTCCTGCAGACAATGCACTTTGATTTATTGCGCTATCTGTAATAGCACCCGAGATATCACCATATATATATTGGATTTTTCTCTGACACTGAGGGTCCGACCCCTTGAGACGGTGGTTTTCTCGGCCCCTGGTGGTCCGAGGTCGATCCCGCTGAACAGATTCATGCGCCAGGTCCCCCTGCAGATAATTCACTTTGATTTATTGCGCTATCTCTAATAGCACCCGAGATATCACCAGATATATATTGTATTTTCCCCTGACCCTGAGTGTCCGGCCCCATGTCTCGGTGATTTTCTCGGCCCCTGGTAGTCCGAGGTCGATCCCGCTGCACAGATTCATGCGCCAGGGCCTCCTACAGACAATGCTCTTTGATTTATTGCGTTATCTCTAATAGCACCCGAGATATCACCAGATATATATTGGATTTTTCCTTGACCCTGACAGTCCGGCCCCATGTGTCGATGGTTTTCTCGGTCCCTCGTGGTCCGAGGTCGATCCCGCTGCACAGATTCATGCGCCAGGGCCCCATGCAGACAATGCACTTTGATTTATTGCGCTGTCTCTAATAGCACCCGAGATATCACCAGATATATATTGGATTTTTCCCTGACCCTGACAGTCCGGCCCCATGGGCCAGTGATTTTCTCGGTCCCTCATGGTCCGAGGTCGATCCCGCTGCACAGATTCATGCGCCAGGTCCCCCTGCAGATAATTCACTTTGATTTATTGCGCTGTCTCTAATAGCACCCGAGATATCACCAGATACATATTGGATTTTTCCCTGACCCTGAGTGTCCGGCCCCATGGGACGGTAGTTTTCTCGGCCCCTGGTGGTCCGAGGTCGTTCCCGCTGCACCGATTCATGCGCTAGGGCCTCCTGCAGACAATGCACTTTGATTTATTGCGCTATCTGTAATAGCACCCGAGATATCACCATATATATATATTGGATTTTTCTCTGACACTGAGTGTCCGACCCCTTGAGACGGTGGTTTTCTCGGCCCCTGGTGGTCCGAGGTCGATCCCGCTGCACAGATTCATGCGCCAGGTCCCCCTGCAGATAATTCACTTTGATTTATTGCGCTGTCTCTAATAGCACCCGAGATATCACCAGATACATATTGGATTTTTCCCTGACCCTGAGTGTCCGGCCCCATGGGACGGTAGTTTTCTCGGCCCCTGGTGGTCCGAGGTCGTTCCCGCTGCACAGATTCATGCGCCTGGGCCTCCTACAGACGATGCACTTTGATTTATTGCGCTATTTGTAATAGCACCCGAGATATCACCAGATATATATTGGATTTTTCCCTGACCCAGTGTGTCCGGCCCCATGAGACGGTGGTTTTCTCGGCCTCTGGTTGTCCGAGGTCGTTCCCGCTGCACAGATTCATGCGCCGGGGCCCCCTGCAGATAATTCACTTTGATTTATTGCGCTATCTCTAATAGCACTAGAGATATCACCAGATATATGCTCGATTTTTACATGACCTTGGGTGGCGGATACCGAAAATCTGTAATTTTCTCGGCCCCTGGTGGTCCGAGGTAGTTCCTGCTACACAGATTCATTCGCCAGTGCCTCCTACAGACAATGCACTTTGATTTATTGCGCTATCTCTAATAGCACCCGAGATATCACCAGATATATATTGGATTTTTCCCTGACCCTGAGTGTCCGGCCCCATGGGACGGTAGTTTTCTCGGCCCCTGGTGGTCCGAGGTCGTTCCCGCTGCTCAGATTCATGCGCTAGGGCCTCCTGCAGACAATGCACTTTGATTTATTGCCCTATCTCTAATAGCACCCGAGATATCACCAGATATATATTGGATTTTTCCATGACGCTGAGTGTCCGACCCCATGAGACGGTAGTTTTCTCGGCCCCTGGTGTTCCGAGGTCGTTCCCCTCTGCACAGATTCATGCGCTGGGCCCTCCTGCAGACATTGCTCTTTGATTCATTGCGCTATCTGTAATAGCACCCGAAATATCACCAGATATATATTGGATTTTTCCCTGACCCTGACAGTTCGACCCCATGAGGCGGTGGTTTTCTCGGCCCCTGGTGGTCCGAGGTCGAACCCGCTGCAGAGATTGATGCGCCAGGGCATCCTACAGACAATTCACTTTGATTTATTGCGCTGTCTCTAATAGCACCCGAGATATCACCAGATACATATTGGATTTTTCCCTGACCCTGAGTGTCCGGCCCCATGGGACGGTAGTTTTCTCGGCCCCTGGTGGTCCGAGGTCGTTCCCGCTGCACCGATTCATGCGCTAGGGCCTCCTGCAGACAATGCACTTTGATTTATTGCGCTATCTGTAATAGCACCCGAGATATCACCATATATATATATTGGATTTTTCTCTGACACTGAGTGTCCGACGCCTTGAGACGGTGGTTTTCTCGGCCCCTGGTGGTCCGAGGTCGATCCCGCTGCACAGATTCATGCGCCAGGTCCCCCTGCAGATAATTCACTTTGATTTATTGCGCTATCTGTAATAGCACCCGAGATATCACCAGGTACATATTGTATTTTCCCCTGACCCTGAGTGTCCGGCCCCATGAGATGGTGGTTTTCTCGGCCCATGGTTGTCCGAGGTCGTCCCCGCTGCACAGATTCATGCGCCATAGCCTCCTGTAGATAATTCACTTTGGTTTATTGCCCTATCTCTAATAGCACCCGAGATATCACCAGATATATATTGGATTTTTCCGTGACCCTGACAGTCCGGCCCTATGTGTCGGTGATTTTCTCGGACCCTGGTGGTCCGAGGTCGATCCCGCTGCACACATTCATGCGCCAGGGCCTCCTGCAGTTAATTCACTGTGGTTTATTGCGCTCTCTCTAATAGCACCCGAGATATCACAAGATATATATAGGATTTTTCCCTGACCCTGAGTGTCCGACCCCATCAGACGGTGTTTTTCTCGGCCCCTGGTGGTGCGTGGTCTTTCCCGCTGCACAGATTCATGCGCCAGGGCCTATTGTAGACAATGCACTTTAATTTATTGCGCTATCTGTAATAGCACCCGAGATATCACCAGATATATATTGGATTTTTCCATGACCCTGAGTGTCCGGCCCCATGGGACGGTAGTTTTCTCGGCCCCTGGTGGTCCGAGGTCGTTCCCGCTGCACCGATTCATGCGCTAGGGCCTCCTGCCGACAATGCAGTTTGATTTATTGCGCTATCTGTAATAGCACACGAGATATCACCAGATATATATTGGATTTTTCCTTGACCCTGACAGTCCGGCCCCATGTGTCGATGGTTTTCTCGGTCCCTCGTGGTCCGAGGTCGATCACGCTGCACAGATTCATGCGCCAGGGCCCCCTGCAGATAATTCACTTTGATTTATTGCCCTGTCTCTAATAGCACCCGAGATATCACCAGATATATATTGGATTTTCCCCTGACCCTGACAGCCCGGCCCCATGTGTCGATGGTTTTCTCGGCCCCTGGTGGTCCGAGGTCGATCACGCTGCACAGATTCATGCGCCAGGGCCTCCTGTAGATAATTCACTTTGGTTTATTGCCCTATCTCTAATAGCACCCGAGATATCACCAGATATATATTGGATTTTTCCGTGACCCTGACAGTCCGGCCCCATGTGTCGGTGATTTCCTCGGCCCCTGGTGGTCCGAGGTCGTTCCCGCTGCGCCGATTCATGCGCTAGGGCCTCCTACAGACAATGCACTTTGATTTATTGCGCTATCTGTAATAGCACCCGAGATATCACCAGATATATATTGGATTTTTCCCTGACCCTGACAGTCCGGCCCCATGTCTCGGTGGTTTTCTCGGCCCCTGGTGGTCCGAGGTCGATCCCGCTGCACAGATTCATGCGCCAGGGCCCCCTGCAGATAATTCACTTTGATTTATTACGCTATCTCTATTAGCACCCGAGATATCACCAGATATATATTGTATTTTCCCCTGACCCTGACAGTCCGGCCCCATGTCTCGGTGATTTTCTCGGCCCCTGGTGGTCCGAGGTCGATCCCGCTGCACAGATTCATGCGCCAGGGCCTCCTACAGACAATGCTCTTTGATTTATTGCGCTATCTCTAATAGCACCCGAGATTTCACCAGATATATATTGGATTTTTCCTTGACCCTGACAGTCCGGCCCCATGTGTCGATGGTTTTCTCGGTCCCTCGTGGTCCGAGGTCGATCCCGCTGCACAGATTCATGCGCCAGGGCCCCATGCAGACAATGCACTTTGATTTATTGCGCTGTCTCTAATAGCACCCGAGATATCACCAGATATATATTGGATTTTTCCCTGACCCTGACAGTCCGGCCCCATGAGCCAGTGATTTTCTCGGTCCCTCATGGTCCGAGGTCGATCCCGCTGCACAGATTCATGCGCCAGGTCCCCCTGCAGATAATTCACTTTGATTTATTGCGCTGTCTCTAATAGCACCCGAGATATCACCAGATACATATTGGATTTTTCCCTGACCCTGAGTGTCCGGCCCCATGGGACGGTAGTTTTCTCGGCCCCTGGTGGTCCGAGGTCGTTCCCGCTGCACCGATTCATGCGCTAGGGCCTCCTGCAGACAATGCACTTTGATTTATTGCGCTATCTGTAATAGCACCCGAGATATCACCATATATATATTGGATTTTTCTCTGACACTGAGTGTCCGACCCCTTGAGACGGTGGTTTTCTCGGCCCCTGGTGGTCCGAGGTCGATCCCGCTGCACAGATTCATGCGCCAGGTCCCCCTGCAGATAATTCACTTTGATTTATTGCGCTGTCTCTAATAGCACCCGAGATATCACCAGATACATATTGGATTTTTCCCTGACCCTGAGTGTCCGGCCCCATGGGACGGTAGTTTTCTCGGCCCCTGGTGGTCCGAGGTCGTTCCCGCTGCACCGATTCATGCGCTAGGGCCTCCTGCAGACAATGCACTTTGATTTATTGCGCTATCTGTAATAGCACCCGAGATATCACCATATATATATTGGATTTTTCTCTGACACTGAGGGTCCGACCCCTTGAGACGGTGGTTTTCTCGGCCCCTGGTGGTCCGAGGTCGATCCCGCTGAACAGATTCATGCGCCAGGTCCCCCTGCAGATAATTCACATTGATTTATTGCGCTATCTCTAATAGCACCCGAGATATCACCAGATATATATTGTATTTTCCCCTGACCCTGAGTGTCCGGCCCCATGTCTCGGTGATTTTCTCGGCCCCTGGTGGTCCGAGGTCGATCCCGCTGCACAGATTCATGCGCCAGGGCCTCCTACAGACAATGCTCTTTGATTTATTGCGCTATCTCTAATAGCACCCGAGATATCACCAGATATATATTGGATTTTTCCTTGACCCTGACAGTCCGGCCCCATGTGTCGATGGTTTTCTCGGTCCCTCGTGGTCCGAGGTCGATCCCGCTGCACAGATTCATGCGCCAGGGCCCCATGCAGACAATGCACTTTGATTTATTGCGCTGTCTCTAATAGCACCCGAGATATCACCATATATATATATTGGATTTTTCTCTGACACTGAGTGTCCGACCCCTTGAGACGGTGGTTTTCTCGGCCCCTGGTGGTCCGAGGTCGATCCCGCTGCACAGATTCATGCGCCAGGTCCCCCTGCAGATAATTCACTTTGATTTATTGCGCTGTCTCTAATAGCACCCGAGATATCACCAGATACATATTGGATTTTTCCCTGACCCTGAGTGTCCGGCCCCATGGGACGGTAGTTTTCTCGGCCCCTGGTGGTCCGAGGTCGTTCCCGCTGCACAGATTCATGCGCCTGGGCCTCCTACAGACGATGCACTTTGATTTATTGCGCTATTTGTAATAGCACCCGAGATATCACCAGATATATATTGGATTTTTCCCTGTCCCAGTGTGTCCGGCCCCATGAGACGGTGGTTTTCTCGGCCTCTGGTTGTCCGAGGTCGTTCCCGCTGCACAGATTCATGCGCCGGGGCCCCCTGCAGATAATTCACTTTGATTTATTGCGCTATCTCTAATAGCACTAGAGATATCACCAGATATATGCTCGATTTTTACATGACCTTGGGTGGCGGATACCGAAAATCTGTAATTTTCTCGGCCCCTGGTGGTCCGAGGTAGTTCCTGCTGCACAGATTCATTCGCCAGTGCCTCCTACAGACAATGCACTTTGATTTATTGCGCTATCTCTAATAGCACCCGAGATATCACCAGATATATATTGGATTTTTCCCTGACCCTGAGTGTCCGGCCCCATGGGACGGTAGTTTTCTCGGCCCCTGGTGGTCCGAGGTCGTTCCCGCTGCTCAGATTCATGCGCTAGGGCCTCCTGCAGACAATGCACTTTGATTTATTGCGCTATCTGTGATAGCACCCGAGATATCAGCATATATATATTGGATTTTTCTCTGACCCTGCCAGTCCGGCCCCATGTCTCGGTGGTTTTCTCGGCCCCTGGTGGTCCGAGGTCGATCCCGATGAACAGATTCATGCGCCAGGGCTTCCTGCAGACAGTTCACTTTGGTTTATTGGGCTATCTCTAATAGCACCCGAGATAACACCAGATATATGCTGGATATTTACATGACCTTGGGTGACGGATTCCGAATATCTGTAATTTTCTCTGCCCCTGGTGGTCCGAGGTCGATCCCGCTGCACAGATTCATGCGCCAGGGCCCCATGCAGACAATGCACTTTGATTTATTGCGCTGTCTCTAATAGCACCCGAGATATCACCAGATATATATTGGATTTTTCCCTGACCCTGACAGTCCGGCCCCATGAGCCAGTGATTTTCTCGGTCCCTCATGGTCCGAGGTCGATCCCGCTGCACAGATTCATGCGCCAGGTCCCCCTGCAGATAATTCACTTTGGTTTATTGCCCTATCTCTAATAGCACCCGAGATATCACCAGATATATATTGGATTTTTCCATGACGCTGAGTGTCCGACCCCATGAGACGGTAGTTTTCTCGGCCCCTGGTGTTCCGAGGTCGTTCCCCTCTGCACAGATTCATGCGCTGGGCCCTCCTGCAGACATTGCTCTTTGATTCATTGCGCTATCTTTAATAGCACCCGAAATATCACCAGATATATATTGGATTTTTCCCTGACCCTGACAGTTCGACCCCATGAGGCGGTGGTTTTCTCGGCCCCTGGTGGTCCGAGGTCGAACCCGCTGCAGAGATTGATGCGCCAGGGCATCCTACAGACAATGCACTTTGATTTATTGCGCTATCTGTAATAGCACCCGAGATATCACCAGGTATATATTGTATTTTCCCCTGACCATGAGTGTCCGGCCCCATGAGATGGTGGTTTTCTCGGCCCCTGGTGGTGCGTGGTCTTTCCCGCTGCACAGATTCATGCGCCAGGGCCTATTGCAGACAATGCACTTTAATTTATTGCGCTATCTGTAATAGCACCCGAGATATCACCAGATATATATTGGATTTTTCCTTGACCCTGACAGCCCGGCCCCATGTGTCGATGGTTTTCTCGGTCCCTCGTGGTCCGAGGTCGATCCCGCTGCACAGATTCATGCGCCAGGTCCCCCTGCAGATAATTCACTTTGATTTATTGCGCTATCTCTAATAGCACCCGAGATATCACCAGATATATATTGGATTTTTCCATGACCCTGAGTGTCCGGCCCCATGGGACGGTAGTTTTCTCGGCCCCTGGTGGTCCGAGGTCGTTCCCGCTGCACCGATTCATGCGCTAGGGCCTCCTGCCGACAATGCAGTTTGATTTATTGCGCTATCTGTAATAGCACACGAGATATCACCAGATATATATTGGATTTTTCCCTGACCCTGACAGTCCGACCCCATGAGGCGGTGGTTTTCTTGGCCCCTGGTGGTCCGAGGTCGAACCCGCTGCAGAGATTCATGCGCCAGGGCATCCTACAGACAATGCACTTTGATTTATTGCGCTATCTGTAATAGCACCCGAGATATTACCAGGTATATATTGTATTTTCCCCTGACCCTGAGTGTCCGGCCCCATGAGATGGTGGTTTTCTCGGCCCATGGTTGTCCGTGGTCGTCCCCGCTGCACAGATTCATGCTCCAGAGCCTCCTGTAGATAATTCACTTTGGTTTATTGCCCTATCTCTAATAGCACCCGAGATATCACCAGATATATATTGGATTTTTCCGTGACCCTGACAGTCCGGCCCCATGTGTCGGTGATTTTCTCGGCCCCTGGTGGTCCGAGGTCGTTCCCGCTGCACCGATTCATGCGCTAGGGCCTCCTACAGACAATGCACTTTGATTTATTGCGCTATCTGTAATAGCACCCGAGATATCACCAGATATATATTGGATTTTTCCGTGACCCTGACAGTCCGGCCCCATGTGTCGGTGATTTTCTCGGCCCCTGGTGGTCCGAGGTCGTTCCCGCTGCACCGATTCATGCGCTAGGGCCTCCTACAGACAATGCACTTTGATTTATTGCGCTATCTGTAATAGCACCCGAGATATCACCAGATATATTTTGGATTTTTCCTTGACCCTGACAGCCCGGCCCCATGTGTCGATGGTTTTCTCGGTCCCTCGTGGTCCGAGGTCGATCCCGCTGCACAGATTCATGCGCCAGGTCCCCCTGCAGATAATTCACTTTGATTTATTGCGCTATCTCTAATAGCACCCGAGATATCACCAGATATATATTGGATTTTTCCATGACCCTGAGTGTCCGGCCCCATGGGACGGTAGTTTTCTCGGCCCCTGGTGGTCCGAGGTCGTTCCCGCTGCACCGATTCATGCGCTAGGGCCTCCTGCCGACAATGCAGTTTGATTTATTGCGCTATCTGTAATAGCACACGAGATATCACCAGATATATATTGGATTTTTCCTTGACCCTGACAGTCCGGCCCCATGTGTCGATGGTTTTCTCGGTCCCTCGTGGTCCGAGGTCGATCACGCTGCACAGATTCATGCGCCAGGGCCCCCTGCAGATAATTCACTTTGATTTATTGCCCTGTCTCTAATAGCACCCGAGATATCACCAGATATATATTGGATTTTCCCCTGACCCTGACAGCCCGGCCCCATGTGTCGATGGTTTTCTCGGCCCCTGGTAGTCCGAGGTCGATCACGCTGCACAGATTCATGCGCCAGGGCCTCCTACAGACAATGCACTTTGATTTATTGCGCTATCTCTAATAGCACCCGAAATATCACCAGATATATATTGGATTTTTCCCTGACCCTGACAGTCCGACCCCATGAGGCGGTGGTTTTCTTGGCCCCTGGTGGTCCGAGGTCGAACCCGCTGCAGAGATTCATGCGCCAGGGCATCCTACAGACAATGCACTTTGATTTATTGCGCTATCTGTAATAGCACCCGAGATATTACCAGGAATATATTGTATTTTCCCCTGACCCTGAGTGTCCGGCCCCATGAGATGGTGGTTTTCTCGGCCCATGGTTGTCCGTGGTCGTCCCCGCTGCACAGATTCATGCTCCAGAGCCTCCTGTAGATAATTCACTTTGGTTTATTGCCCTATCTCTAATAGCACCCGAGATATCACCAGATATATATTGGATTTTTCCGTGACCCTGACAGTCCGGCCCCATGTGTCGGTGATTTTCTCGGCCCCTGGTGGTCCGAGGTCGTTCCCGCTGCACCGATTCATGCGCTAGGGCCTCCTACAGACAATGCACTTTGATTTATTGCGCTATCTGTAATAGCACCCGAGATATCACCAGATATATATTGGATTTTTCCCTGACCCTGACAGTCCGGCCCCATGTCTCGGTGGTTTTCTCGGCCCCTGGTGGTCCGAGGTCGATCCCGCTGCACAGATTCATGCGCCAGGGCCCCCTGCAGATAATTCACTTTGATTTATTACGCTATCTCTATTAGCACCCGAGATATCACCAGATATATATTGTATTTTCCCCTGACCCTGACAGTCCGGCCCCATGTCTCGGTGATTTTCTCGGCCCCTGGTGGTCCGAGGTCGATCCCGCTGCACAGATTCATGCGCCAGGGCCTCCTACAGACAATGCTCTTTGATTTATTGCGCTATCTCTAATAGCACCCGAGATTTCACCAGATATATATTGGATTTTTCCTTGACCCTGACAGTCCGGCCCCATGTGTCGATGGTTTTCTCGGTCCCTCGTGGTCCGAGGTCGATCCCGCTGCACAGATTCATGCGCCAGGGCCCCATGCAGACAATGCACTTTGATTTATTGCGCTGTCTCTAATAGCACCCGAGATATCACCAGATATATATTGGATTTTTCCCTGACCCTGACAGTCCGGCCCCATGAGCCAGTGATTTTCTCGGTCCCTCATGGTCCGAGGTCGATCCCGCTGCACAGATTCATGCGCCAGGTCCCCCTGCAGATAATTCACTTTGATTTATTGCGCTGTCTCTAATAGCACCCGAGATATCACCAGATACATATTGGATTTTTCCCTGACCCTGAGTGCCCGGCCCCATGGGACGGTAGTTTTCTCGGCCCCTGGTGGTCCGAGGTCGTTCCCGCTGCACCGATTCATGCGCTAGGGCCTCCTGCAGACAATGCACTTTGATTTATTGCGCTATCTGTAATAGCACCCGAGATATCACCATATATATATTGGATTTTTCTCTGACACTGAGTGTCCGACCCCTTGAGACGGTGGTTTTCTCGGCCCCTGGTGGTCCGAGGTCGATCCCGCTGCACAGATTCATGCGCCAGGTCCCCCTGCAGATAATTCACTTTGATTTATTGCGCTGTCTCTAATAGCACCCGAGATATCACCAGATACATATTGGATTTTTCCCTGACCCTGAGTGTCCGGCCCCATGGGACGGTAGTTTTCTCGGCCCCTGGTGGTCCGAGGTCGTTCCCGCTGCACCGATTCATGCGCTAGGGCCTCCTGCAGACAATGCACTTTGATTTATTGCGCTATCTGTAATAGCACCCGAGATATCACCATATATATATTGGATTTTTCTCTGACACTGAGGGTCCGACCCCTTGAGACGGTGGTTTTCTCGGCCCCTGGTGGTCCGAGGTCGATCCCGCTGAACAGATTCATGCGCCAGGTCCCCCTGCAGATAATTCACTTTGATTTATTGCGCTATCTCTAATAGCACCCGAGATATCACCAGATATATATTGTATTTTCCCCTGACCCTGAGTGTCCGGCCCCATGTCTCGGTGATTTTCTCGGCCCCTGGTAGTCCGAGGTCGATCCCGCTGCACAGATTCATGCGCCAGGGCCTCCTACAGACAATGCTCTTTGATTTATTGCGTTATCTCTAATAGCACCCGAGATATCACCAGATATATATTGGATTTTTCCTTGACCCTGACAGTCCGGCCCCATGTGTCGATGGTTTTCTCGGTCCCTCGTGGTCCGAGGTCGATCCCGCTGCACAGATTCATGCGCCAGGGCCCCATGCAGACAATGCACTTTGATTTATTGCGCTGTCTCTAATAGCACCCGAGATATCACCAGATATATATTGGATTTTTCCCTGACCCTGACAGTCCGGCCCCATGGGCCAGTGATTTTCTCGGTCCCTCATGGTCCGAGGTCGATCCCGCTGCACAGATTCATGCGCCAGGTCCCCCTGCAGATAATTCACTTTGATTTATTGCGCTGTCTCTAATAGCACCCGAGATATCACCAGATACATATTGGATTTTTCCCTGACCCTGAGTGTCCGGCCCCATGGGACGGTAGTTTTCTCGGCCCCTGGTGGTCCGAGGTCGTTCCCGCTGCACCGATTCATGCGCTAGGGCCTCCTGCAGACAATGCACTTTGATTTATTGCGCTATCTGTAATAGCACCCGAGATATCACCATATATATATATTGGATTTTTCTCTGACACTGAGTGTCCGACCCCTTGAGACGGTGGTTTTCTCGGCCCCTGGTGGTCCGAGGTCGATCCCGCTGCACAGATTCATGCGCCAGGTCCCCCTGCAGATAATTCACTTTGATTTATTGCGCTGTCTCTAATAGCACCCGAGATATCACCAGATACATATTGGATTTTTCCCTGACCCTGAGTGTCCGGCCCCATGGGACGGTAGTTTTCTCGGCCCCTGGTGGTCCGAGGTCGTTCCCGCTGCACAGATTCATGCGCCTGGGCCTCCTACAGACGATGCACTTTGATTTATTGCGCTATTTGTAATAGCACCCGAGATATCACCAGATATATATTGGATTTTTCCCTGACCCAGTGTGTCCGGCCCCATGAGACGGTGGTTTTCTCGGCCTCTGGTTGTCCGAGGTCGTTCCCGCTGCACAGATTCATGCGCCGGGGCCCCCTGCAGATAATTCACTTTGATTTATTGCGCTATCTCTAATAGCACTAGAGATATCACCAGATATATGCTCGATTTTTACATGACCTTGGGTGGCGGATACCGAAAATCTGTAATTTTCTCGGCCCCTGGTGGTCCGAGGTAGTTCCTGCTACACAGATTCATTCGCCAGTGCCTCCTACAGACAATGCACTTTGATTTATTGCGCTATCTCTAATAGCACCCGAGATATCACCAGATATATATTGGATTTTTCCCTGACCCTGAGTGTCCGGCCCCATGGGACGGTAGTTTTCTCGGCCCCTGGTGGTCCGAGGTCGTTCCCGCTGCTCAGATTCATGCGCTAGGGCCTCCTGCAGACAATGCACTTTGATTTATTGCCCTATCTCTAATAGCACCCGAGATATCACCAGATATATATTGGATTTTTCCATGACGCTGAGTGTCCGACCCCATGAGACGGTAGTTTTCTCGGCCCCTGGTGTTCCGAGGTCGTTCCCCTCTGCACAGATTCATGCGCTGGGCCCTCCTGCAGACATTGCTCTTTGATTCATTGCGCTATCTGTAATAGCACCCGAAATATCACCAGATATATATTGGATTTTTCCCTGACCCTGACAGTTCGACCCCATGAGGCGGTGGTTTTCTCGGCCCCTGGTGGTCCGAGGTCGAACCCGCTGCAGAGATTGATGCGCCAGGGCATCCTACAGACAATTCACTTTGATTTATTGCGCTGTCTCTAATAGCACCCGAGATATCACCAGATACATATTGGATTTTTCCCTGACCCTGAGTGTCCGGCCCCATGGGACGGTAGTTTTCTCGGCCCCTGGTGGTCCGAGGTCGTTCCCGCTGCACCGATTCATGCGCTAGGGCCTCCTGCAGACAATGCACTTTGATTTATTGCGCTATCTGTAATAGCACCCGAGATATCACCATATATATATATTGGATTTTTCTCTGACACTGAGTGTCCGACGCCTTGAGACGGTGGTTTTCTCGGCCCCTGGTGGTCCGAGGTCGATCCCGCTGCACAGATTCATGCGCCAGGTCCCCCTGCAGATAATTCACTTTGATTTATTGCGCTATCTGTAATAGCACCCGAGATATCACCAGGTACATATTGTATTTTCCCCTGACCCTGAGTGTCCGGCCCCATGAGATGGTGGTTTTCTCGGCCCATGGTTGTCCGAGGTCGTCCCCGCTGCACAGATTCATGCGCCATAGCCTCCTGTAGATAATTCACTTTGGTTTATTGCCCTATCTCTAATAGCACCCGAGATATCACCAGATATATATTGGATTTTTCCGTGACCCTGACAGTCCGGCCCTATGTGTCGGTGATTTTCTCGGACCCTGGTGGTCCGAGGTCGATCCCGCTGCACACATTCATGCGCCAGGGCCTCCTGCAGTTAATTCACTGTGGTTTATTGCGCTCTCTCTAATAGCACCCGAGATATCACAAGATATATATAGGATTTTTCCCTGACCCTGAGTGTCCGACCCCATCAGACGGTGTTTTTCTCGGCCCCTGGTGGTGCGTGGTCTTTCCCGCTGCACAGATTCATGCGCCAGGGCCTATTGTAGACAATGCACTTTAATTTATTGCGCTATCTGTAATAGCACCCGAGATATCACCAGATATATATTGGATTTTTCCATGACCCTGAGTGTCCGGCCCCATGGGACGGTAGTTTTCTCGGCCCCTGGTGGTCCGAGGTCGTTCCCGCTGCACCGATTCATGCGCTAGGGCCTCCTGCCGACAATGCAGTTTGATTTATTGCGCTATCTGTAATAGCACACGAGATATCACCAGATATATATTGGATTTTTCCTTGACCCTGACAGTCCGGCCCCATGTGTCGATGGTTTTCTCGGTCCCTCGTGGTCCGAGGTCGATCACGCTGCACAGATTCATGCGCCAGGGCCCCCTGCAGATAATTCACTTTGATTTATTGCCCTGTCTCTAATAGCACCCGAGATATCACCAGATATATATTGGATTTTCCCCTGACCCTGACAGCCCGGCCCCATGTGTCGATGGTTTTCTCGGCCCCTGGTGGTCCGAGGTCGATCACGCTGCACAGATTCATGCGCCAGGGCCTCCTGTAGATAATTCACTTTGGTTTATTGCCCTATCTCTAATAGCACCCGAGATATCACCAGATATATATTGGATTTTTCCGTGACCCTGACAGTCCGGCCCCATGTGTCGGTGATTTCCTCGGCCCCTGGTGGTCCGAGGTCGTTCCCGCTGCACCGATTCATGCGCTAGGGCCTCCTACAGACAATGCACTTTGATTTATTGCGCTATCTGTAATAGCACCCGAGATATCACCAGATATATATTGGATTTTTCCCTGACCCTGACAGTCCGGCCCCATGTCTCGGTGGTTTTCTCGGCCCCTGGTGGTCCGAGGTCGATCCCGCTGCACAGATTCATGCGCCAGGGCCCCCTGCAGATAATTCACTTTGATTTATTACGCTATCTCTATTAGCACCCGAGATATCACCAGATATATATTGTATTTTCCCCTGACCCTGACAGTCCGGCCCCATGTCTCGGTGATTTTCTCGGCCCCTGGTGGTCCGAGGTCGATCCCGCTGCACAGATTCATGCGCCAGGGCCTCCTACAGACAATGCTCTTTGATTTATTGCGCTATCTCTAATAGCACCCGAGATTTCACCAGATATATATTGGATTTTTCCTTGACCCTGACAGTCCGGCCCCATGTGTCGATGGTTTTCTCGGTCCCTCGTGGTCCGAGGTCGATCCCGCTGCACAGATTCATGCGCCAGGGCCCCATGCAGACAATGCACTTTGATTTATTGCGCTGTCTCTAATAGCACCCGAGATATCACCAGATATATATTGGATTTTTCCCTGACCCTGACAGTCCGGCCCCATGAGCCAGTGATTTTCTCGGTCCCTCATGGTCCGAGGTCGATCCCGCTGCACAGATTCATGCGCCAGGTCCCCCTGCAGATAATTCACTTTGATTTATTGCGCTGTCTCTAATAGCACCCGAGATATCACCAGATACATATTGGATTTTTCCCTGACCCTGAGTGTCCGGCCCCATGGGACGGTAGTTTTCTCGGCCCCTGGTGGTCCGAGGTCGTTCCCGCTGCACCGATTCATGCGCTAGGGCCTCCTGCAGACAATGCACTTTGATTTATTGCGCTATCTGTAATAGCACCCGAGATATCACCATATATATATTGTATTTTCCCCTGACCCTGAGTGTCCGGCCCCATGTCTCGGTGATTTTCTCGGCCCCTGGTGGTCCGAGGTCGATCCCGCTGCACAGATTCATGCGCCAGGGCCTCCTACAGACAATGCTCTTTGATTTATTGCGCTATCTCTAATAGCACCCGAGATATCACCAGATATATATTGGATTTTTCCTTGACCCTGACAGTCCGGCCCCATGTGTCGATGGTTTTCTCGGTCCCTCGTGGTCCGAGGTCGATCCCGCTGCACAGATTCATGCGCCAGGGCCCCATGCAGACAATGCACTTTGATTTATTGCGCTGTCTCTAATAGCACCCGAGATATCACCATATATATATATTGGATTTTTCTCTGACACTGAGTGTCCGACCCCTTGAGACGGTGGTTTTCTCGGCCCCTGGTGGTCCGAGGTCGATCCCGCTGCACAGATTCATGCGCCAGGTCCCCCTGCAGATAATTCACTTTGATTTATTGCGCTGTCTCTAATAGCACCCGAGATATCACCAGATACATATTGGATTTTTCCCTGACCCTGAGTGTCCGGCCCCATGGGACGGTAGTTTTCTCGGCCCCTGGTGGTCCGAGGTCGTTCCCGCTGCACAGATTCATGCGCCTGGGCCTCCTACAGACGATGCACTTTGATTTATTGCGCTATTTGTAATAGCACCCGAGATATCACCAGATATATATTGGATTTTTCCCTGACCCAGTGTGTCCGGCCCCATGAGACGGTGGTTTTCTCGGCCTCTGGTTGTCCGAGGTCGTTCCCGCTGCACAGATTCATGCGCCGGGGCCCCCTGCAGATAATTCACTTTGATTTATTGCGCTATCTCTAATAGCACTAGAGATATCACCAGATATATGCTCGATTTTTACATGACCTTGGGTGGCGGATACCGAAAATCTGTAATTTTCTCGGCCCCTGGTGGTCCGAGGTAGTTCCTGCTGCACAGATTCATTCGCCAGTGCCTCCTACAGACAATGCACTTTGATTTATTGCGCTATCTCTAATAGCACCCGAGATATCACCAGATATATATTGGATTTTTCCCTGACCCTGAGTGTCCGGCCCCATGGGACGGTAGTTTTCTCGGCCCCTGGTGGTCCGAGGTCGTTCCCGCTGCTCAGATTCATGCGCTAGGGCCTCCTGCAGACAATGCACTTTGATTTATTGCGCTATCTGTAATAGCACCCGAGATATCAGCATATATATATTGGATTTTTCTCTGACCCTGCCAGTCCGGCCCCATGTCTCGGTGGTTTTCTCGGCCCCTGGTGGTCCGAGGTAGATCCCGCTGCACAGATTCATGCGCCAGGCCTCCTACAGACAATGCACTTTGATTTATTGCGCTATTTGTAATAGCACCCGAGATATCACCAGATATATATTGGATTTTTCCCTGACCCTGTATGTCCGGCCCCATGAGACGGTGATTTTCTCGGCCCCTGGTGGTCCGAGGTCGATCCCGCTGCACAGATTCATGCGCCATGGCTTCCTGCAGACAATGCACTTTGATTTATTGCGCTATCTGTAATAGCACCCGAGATATCACCAGGTATATATTGTATTTTCCCCTGACCCTGAGTGTCCGGCCCCATGAGATGGTGATTTTCTCGTCCCCTGGTGGTCCGAGGCCGTTCCCGCTGCACAGATTCATGCGCCAGAGCCTCTTGCAGACAATGCACTTTGATTTATTGCGCTATCTGTAATAGCACCCGAGATATCACCAGATATATATTGGATTTTTCCTTGACCCGGACAGTCCGGCCCCATATGTCGATGGTTTTCTCGGTCCCTCGTGGTTTGAGGTCGATCCCGCTGAACAGATTCATGCGCCAGGGCTTCCTGCAGACAACTTACTTTGGTTTATTGCGCTATCTGTAATAGCACCCGAGATATCACCAGATATATATTGGATTTTTCCCTGACCCTGTATGTCCGGCCCCATGAGACGGTGATTTTCTCGGCCCCTGGTGGTCCGAGGTCGATCCCGCTGCACAGATTCATGCGCCATGGCCTCCTACAGACAATGCACTTTGATTTATTGCGCTATTTGTAATAGCACCCGAGATATCACCAGATATATATTGGATTTTTCCCTGACCCAGTGTGTCCGGCCCCATGAGACGGTGGTTTTCTCGGCCTCTGTTGGTCCCAGTTCGTTCCCGCTGCACAGATTCATGCGCCAGGGCCTCCTGCAGAAAATTCACTTTGGTTTATTGCGCTATCTCTAATAGCACCCGAGATATCCCAAGATATATTATGGATTGTTCCCTCACCAGATATATATTGGATTTTTCCTTGACCCGGACAGTCCGGCCCCATGTGTCGATGGTTTTGTCTGTCCCTCGTGGTCCGAGGTCGATCCCGCTGCACAGATTCATGCGCCATGGCTTCCTGCAGACAATGCACTTTGATTTATTGCGCTATCTGTAATAGCACCCGAGATATCACCAGGTATATATTGTATTTTCCCCTGACCCTGAGTGTCCGGCCCCATGAGATGGTGATTTTCTCGTCCCCTGGTGGTCCGAGGCCGTTCCCGCTGCACAGATTCATGCGCCAGAGCCTCTTGCAGACAATGCACTTTGATTTATTGCGCTATCTGTAATAGCACCCGAGATATCACCAGATATATATTGGATTTTTCCTTGACCCGGACAGTCCGGCCCCATATGTCGATGGTTTTCTCGGTCCCTCGTGGTTTGAGGTCGATCCCGCTGAACAGATTCATGCGCCAGGGCTTCCTGCAGACAACTAACTTTGGTTTATTGCGCTATCTGTAATAGCACCCGAGATATCACCAGATATATATTGGATTTTTCCCTGACCCAGTGTGTCCGGCCCCATGAGACGGTGGTTTTCTCGGCCTCTGTTGGTCCCAGTTCGTTCCCGCTGCACAGATTCATGCGCCAGGGCCTCCTGCAGAAAATTCACTTTGGTTTATTGCGCTATCTCTAATAGCACCCGAGATATCCCAAGATATATTATGGATTGTTCCCTCACCAGATATATATTGGATTTTTCCTTGACCCGGACAGTCCGGCCCCATGTGTCGATGGTTTTGTCTGTCCCTCGTGGTCCGAGGTCGATCCCGCTGAACAGATTCATGCGCCAGGGCTTCCTGCAGACAGTTCACTTTGGTTTATTGGGCTATCTCTAATAGCACCCGAGATAACACCAGATATATGCTGGATATTTACATGACCTTGGGTGACGGATTCCGAATATCTGTAATTTTCTCTGCCCCTGGTGGTCCGAGGTCGATCCCGCTGCACAGATTCATGCGCCAGGGCCCCATGCAGACAATGCACTTTGATTTATTGCGCTGTCTCTAATAGCACCCGAGATATCACCAGATATATATTGGATTTTTCCCTGACCCTGACAGTCCGGCCCCATGAGCCAGTGATTTTCTCGGTCCCTCATGGTCCGAGGTCGATCCCGCTGCACAGATTCATGCGCCAGGTCCCCCTGCAGATAATTCACTTTGATTTATTGCGCTGTCTCTAATAGCACCCGAGATATCACCAGATACATATTGGATTTTTCCCTGACCCTGAGTGCCCGGCCCCATGGGACGGTAGTTTTCTCGGCCCCTGGTGGTCCGAGGTCGTTCCCGCTGCACCGATTCATGCGCTAGGGCCTCCTGCAGACAATGCACTTTGATTTATTGCGCTATCTGTAATAGCACCCGAGATATCACCATATATATATTGGATTTTTCTCTGACACTGAGTGTCCGACCCATTGAGACGGTGGTTTTCTCGGCCCCTGGTGGTCCGAGGTCGATCCCGCTGCACAGATTCATGCGCCAGGTCCCCCTGCAGATAATTCACTTTGATTTATTGCGCTGTCTCTAATAGCACCCGAGATATCACCAGATACATATTGGATTTTTCCCTGACCCTGAGTGTCCGGCCCCATGGGACGGTAGTTTTCTCGGCCCCTGGTGGTCCGAGGTCGTTCCCGCTGCACCGATTCATGCGCTAGGGCCTCCTGCAGACAATGCACTTTGATTTATTGCGCTATCTGTAATAGCACCCGAGATATCACCATATATATATTGGATTTTTCTCTGACACTGAGGGTCCGACCCCTTGAGACGGTGGTTTTCTCGGCCCCTGGTGGTCCGAGGTCGATCCCGCTGAACAGATTCATGCGCCAGGTCCCCCTGCAGATAATTCACTTTGATTTATTGCGCTATCTCTAATAGCACCCGAGATATCACCAGATATATATTGTATTTTCCCCTGACCCTGAGTGTCCGGCCCCATGTCTCGGTGATTTTCTCGGCCCCTGGTGGTCCGAGGTCGATCCCGCTGCACAGATTCATGCGCCAGGGCCTCCTACAGACAATGCTCTTTGATTTATTGCGCTATCTCTAATAGCACCCGAGATATCACCAGATATATATTGGATTTTTCCTTGACCCTGACAGTCCGGCCCCATGTGTCGATGGTTTTCTCGGTCCCTCGTGGTCCGAGGTCGATCCCGCTGCACAGATTCATGCGCCAGGGCCCCATGCAGACAATGCACTTTGATTTATTGCGCTGTCTCTAATAGCACCCGAGATATCACCAGATATATATTGGATTTTTCCCTGACCCTGACAGTCCGGCCCCATGAGCCAGTGATTTTCTCGGTCCCTCATGGTCCGAGGTCGATCCCGCTGCACAGATTCATGCGCCAGGTCCCCCTGCAGATAATTCACTTTGATTTATTGCGCTGTCTCTAATAGCACCCGAGATATCACCAGATACATATTGGATTTTTCCCTGACCCTGAGTGTCCGGCCCCATGGGACGGTAGTTTTCTCGGCCCCTGGTGGTCCGAGGTCGTTCCCGCTGCACAGATTCATGCGCCTGGGCCTCCTACAGACAATGCACTTTGATTTATTGCGCTATTTGTAATAGCACCCGAGATATCACCAGATATATATTGGATTTTTCCCTGACCCAGTGTGTCCGGCCCCATGAGACGGTGGTTTTCTCGGCCTCTGGTGGTCCGAGGTCGTTCCCGCTGCACAGATTCATGCGCCGGGGCCCCCTGCAGATAATTCACTTTGATTTATTGCGCTATCTCTAATAGCACCAGAGATATCACCAGATATATGCTCGATTTTTACATGACCTTGGGTGGCGGATACCGAAAATCTGTAATTTTCTCGGCCCCTGGTGTTCCGAGGTAGTTCCTGCTGCACAGATTCATTCGCCAGTGCCTCCTACAGACAATGCACTTTGATTTATTGCGCTATCTCTAATAGCACCCGAGATATCACCAGATATATATTGGATTTTTCCCTGACCCTGAGTGTCCGGCCCCATGGGACGGTAGTTTTCTCGGCCCCTGGTGGTCCGAGGTCGTTCCCGCTGCTCAGATTCATGCGCTAGGGCCTCCTGCAGACAATGCACTTTGATTTATTGCGCTATCTGTAATAGCACCCGAGATATCACCATATATATATTGGATTTTTCTCTGACCCTGCCAGTCCGGCCCCATGTCTCGGTGGTTTTCTCGGCCCCTGGTGGTCCGAGGTCGATCCCGCTGCACAGATTCATGCGCCAGGCCTCCTACAGACAATGCACTTTGATTTATTGCGCTATTTGTAATAGCACCCGAGATATCACCAGATATATATTGGATTTTTCCCTGACCCTGTATGTCCGGCCCCATGAGACGGTGATTTTCTCGGCCCCTGGTGGTCCGAGGTCGATCCCGCTGCACAGATTCATGCGCCATGGCTTCCTGCAGACAATGCACTTTGATTTATTGCGCTATCTGTAATAGCACCCGAGATATCACCAGGTATATATTGTATTTTCCCCTGACCCTGAGTGTCCGGCCCCATGAGATGGTGGTTTTCTCGTCCCCTGGTGGTCCGAGGCCGTTCCCGCTGCACAGATTCATGCGCCAGAGCCTCTTGCAGACAATGCACTTTGATTTATTGCGCTATCTGTAATAGCACCCGAGATATCACCAGATATATATTGGATTTTTCCTTGACCCGGACAGTCCGGCCCCATATGTCGATGGTTTTCTCGGTCCCTCGTGGTTTGAGGTCGATCCCGCTGAACAGATTCATGCGCCAGGGCTTCCTGCAGACAACTAACTTTGGTTTATTGCGCTATCTGTAATAGCACCCGAGATATCACCAGATATATATTGGATTTTTCCCTGACCCTGTATGTCCGGCCCCATATGTCGATGGTTTTCTCGGTCCCTCGTGGTTTGAGGTCGATCCCGCTGAACAGATTCATGCGCCAGGGCCTCCTGCAGAAAATTCACTTTGGTTTATTGCGCTATCTCTAATAGCACCCGAGATATCCCAAGATATATTATGGATTGTTCCCTCACCAGATATATATTGGATTTTTCCTTGACCCGGACAGTCCGGCCCCATGTGTCGATGGTTTTGTATGTCCCTCGTGGTCCGAGGTCGATCCCGCTGAACAGATTCATGCGCCAGGGCTTCCTGCAGACAGTTCACTTTGGTTTATTGCGCTATCTCTAATAGCACCCGAGATAACACCAGATATATGCTGGATATTTACATGACCTTGGGTGACGGATTCCGAATATCTGTAATTTTCTCTGCCCCTGGTGGTCCGAGGTCGTTCCTGCTGCACAGATTCATTCGACAGTGCCTCCTACAGACAATGCACTTTGATTTATTGCGGTATCTGTAATAGCACCCGAGATATCACCATATACATATTGGATTTTTCCCTGACCCTGAGTGTCCGACACCATGAGACGGAGGTTTTCTCGGCCCCTGGTGGTCCGAGGTCGTTCCCGCTGCACAGATTCATGCCCCAGGGCCTCCAGAAGATAATTCGCTTTGGTTTATTGCGCTATCTCTAATAGCACCCGAGATATCCCCAGATATATTATGGATTTTTTCCTCACCAGATATATATTGGATTTTTCCTTGACCCGGACAGTCCGGCCCCATGTGTCGATGGTTTTGTCGGTCCCTCGTGGTCCGAGGTCGTCCCGCTGCACAGAGTCATGCGCCTGGGCCTCCTACCGACAATGCACTTTGATTTATTGCGCTATCTGTAATAGCACCCGAGATGTCACCAGATATATATTGAATTTTTCCCCGACCCAGAGTGTCCGGGCCCATGAGACGGTGGTTTTCTCGGCCTCTGTTGGTCCCAGGTCGTTCCCGCTGCACAGATACATGCGCCAGGGCCTCCTGCAGACAGTTCACTTTGGTTTATTGCGCTATCTCTAATAGCACCCGAGATATCCCCAGATATATTATGGATTTTTTCCTCACCAGATATGTATTGGATTTTTCCCTGACCCTGAGTGTCCGGCCCCATGAAACGGTGGTTGTCTCGGCCCCTGGTGGTCCGAGTTCGTTCCCGCTGCACAGATTCATGCGCCTGGGCCTCCTACCGACAATGCACTTTGATTTATTGCGCTATCTGCAATAGCACCCGAGATGTCACCAGATATATATTGAATTTTTCCCCGACCCAGAGTGTCCGGGCCCATGAGACGGTGGTTTTCTCGGCCCCTGGTGGTCCGAGGTCGTTCCCGCTGCTCAGATTCATGCGCCAGGGCCTCCTGCAGATAATTCACTTTGGTTTATTGCGCTATCTCGAATAGCACCCGAGATATCACCAGATATATATTGGATTTTCCCCTGACCCTGAGTGACCGGCCCCATGGGACTGTGGTTTTCTCGGCCCCTGGTGGTCCGAGGTCGTTCCCGGTGTACAGATTCATGCGCCAGGGCCTTCTGCAGATAATACACTTTGGTTTGTTGCGCTATCTCTAATAGTACCCGTGATATCACCAGATATATATTGGATTTTTCCTTGACCCGGACAGTCCGGCCCCATATGTCGATGGTTTTCTCGGTCCCTCGTGGTTTGAGGTCGATCCCGCTGAACAGATTCATGCGCCAGGGCTTCCTGCAGACAACTAACTTTGGTTTATTGCGCTATCTGTAATAGCACCCGAGATATCACCAGATATATATTGGATTTTTCCCTGACCCTGTATGTCCGGCCCCATGAGACGGTGATTTTCTCGGCCCCTGGTGGTCCGAGGTCGATCCCGCTGCACAGATTCATGCGCCATGGCCTCCTACAGACAATGCACTTTGATTTATTGCGCTATTTGTAATAGCACCCGAGATATCACCAGATATATATTGGATTTTTCCCTGACCCAGTGTGTCCGGCCCAATGAGACGGTGGTTTTCTCGGCCTCTGTTGGTCCCAGTTCGTTCCCGCTGCACAGATTCATGCGCCAGGGCCTCCTGCAGAAAATTCACTTTGGTTTATTGCGCTATCTCTAATAGCACCCGAGATATCCCCAGATATATTATGGATTGTTCCCTCACCAGATATATATTGGATTTTTCCTTGACCCGGACAGTCCGGCCCCATGTGTCGATGGTTTTGTCGGTCCCTCGTGGTCCGAGGTCGATCCCGCTGCAGATAATCATGCGCCAGTGCCTCCTACAGACAATGCACTTTGATTTATTGCGCTATCTCTAATAGCACCCGAGTTATCACCAGATATATATTGGATTTTTCCTTGACCCTGACAGTCCGGCCCCATGTGTCGATGGTTTTCTCGGTCCCTCGTGGTCCGAGGTCGATCACGCTGCACAGATTCATGCGCCAGGGCCCCCTGCAGATAGTTCACTTTGATTTATTGCCCTGTCTCTAATAGCACCCGAGATATCACCAGATATATATTGGATTTTTCCCTGACCCTGAGTGTCCGGCCCCATGAGACGGTGGTTTTCTCGGCCCCTGGTGGTCCGAGGTCGTTCCCGCTGCACAGATTCATGCGCCGGGGCCCCCTGCAGATAATTCACTTTGATTTATTGCGCTATCTCTAATAGCACCAGAGATATCACCAGATATATGCTGGATTTTTACACGACCTTGGGTGACGGGTTCCGAATATCTGTAATTTTCTCGGCCCCTGGTGGTCCGAGGTAGTTGCTGCTGCACAGATTCATTCGCCAGTGCCTCCTACAGATAATTCAGTTTGGTTTATTGCGCTATCTCTAATAGCACCCGAGATATCACCAGATATATTTTCGATTTTCCCCTGACCCTGAGCGTCCGGCCCCATGTCTCGGTGGTTTTCTCGGCCCCTGGTGGTCCGAGGTCGATCCCGCTGCACAGATTCATGTGCCAGGCCTCCTACAGACAATGCACTATGGTTTATTGCGCTATCTCTAATAGCACCCGAGATATCACCAGATATATATTGGATTTTTCCCTGACCCTGAGTGTCCGGCCCCATGAGACGGTGGTTTTCTCGGCCCCTGGTGGTCCGAGGTCGATCCCGCTGCTCAGATTCATGCGTTAGGGCCTCCTGCAGACAATGCACTTTGATTTATTGCGCTATCTGTAATAGCACCAGAGATATCACCAGATATATATTGGATTTTTCCCTGACCCTGACAGTCCGGCCCCATGAGACGGTGGTTTTCTCGGCCCCTGGTGGTCCGAGGTCGATCCCGCTGCAGAGATTCATGCGCCAGGGCCTCCTACAGATAATTTACTTTGATTTATTGCGCCATCTCTAATAGCACCCGAGATATCACCATATATATATTGGATTTTCCCCTGACCCTGAGTGTCCGGCCCCATGGGACGGTAGTTTTCTCGGCCCCTGGTGGTCCGAGGTCGTTCCCGCTGCTCCGATTCATGCGCTAGGGCCTCCTGCAGACAATGCACTTTCATTTATTGCGCTATCTGTAATAGCACCCGAGATATCACCATATATATATTGGATTTTTCTCTGACCCTGCCAGTCCGGCCCCATGTCTCGGTGGTTTTCTCGGCCCCTGGTGGTCCGAGGTCGATCCCGCTGCACAGATTCATGCGCCAGGCCTCCTACAGACAATGCACTTTGATTTATTGCGCTATCTGTAATAGCACCCGAGATATCTCCAGATATGTATTGGATTTTTCCCTGACCCTGAGTGTCCGGCCCCATGAGACGGTGGTTTTCTCGGCCCCTGGTGGTCCGAGGTCGTTCCCGCTGCTCAGATTCATGCGCCAGGGCCTCCTGCAGGTAATTCACTTTGGTTTATTGCGCTATCTCGAATAGCACCCGAGATATCACCAGATATATATTGGATTTTCCCCAGACCCTGAGTGTCCGGCCCCATGAGACGGTGGTTTTCTCGGCCCCTGGTGGTCCGAGGTCGTTCCCGCTGCACAGATTCATGCGCCAGGGCCTCCTACAGACAATGCACTTTGATTTATTGCGCTATCTGTAATAGCACCCGAGATATCACCAGATATATATTGGATTTTTCCTTGACCCGGACAGTCCGGCCCCATATGTCGATGGTTTTCTCGGTCCCTCGTGGTTTGAGGTCGATCCCGCTGAACAGATTCATGCGCCAGGGCTTCCTGCAGACAACTAACTTTGGTTTATTGCGCTATCTGTAATAGCACCCGAGATATCACCAGATATATATTGGATTTTTCCCTGACCCTGTATGTCCGGCCCCATGAGACGGTGATTTTCTCGGCCCCTGGTGGTCCGAGGTCGATCCCGCTGCACAGATTCATGCGCCATGGCCTCCTACAGACAATGCACTTTGATTTATTGCGCTATTTGTAATAGCACCCGAGATATCACCAGATATATATTGGATTTTTCCCTGACCCAGTGTGTCCGGACCCATGAGACGGTGGTTTTCTCGGCCTCTGTTGGTCCCAGTTCGTTCCCGCTGCACAGATTCATGCGCCAGGGCCTCCTGCAGAAAATTCACTTTGGTTTATTGCGCTATCTCTAATAGCACCCGAGATATCCCCAGATATATTATGGATTGTTCCCTCACCAGATATATATTGGATTTTTCCTTGACCCGGACAGTCCGGCCCCATGTGTCGATGGTTTTGTCGGTCCCTCGTGGTCCGAGGTCGATCCCGCTGCAGATAATCATGCGCCAGTGCCTCCTACAGACAATGCACTTTGATTTATTGCGCTATCTCTAATAGCACCCGAGTTATCACCAGATATATATTGGATTTTTCCTTGACCCTGACAGTCCGGCCCCATGTGTCGATGGTTTTCTCGGCCCCTGGTGGTCCGAGGTCGTTCCCGCTGCACAGATTCATGCGCCGGGGCCCCCTGCCGATAATTCAATTTGATTTATTGCGCTATCTCTAATAGCACCAGAGATATCACCAGATATATGCTGGATTTTTACACGACCTTGGGTGACGGGTTCCGAATATCTGTAATTTTCTCGGCCCCTGGTGGTCCGAGGTAGTTGCTGCTGCACAGATTCATTCGCCAGTGCCTCCTACAGATAATTCAGTTTGGTTTATTGCGCTATCTCTAATAGCACCCGAGATATCACCAGATATATTTTCGATTTTCCCCTGACCCTGAGCGTCCGGCCCCATGTCTCGGTGGTTTTCTCGGCCCCTGGTGGTCCGAGGTCGATCCCGCTGCACAGATTCATGTGCCAGGCCTCCTACAGACAATGCACTATGGTTTATTGCGCTATCTCTAATAGCACCCGAGATATCACCAGATATATATTGGATTTTCCCCTGACTCTGGGAGTCCGGCCCCATGAGACGGTGGTTTTCTCGGCCCCTGGTGGTCCGAGGTCGATCCCGCTGCTCAGATTCATGCGTTAGGGCCTCCTGCAGACAATGCACTTTGATTTATTGCGCTATCTCTAATAGCACCCGAGATATCGCCAGATATATATTGGATTTTCCCCGGACCCTGAGTGTCCGGCCCCATGAGACGGTGGTTTTCTCGGCCCCTGGTGGTCCGAGGTCGATCCCGCTGCAGAGATTCATGCGCCAGGGCCTCCTACAGGTAATTTACTTTGATTTATTGCGCCATCTCTAATAGCACCCGAGATATCACCATATATATATTGGATTTTCCCCTGACCCTGAGTGTCCGGCCCCATGGGACGGTAGTTTTCTCGGCCCCTGGTGGTCCGAGGTCGTTCCCGCTGCTCCGATTCATGCGCTAGGGCCTCCTGCAGACAATGCACTTTGATTTATTGCGCTATCTGTAATAGCACCCGAGATATCACCATATATATATTGGATTTTTCTCTGACCCTGCCAGTCCGGCCCCATGTCTCGGTGGTTTTCTCGGCCCCTGGTGGTCCGAGGTCGATCCCGCTGCACAGATTCATGCGCCAGGCCTCCTACAGACAATGCACTATGGTTTATTGCGCTATCTCTAATAGCACCCGAGATATCACCAGATATATATTGGATTTTCCCCTGACTCTGGGAGTCCGGCCCCATGAGACGGTGGTTTTCTCGGCCCCTGGTGGTCCGTGGTCATTCCCGCTTCACAGATGCATGCGCCAGGGCCTCCTGCAGATAATTCACTTTGGTTTATTGCGCTATCTCTAATACCACCCGAGATATCACCAGATACATATTGGATTTTTCCCTGACCCTGAGTGTCCGGCCCCATGAGACGGTGGTTTTCTCGGCCCCTGGTGGTCCGAGGTCGTTCCCGCTGGCCAGATTCATGCGCCAGGCCTCCTACAGACAATGCACTTTGGTTTATTGCGCTATCTCTAATAGCACCCGAGATATCACCAGATATATATTGGATTTTCCACTGACCCTGAGTGTCCGGCCCCATGAGACCGTGGTTTTCTCGGCCCCTGGTGCCCCGAGGTCGTTCCCGCTGGCCAGATTCATGCGCCAGGCCTCCTACAGACAATACACTTTGGTTTATTGCGCTATCTCTAATAGCACCAAACATATCACCAGATATATATTGGATTTTCCCCTGACCCTGAGTGTCCGGTCCCATGAGACGGTGGTTTTCTCGGCCCCTGGTGGTCCGAGGTCGTTCCCGCTGCCCAGATTCATGCGCCAGGGCCTCCTACAGACCATGCACTTTGATTTATTGCGCTATCTCTAATAGCACCCGACATATCACCACATACATATTGGATTTTCCCCTGACCCTGAGTGTCCGGCCCCATGTGACCGTGGTTTTCTCGGCCCCTGGTGCTCCGAAGTCGTTCTCGCTGGCCAGATTCATGCGCCAGGCCTGCTACAGACAATGCAGTTTGGTTTATTGCGCTATCTCTAATAGCACCCGAGATATCACCAGATATATATTGGATTTTTCCCTGGACCTGAGTTTCCGGCCCCATGAGACGGTGGTTTTCTCGGCCCCTGGTGGTCCGAGGTCGTTTCCGCTTCACAGATGCATGCGCCAGGCGTCCTACAGACAATGCAATTTGGTTTATTGCGCTATCTCTAATAGCACCCGAGATATCACCAGATATATATTGGATTTTTCCCTGACCCTGAGTGTCCGGCCCCATGAGACGGTGGTTTTCTCGGCCCCTGGTGGTCCGAGGCCGTTCCCGCTGCACAGATTCATGCGCCAGGGCCTCCTCCAGATAATTCACTTTGGTTTATTGCGCTATCTCTAATAAAACCCGAGATATCACCAGATATATATTGGATTTTCCCCTGACACTGAGAGTCCGGCCCCATGAGACGGTGGTTCTCTCGGCCCCTGGTGGTCCGAGGTCGTTGTCGCTGCACAGATTCATGCGCCAGGCCTCCTACAGACAATGCACTTTGGTTTATTGCGCTATATCTAATAGCACCCGAGATATCACCAGATATATATTGGATTTTCCCCTGACACTGGGAGTCCGGCCCCATGAGACGGTGGTTCTCTCGGCCCCTGGTGGTCCGAGGTCGTTGTCGCTGCACAGATTCATGCGCCAGGCCTCCTACAGACAATGCACTTTGGTTTATTGTGCTATCTCTAATAGCACCCGAGATATCACCAGATATATATTGGATTTTCCTCTGACCCTGAGTGTCCGGCCCCATGAGACGGTGGTTTTCTCGTCCCCTGGTGGTCCGAGGTCGTTCCCGCTGGCCAGATTCATGCGCCAGGCCTCCTACAGACAATGCACTTTGGTTTATGGCGCTATCTCTAATAGCACCCGAGATATCACCAGGTATATATTGGATTTTCCCCTGACCCTGAGTGTCCGGCCCCATGTGTCGATGGTTTTCTCGGTCCCTCGTGTTCCGAGGTCGATCCTGCTGCACATATTCATGCGACAGGGATTCCTGAAGACAAGGAACTTTGATTTATTGCGCTATCTCTAATAGCACCCGAGATATCACCAGATATATATTGGATTATTCCTTGACCCTGACAGTCCGGCCCCATGTGTCGATGGTTTTCTCGGTCCCTCGTGGTCCGATGTCGATCCCGCTGCACAGATTCATGCGCCAGGGCCCCCTGCAGATAATTCACTTTGATTTATTGCGCTGTCTCTAATAGCACCCGAGATATCAGCAGATATATATTGGATTTTTCCTTGGCCCTGACAGTCCGGCCCCATGTGTCGAATGTTTTCTCGGTCCCTCGTGGTCCGAGGTCGATCTCGCTGCACAGATTTATGCGCCAGTGCTCCCTGCAGGTAATTCGCTTTGATTTATTGCGCTATCTCTAATAGCACCCGAGATATCACCGGATATATATTGGATTTTTCCCTGACCCTGAGTGTCCGGCCCCATGAGACGGTGGTTTTCTCGGCCCCTGGTGGTCCGATGTCGATCCCGCTGCAGAGATTCATGCGCCAGGGCCTCCTACAGATAATTTACTATGATTTATTGCGCCATCTCTAATAGCACCCGAGATATCACCATATATATATTGGATTTTCCCCTGACCCTGAGTGTCCGGCCCCATGGGACGGTAGTTTTCTCGGCCCCTGGTGGTCCGAGGTCGTTCCCGCTGCTCCGATTCATGCGCTAGGGCCTCCTGCAGACAATGCACTTTGATTTATTGCGCTATCTGTAATAGCACCCGAGATATCACCATATATATATTCGATTTTTCTCTGACCCTGCCAGTCCGGCCCCATGTCTCGGTGGTTTTCTCGGCCCCTGGTGGTCCGAGGTCGATACCGCTGCACAGATTCATGCGCCAGGCCTCCTACAGACAATGCACTATGGTTTATTGAGCTATCTCTAATAGCACCCGAGATATCACCAGATATATATTGGATTTTCCCCTGACTCTGGGAGTCCGGCCCCATGAGACGGTGGTTTTCTCGGCCCCTGGTGGTCCGAGGTCGTTCCCGCGGGCCAGATTCATGCGCCAGGCCTCCTACAGACAATGCACTTTGGTTTATTGCGCTATCTCTAATAGCACCCGAGATATCACCAGATATATATTGGATTTTCCCCTGACCCTGAGTGTCCGGCCCCATGAGACGGTGGTTTTCTCGGCCCCTGGTGGTCCGCGGTCGTTCCGGCTGGCCAGATTCATGCGCCAGGCCTCCTACAGACAATGCACTTTGGTTTATTGCGCTATCTCTAATAGCACCCGAGATATCGCCAGATATATATTGGATTTTCCCCGGACCCTGAGTGTCCGGCCCCATGTGACGGTGGTTTTCTCGGCCCCTGGTGGTCCGAGGTCGTTCCCGCTGCCCAGATTCATGCGCCAGGCCTCCTACAGACAATGCACTTTGGTTTATTGCGCTATCTCTAATACCACCCGAGATATCACCAGATACATATTGGATTTTTCCCTGACCCTGAGTGTCCGGCCCCATGAGACGGTGGTTTTCTCGGCCCCTGGTGGTCCGAGGTCGTTCCCGCTGGCCAGATTCATGCGCCAGGCCTCCTACAGACAATGCACTTTGGTTTATTGCGCTATCTCTAATAGCACCCGAGATATCACCAGATATATATTGGATTTTCCACTGACCCTGAGTGTCCGGCCCCATGAGACCGTGGTTTTCTCGGCCCCTGGTGCCCCGAGGTCGTTCCCGCTGGCCAGATTCATGCGCCAGGCCTCCTACAGACAATACACTTTGGTTTATTGCGCTGTCTCTAATAGCACCCGAGATATCACCAGATATATATTGGATTTTTCCCTGACCCTGAGTGTCCGGTCCCATGAGACGGTGGTTTTCTCGGCCCCTGGTGGTCCGAGGTCGTTCCCGCTGCCCAGATTCATGCGCCAGGGCCTCCTACAGACAATGCACTTTGATTTATTGCGCTATCTCTAATAGCACCAAACATATCACCAGATATATATTGGATTTTCCCCTGACCCTGAGTGTCCGGTCCCATGAGACGGTGGTTTTCTCGGCCCCTGGTGGTCCGAGGTCGTTCCCGCTGCCCAGATTCATGCGCCAGGGCCTCCTACAGACCATGCACTTTGATTTATTGCGCTATCTCTAATAGCACCCGACATATCACCACATACATATTGGATTTTCCCCTGACCCTGAGTGTCCGGCCCCATGTGACCGTGGTTTTCTCGGCCCCTGGTGCTCCGAAGTCGTTCCCGCTGGCCAGATTCATGCGCCAGGGCCTCCTCCAGATAATTCACTTTGGTTTATTGCGGTATCTCTAATAGCACCCGAGATATCACCAGATATATATTGGATTTTCCCCTGACACTGAGAGTCCGGCCCCATGAGACGGTGGTTCTCTCGGCCCCTGGTGGTCCGAGGTCGTTGTCGCTGCACAGATTCATGCGCCAGGCCTCCTACAGACAATGCACTTTGGTTTATTGTGCTATCTCTAATAGCACCCGAGATATCACCAGATATATATTGGATTTTCCTCTGACGCTGAGTGTCCGGCCCCATGAGACGGTAGTTTTCTGTGCCCCTGGTGGTCCGAGGTTGCTCCCACTGCCTAGATTCATGCGCCAGGGCCGCCTACAGACAATGCACTTTGATTTATTGCGCTATCTGTAATAGCACCCGAGATATCACCAGTTATATATTGGATTTTCCCCTGACCCTGAGCGTCCGGCCCCATGAGACTGTGGTTTTCTCGGCCCCTGGTGTAATAATAGCTAATAGCACCCGAGATATCACCAGATATATATTGGATTTTTCCCTGACCCTGAGTGTCCGGCCCCATGAGACGGTGGTTTTCTCGGGCCCTGGTGGTCCGTGGCCGTTCCCGCTGCACAGATTCATGCGCCAGGGCCTCCTCCAGATAATTCACTTTGGTTTATTGCGCTATATCTAATAGCACCCGAGATATCACCAGATATATATTGGATTTTCCCCTGACACTGGGAGTCCGGCCCCATGAGACGGTGGTTCTCTCGGCCCCTGGTGGTCCGAGGTCGTTGTCGCTGCACAGATTCATGCGCCAGGCCTCCTCCAGACAATGCACTTTGGTTTATTGTGCTATCTCTAATAGCACCCGAGATATCACCAGATATATATTGGATTTTCCTCGGACCCTGAGTGTCCGGCCCCATGAGACGGTGGTTTTCTCGTCCCCTGGTGGTCCGAGGTCGATCCCGCTGGCCAGATTCATGCGCCAGGCCTCCTACAGACAATGCACTTTGGTTTATGGCGCTATCTCTAATAGCACCCGAGATATCACCAGATATATATTGGATTTTCCCCTGACCCTGAGTGTCCGGCCCCATGAGACGGTGGTTTTCTCGGCCCCTGGTGGTCCGAGGTCGTTCCCGCTGCCCAGATTCATGCGCCAGGGCCTCCTACAGACCATGCACTTTGGTTTATTGCGCTATCTCTAATAGCACCCGAGATATCACCAGATATATATTGGATTTTCCCCTGACTCTGAGAGTCCGGCCCCATGAGACGGTGGTTTTCTCGGCCCCTGGAGGTCCGAGGTCGTTGTCGCTGCACAGTTTCATGCGCCAGGGCCTCCTGCAGATAATTCACTTTGGTTTATGGCGCTATCTCTAATAGCACCCGAGATATCACCAGATATATATTGGATTTTCCCCTGACCCTGAGTGTCCGGCCCCATGAGACGGTGTTTTTCTCGTTCCGTGGTGGTCCGAGGTCGTTCCCGCTGGCCAGATTCATGCGCCAGGCCTCCCACAGACAATGCACTTTGGTTTATTGTGCTATCTCTAATAGCACCCGAGATATCACCAGATATATATTGAATTTTTCCCTGACCCTGAGTGTCCGGCCCCAGGAGACGGTGGTTTTCTCAGCCCCTGGTGGTCCGAGGTCGTTTCCGCTTTACAGATGCATGCGCCAGGGCCTCCTGCAGATAATTCACTTTGGTTTATTGCGCTATCTCTAATAGCACCCGAGATATCACCAGATCTATATTGGATTTTTCCCTGACCCTGAGTGTCCGGCCCCATGAGACGGTGGTTTTCTCGGCCCCTGGTGGTCCGAGGTCGTCCCCGCTGTCCAGATTCATGCGCCAGGCCTCCTACAGACAATGCACTTTGGTTTTTTGCGCTATCTCTAATAGCACCCGAGATATCACCAGATACATATTGGATTTTCCCCTGACCCTGAGTGTCCGGCCCCATGTGACCGTGGTTTTCTCGGCCCCTGGTGTTCCGAGGTCGTTCCCGCTGGCCAGATTCATGCGCCAGGCCTCCTACAGACAATGCACTTTGGTTTATTGCGCTCTCTCTAATAGCACCCGAGATATCACCAGATATATATTGGATTTTTCCCTGACCCTGAGTGTCCGGCCCCATGAGACGGTGGTTTTCTCGGCCCCTGGTGGTCCGAGGTCGTCCCCGCTGGCCAGATTCATGCGCCAGGCCTCCTAGAGACAATGCACTTTGGTTTATTGCGCTATCTCTAATAGCACCCGAGATATCACCAGGTACATATTGGATTTTCCCCTGACCCTGACTGTCCGGCCCCATGTGACCGTAGTTTTCTCGGCCCCTGGTGGTCCGAGGTCGTTCCCGCTGCACAGATTCATGCGCCAGGGCCTCCTGCAGATAATTCACTTTGATTTATCGCGCTATCTCTAATAGCACCCGATATATCACCAGATATATATTGGATTTTTCCCTGACCCGGAGTGTCCGGCCCCATAAGACGGTGGTTTTCTCGGCCCCTGGTGGTCCGAGGTCGTTCCCGCTGCACAGATTCATGCGCCAGGGCCACCTGCCCGATAATTCACCTTGGTTTATTGCGCTATCTCTAATAGCACCCGATATATCACCAGATATATATTGGATTTTTCCCTGAACCTGAGTGTCCTGCCCCATGAGACGGTGGTTTTCTCGGCCCCTGGTGGTCCGAGGTCGTTCCCGCTGCACAGATTCATGCGCCAGGGCCACCTGCCCGATAATTCACCTTGGTTTATTGCGCTATCTCTAATAGCACCCGATATATCACCAGATATATATTGGATTTTTCCCTGACCCTGAGTTTCCGGCCCCATGAGACGGTGGTTTTCTCGGCACCTGGTGGTCCGAGGTCGTTCCCGCTGCACAGATTCATGCGCCAGGGCCACCTGCCCGATAATTCACCTTGGTTTATTGCGCTATCTCTAATAGCACCCGAGATATCACCAGCTATATATTGGATTTTTCCCTGACCCGGAGTGTCCGGCCCCATAAGACGGTGGTTTTCTCGGCCCCTGGTGGTCCGAGGTCGTTCCCGCTGCACAGATTCATGAGCCAGGGCCTCATACAGACAATGCACTTTGATTTATTGCCCGATCTGAAATAGC
Organism: Nomia melanderi; assembly: GCF_051020985.1. Taxonomy (NCBI): domain Eukaryota; kingdom Metazoa; phylum Arthropoda; class Insecta; order Hymenoptera; family Halictidae; genus Nomia; species Nomia melanderi. The sequence goes on along the minus strand of NW_027475151.1, from coordinate 1,189,882 downwards.
AACCGAGATATCACCAGATATATATTGGATTTCTCCCTGACCCTGAGTGTCCGGCCCCATGAGACTGTGGTTTTCTCGGCCCCTGGTGGTCCGAGGTCGTTCCCGCTGCAGAGACTCATGCGCCAGGGCCTCCAACAGACAATGCACTTTGATTTATTGCGCGATCTGAAATAGCACCCGAGATATCACCAGATATATATTGGATTTTCCCCTGACCCTGAGTGCCCGGGCCCATGAGACTGTAATTTTCTCGGCCCTTGGTGGCCCGAGGTCGTTCCCGCTGCACAGATTCATGCGCCAGGGCCTCCTACAGACAATGGACTTTGATTTATTGCGCTATCTATAATAGCACCCGAGATATCACCAGATATATATTGGATTTTTCCCTGACCCTGAGTGTCCGGCCCCATGAGACAGTGGTTTTCTCGGCCCCTGGTGGTCCGAGGTGGTTTCCGCTCCCCAGATTCATGCGCCAGGGCCTCCTACAGACAATGCACTTTGATTTATTGCGCTATCTGTAATAGCACCCGTGATATCACTAGATATATATTGGATTTTTCCCTGACCCTGAATGTCCGGCCGCATGAGACGGTGGTTTTCTCGGACCCTGGTGGTCCGAGGTCGTTCCCGCTGCACAGGTTCATGCGCCAGTGCCTCCTACAGACAATGCACTTTGATTTATTGCGCTATCTGTAATAGCACCCGAGATATCACCAGATATACATTGGATTTTCCCCTGTCCCTGAGGGTCCGGCCCCATGAGACGGTGGTTTTCTCGGCCCCTGTTGGTCCGAGGTCGTTCCCGCTGCACAGATGCATGCGCCAGGGCCTCCTGCAGATAATGCACTTCGGTTTATTGCGCTATCTCTAATAGCACCCGAGATATCACCAGATATACATTGGATTTTCCCCTGACCCTGAGGGTCCGGCCCCATGAGACGGTGGTTTTCTCGGCCCCTGGTGGTCCGAGGACGTCCCTGCTGCACAGATTCATGCGCCAGGTCCTCCTGCAGGTAATTCACTTTGGATTATTGCACTATCTCTAATTGCACCCGAGATATCACCAGATATATATTGGATTTTCCCCTGACCCTGATTGTCCGGCCCCGTGAGGCGGTGGTTTTCTCGGCCCCAGGTGGTCCGAGGTCGTTCCCGCTGCACAGATTCATGCGCCAGGGCCTCCTGCAGATAATTTACTTTGGTTTATTGCGCTATCTGTAATAGCACCCGAGATATCACCAGATATATATTGGATTTTCCCCTGACCCTGAGTGTCCGGCCCCGTGAGGCGGTGGTTTTCTCGGCCCCTGATGGTCCGATGTCGTTCCCGCTGCACAGATGCATGCGCCAGGGCCTCCTGCAGATAATGCACTTTGATTATTTGCGCTATCTCTAATAGCACCCGAGATTTCACCAGATATATATTTGATTTTTCCCTGACCCTGAGTGTCCGCCCCATGAGACGGTGGTTTTCTCGGCCCCTGGTGGTCCGAGGTCGTTCCCGCTGCACAGATTCATGTGCCAGGGCCTCCTGCAGATAATTCACTTTGGTTTATTGCGCTATCTCTAATAGCACCCGAGATATCACCAGATATATATTGGATTTTCCCCTGACCCTGAGTGCCCGGGCCCATGTGTCGGTGGTTTTCTCGGCCCCTGGTGGTCCGAGGTCGATCCCGCTGCACAGATTCATGCGCTAGGGCCTCCTGCACACAATGCACTTTGATATATCGCTCTATCTCTAATAGCAACCGAGATATCATCAGATAGATACTGGATTTTTACATGACCTTGGGTGTCCGGCGCCATGTGTCGGTGGTTTTCTCGGCCCCTCGTGGTCCGAGGTCTATCCCGCTGCCCAGATTCATGCGCCAGGGCCTCCTGCAGACAATGCAATTTGATTTATCGCGCTATCTGTAATAGCACCCGAGATATCACCAGATATATATTGGATTTTTCCCTGACCCTGAGTATCCGGCCCCATGAGACGGTGGTTTTCTCGGCCCCTGGTGGTCCGAGGTCGTTCCCGCTGGCCAGATTCATGCCCCAGGGCCTGCTACAGACAATGCACTTTGATTTATTGCGCTATCTGTAATAGCACCCGAGATATCACCAGACATATATTGGATTTTTTCCTGACCCTGAGTGTCCGGCCCCATGAGACGGTGGTTTTCTCGGCCCCTGGTGGTCCGAGGTCGTTCCCGCTGCACAGATTCATGCGCCAAGGCCTCCTGCAGATAATTCATTTTGGTTTATTGCTCTATCTCTAATAGCACCCGAGATAGCACCAGATATATATTTGATTTTCCCCGACCCTGAGTGTCCGGCCCCATGAGACGGTGGTTTTCTCGGTCCCTTGTGGTCCGAGCTCATTCCCGCTGCACAGATTCATGCACCAGGGCCTCCTGCAGATAATTCACTTTGGTTTATTGCGCTATCTCTAATAGCACCCGAGATATCGCCAGATATATATTGGATTTTCCCCTGACCCTGAGTGTCCGGCCCCATGAGACGGTGGTTTTCTCGGCCCCTGGTGGTCCGAGGTCGTTCCCGCTGGCCAGATTCATGCGCCAGGGCCTGCTACAGACAATGGACTTTGATTTATTGCGCTATCTGTAATAGCACCCGAGATATCACCAGATATATATTGGATTTTTCCCTGACCCTGAGTTTCCGGCCCCATGTGTCGGTGATTTTCTGGGTCCCTGGTGGTCCGAGGCAGATCCCGCTGCACAGGTTCATGCGACAGGGCCTCCTGCAGACAATGCACTTTGATTTATCGCGCTATCTGTAATAGCACCCGAGATATCACCAGATATATATTGGATTTTTCCCTGACCCTGAGTTTCCGGCCCCATGTGTCGGTGATTTTCTGGGTCCCTGGTGGTCCGAGGCAGATCCCGCTGCACAGGTTCATTCGCCAGTGCCTCCTGCAGACAATGCACTTTGGTTTATTGCGCTATCTCTAATAGCACCCGAGATACCACCAAATATATATTGGATTTTTCCCTGACCCTGACAGTCCGGCCCCATGTGTCGGTGATTTTCTCGGTCCCTGGTGGACCGAGGTAGATCCCGCTGCACAGATTCATGCGCCGGGGCTTCCTGCAGACAATGCAGTATAATTTATTGCGCTACCTCTAATAGCACCCGAGATATCATCAGATACATCCTGGGTTTTTACATGACCTTAGGTGTCCGGCCCCATGTGTCGGTGGTTTTCTCGGCCCCTGGTGGTCCGAGGTCGTTGCCGCTGCACAGATTCATGCGCCAGGACCTCCTGCAGATAATTCACTTTGGTTTATTGCGCTATCTCTAATAGCACCCGAGATATCACCAGATATATATTGGATTTTCCCCTGACACTGAGTGACCGGCCCCATGAGACGGTGGTTTTCTCGGCCCCTGGTGGTCCGAGGTCGTTCCCGCTGCCCAGATTCATGCGCCAGAGCCTCCTACTGACAATGCACTTTGATTTATTGCGCTATCTGTAATAGCACCCGAGATATCATCAGATACATCCTGGGTTTTTACATGACCTTGGGTGTCCGGCGCCATGTTTCGGTGGTTTTCTCGGCCCCTGGTGGTCCGGGGTCGTTCCCGCTGCCCAGATCCATGCGCCAGGGCATCGTACGGACAATGCACTTTGATTTATTGCGCTATGTCTAATAGCTGCCGAGATATCACCAGATATATATTGGATTTTTCCCTAAGCCTGACAGTCCGGCCCCATGAGACGGTGATTTTCTCGGCCCCTGGTGGTCCGAGGTCGTTCCCGCTGCCCAGATTCATGCGCCAGGGCCTCCTGCAGATAATTCACTTTGGTTTATTGCGCTATCTCCAATAGCACCCGAGATATCACCAGATATATATTGGATTTTCCCCTGACCCTGAGTGTCCGGCCCCATGAGACGGTGGTTTTCTCGGCCCCTGGTGGTCCGAGGTCGTTCCCGCTGCACAGATTCATGCGCCAGGGCCTCCTGCAGATAATTCATTTTGGTTTATTGCCCTAACTCTAATAGCGCCCCAGATATCACCAGATATATATTTGATTTTCCCCGACCCTGAGTGTCCGGCCCCATGAGACGGTGGTTTTCACGGCCCCTGGAGGTACGAGGTCGTTCCCGCAGCACAGATGCATGCACCAGGACCTCCTCCAGACAATTCACTTTGATTTATCGCGCAATCTGTAATAGAACCCGAGATATCACCAGATATATGCTGGATTATTACATGACATTGGGTGACGGATATCGAAAATCTGTAATTTTCTCGGCCCCTGGTGTTCCGAGGTCGTTCCCGCTGCACAGATTCATGCGCCCGGGCCTCCTGCAGATAATTCACTTTGGTTTATTGCGCTATCTCTAATAGCACCCGAGATATCACCTGATATATATTGGATTTTTCCTTGAACCTGAGTGTCCGGCCCCATGAGGCGGTGGTTTTCTCGGCCCCTGGTGGTCCGAGGTCGTTCCCGCTGCCCAGATTCATGCGCCAGGGCCTCCTACAGACAATGCACTTTGATCTATTGCGCTATCTGTAATAGCACCCGAGATATCACCAGATATATATTGGATTTTTCCCTGAACCTGAGTGTCCGGCCCCATGAGACGGTGGTTTTCTCGGCCCCTGGTGGTCCGAGGTCGTTCCCGCTGCAAAGATTCATGCGCCAGGGCCTCCTTCAGACAATACACTTTGATTTACTGCGCTATCTATAATAGCACTCGGGATATCACCAGATATACATTGGATTTTTCCCTGCCCCTGAGTTTCCGGTGTCATGTGTCGGTGGTTTTCTCTGCCCCTGGTGGTCCGAGGTCGTTCCCTCTGCACAGATTCATGCGCCAGGGCCTCCCGCAGACAAAGCACTTTGGTTTATTGCGCTATCTCTAATAGCACCCGAGTTATCACCAGATATATATTGGACTTTCCCCTGACCCTGAGTGTCCGGCCCCATGAGACGGTGGTTTTCTCGGCCCCTGGTGGTCCGAGGTCGTTCCCGCTGCATAGATTAATGCGCAAGGGCCTCCTGCAGACAATGTACTTTGAGTTACTGCGCTATCTCTAATAGCACCCGAGATATCATCAGATATATATTGGATTTTACCCTGACCCTTAGTTTCCGGCCCAATGAGTCGGTGGTTTTCTCGGCCCCTGTTGGTCCGAGGTCGTTCCAGCTGCTCAGATTAATGCGCAAGGGCCTCCTACGGACAATGCACTTTGATTTATTGCTTTATCTGTAACAGCACCCGAGATATCACCAGATATATATTGGATTTTTCCCTGACCCTGAGTGTCCGACCCCATGTGTCGGTGATTTTCTGGGTCCCTGGTGGTCCGAGGCAGATCCCACAGCACAGATTCATGCGACAGGGCCTCCTGCAGACAATGCACTTTGATTTATCGCGCTATCTCTAATAGCACCCGAGATATCATCAGATACATCCTGAATTTTTACATGACCTTGGGTGTCCGGCCCCATGCGTCGGTGGTTTTCTCGACCCCTGGTGGTCCGAGGTCGGTCCCGCGGCACAGATTCATGCGCAAGGGCCTCATACGGAGAATGTACTTTGATTTATTGCGCTATCTCTAATAGCACCCGAGATATCACCAGGTATATACCGGATTTTTACATGACCTTGGGTGACGGATACCGAAAATCTGTAATTTTCTCGGCCCCTGGTGGTCCGAGGTCCTTCCTGCTGCACAGATTCATGCGGCAGGGCCTCCTGCAGATAATTCACTTTGGTTTATTGCACTATCTCTAATTGCACCCGAGATATCACCAGATATATATTGGATTTTTCCCTGACCCTCAGTGTCCGGCCCCATGAGACGGTGGTTTTCTCGGCCCCTGGTGGTCCGAGGTCGTTTCCGCTGCACAGATGCATGCGCCAGGGCCTCCTGCAGACAATGCACTTTGATTTATTGCGCTATCTGTAGTTGCGCCCAAGATATCGCCAGATATATATTGGATTTCCCCTGACCCTGAGTGTCCGGCCCCATGTGACGGTGGTTTTCTCGGCCCCTGATGGTCCGAGGTCGTTCCCGCTCCACAGATTCATGCGCCAGGGCCTCCTACAGATAATTCACCCTGGTTTATTGCGCTATCTTTAATAGCACCCGGGTTATCACCAGAAATATATTGGATTTTCCCCTGACTCTGAGTGTCCGGCCCCATGAGACCGTGGTTTTCTCGGCCCCTGGTGCCCCGAGGTCGTTCCCGCTGGCCAGATTCATGCGCCAGGCCTCCTACAGACAATGCACTTTGGTTTATTGCGCTATCTCTAATAGCACCCGAGATATCACCAGATATATATTGGATTTTTCCCTGACCCTGAGTGTCCGGCCCCATGAGACGGTGGTTTTCTCGGCCCCTGGTGGTCCGCGGTCGTTCCCGCTTCACAGATGCATGCGCCATGGCCACCTGCAGATAATTCACTTTGGTTTATTGCGCTATCTCTAATAGCACCCGAGATATCACCAGATATATATTGGATTTTCCCCTGACCCTGAGTGTCCGGCCCCATGAGACCGTGGTTTTCTCGGCCGCTGGTGGTCCGAGGTCGTTCCCGCTGGCCAGATTCATGCGCCAGGGCCTGCTACAGACAATGCACTTTGATTTATTGCGCTATCTGTAATAGCACCCGAGATATCACCAGATACATATTGAATTTTTCCCTGACCCTGAGTGTCCGGCCCCATGTGACCGTGGTTTTCTCGGCCCCTGGTACTCCGAGGTCGTTCCCGCTGGCCAGATTCATGCGCCAGCCCTCCTACAGACAATACACTTTGGTTTATTGCGCTATCTCTAATAGCACCCGAGATATCACCAGATGTATATTGGATTTTTCCCCGGCCCTGAGTGTCCGGCCCCATGAGACGGTGGTTTTCTCAGCTCCTGGTTGTCCGAGGTCGTTCCCGCTGCACAGATTCATGCGCCAGGGCCTCCTACAGACAATGCACTTTGGTTTATTGCGCTATCTGTAATAGCACCCTAGATATCACCAGATATATGCTGGATTTTTACGTGACCTTGGGTGACGGATTCCGAATATCTGTAATTTTCTCGGCCCCTGGTGGTTCGAGGTCGTTCCCGCTGCACAGATTCATTCGCCAGTGCCTTCTGGAGACAATGCACTTTGATTTATTGCGCTATCTCTAATAGCACCCGAGATAACACCAGATATATATTGGATTTTTCCCTGATCCTGACAGACCGGCCCCATGAGACGGTGATTTTCTCGGCCCCTGGTGGTCCGAGGTCGTTCCCGCTGCACGGATTCATGCGCGAGTGCTTCCTGCAGACGGTGCACTTTCATTTATCGCGCTATCTGCAATAGCACCTGAGATATCATCAGATATATATTAGATTTTTCCCTGACCCTGAGTGTCCGGCCCCATGAGACGGTGGTTTTCTCGGCCCCTGGTGGTCCGAGGTCGTTCCCGCTGCCCAGATACATGCGCCATGGCCTGCTGCACACAATGCACTATGATTTATAGCGCTATCTCTAATAGCACCCGAGATATCAGCAGATATATATTGGGTTTTTCAGTGACCCTGAGTGTCCGGCCCCATGAGACAGTAGTTTTCTCGGCCCCTGGTGGTCCGAGGCCGTTCCCGCTGCACAGAATCATGCGCCAGGGCTTCCTGCAGACAATGCACTTTGATTTATTGCGCTATCTCTAATAGCACCCGAGATATCACCAGATATATGCTGGATTTTTCCCTGACCCTGACAGTCCTGGCCCATGTGTCGGTGGTTTTCACGGCCCCTGATGGTCCGAGATCGTTCCCGCTGCACAGATTCATGCGCCAGGGCCTCCTACAGATAATTCACCCTGGTTTATTGCGCTATCTCTAATAGCACCCGAGATATCACTAGATATATATTGTATTTTTCCCTGACCCTGAGTGTCCGGCCCCATGAGACGGTGGTTTTCTCGGCCCCTGGTGGTCCGAGGTCGTTCCCGCTGCACAGATTCATGCGCCAGGGCCTCCTACAGATAATTCACCCTGGTTTATTGCGCTATCTCTAATAGCACCCGAGATATCACCAGATATATATTGGATTTTTCCCTGACCCTGAGTGTCCGGCCCCATGAGACGGTGGTTTTCTCGGCCCCTGGTGGTCCGAGGTCGTTCCCGCTGCACAGATGCATGCGCAAGGGCCTCCTACGGACAATCCACTTTGATTTATTGCGCTATCTCTAATAGCACCCGAGATATCACTGGATATATATTGGATTTTCCCCTGACCCTGAGTGTCCGGCCTCATGAGACGGTGGTTTTCTCGGCCCCTGGTGGTCGGAGGTCGTTCCCGCTGCACAGACTAATGCGCAAGGGCCTCCTGCAGACAATGTACTTTGAGTTATTGCGCTATCTCTAATAGCACCCGAGATATCATCAGATATATATTGGATTTTACCCTGACCCTTAGTTTCCGGCCCCATGTGTCGGTGGTTTTCTCGGCCCCTGGTGGTCCGAGGTCGTTTCCGCTGCTCAGATTAATGCGCAAGGGCCTCCTACGGACAATTACACTTTGATTTATTGCGCTATCTGTAATAGCACCCGAGATATCACCAGATATATATTGGATTTTTCCCTGACCCTGAGTGTCCGGCCCCATGTGTCGGTGATTTTCTGGGTCCCTGGTGGTCCGAGGCAGATCCCGCTGCACAGATTCATGCGACAGGGCCTCCTGCAGACAATGCACTTTGATTTATCGCGCTATCTCTAATAGCACCCGAGATATCATCAGATACATCCTGAATTTTTACATGACCTTGGGTGTCCGGCCCCATGCGTCGGTGGTTTTCTCGACCCCTGGTGGTCCGAGGTCGGTCCCGCGGCACAGATTCATGCGCAAGGGCCTCATACGGAGAATGCACTTTGATTTATTGCGCTATCTCTAATAGCACCCGAGATATCACCAGGTATATACCGGATTTTTACATGACCTTGGGTGACGGATACCGAAAATCTTTAATTTTCTCGGCCCCTGGTGGTCCGAGGTCCTTCCTGCTGCACAGATTCATGCGCCAGGGCCTCCTGCAGATAATTCACTTTGGTTTATTGCGCTATCTCTAATAGCACCCGAGATATCACCAGATATATATTGGATTTTCCCCTGACCCTGAGTGTCCGGCCCCATGAGACGGTGGTTTTCTCGGCCCCTGGTGGTCCGAGGTCGTTCCCGCTGCCCAGATTCATGCGCCAGAGCCTCCTACTGACAATGCACTTTGATTTATTGCGCTATCTGTAATAGCACCCGAGATATCAACAGATATATATTGGATTTTCCCCTGACCCTGCGTGTCCGGCCCCATGAGACGGTGGTTTTCTCGACCCCTGGTGGTCCGAGGTCGTTCCCGCTGCACAGATTCATGCGCCAGGGCCTCCTGCAGATAATTCATTTTGGTTTATTGCTCTATCTCTAATAGCACCCGAGATAGCACCAGATATATATTTGATTTTCCCCGACCCTGAGTGTCCGGCCCCATGAGACGGTGGTTTTCTCGGTCCCTGGTGGTCCGAGCTCATCCCCGCTGCACAGATTCATGCACCAGGGCCTCATGCAGATAATTCACTTTGGTTTATTGCACTATCTCTAATAGCACCCGAGATATCGCCAGATATATATTGGATTTTCCCCTGACCCTGAGTGTCCGGCCCCATGAGACGGTGGTTTTCTCGGCCCCTGGTGGTCCGAGGTCGTTCCCGCTGGCCAGATTCATGCGCCAGGGCCTCCTGCCGACAATGCACTTTGATTTATTGCGCTATCTCTAATAGCACCCGAGATATCACCAGATATATGCTGGATTTCTTCATGACCTTGGTTGACGGATACCGAAAATCTGTAATTTTATAGGCCCCTGGTGGTCCGAGGTCGTTCCTGCTGCACTAATTCATGCGCCAGGGACTCCTGCAGACAAGGCACTCTGATTTATTGCGCTATTTCTAATAGCACCCGAGATATCAGCAGATACATCCTGGATTTTTACATGGCCTTGGGTGTCCGGCCCAATGTGTCGGTGGTTTTCTCGGCCTCTGGTGGTCCGAGATCTTTCCCGCTGCACAGATTCATGCGCCAGGACCTCCTACAGACAATGCACTGTTATTTATTGCGATATCTGTAATAGGACCCGAGATATCACCAGATATATATTGGATTTTTCCCTGCCCTGAGTGCCCGGCCCCATGTGTCGGTGGTTTTCTGGGCCCCTGGTGGTCCGAGGTCGATCCCGCTGCACAGATTCATGCGCCAGGGCCTCCTACAGACAATGCATTTTGATCTATTGCGCTATCTGTAATAGCACCCGAGATATCACCAGATACATATTGGATATTTCCCTGACCCTGAGGGTCCGGTCCCATGAGACGGTGGTTTTCTCGGCCCCTGATGGTCGGAGGTCGTTCCCGCTACACACATTCCTGCGGAAGGGCCTCCTACGGACAATGCACTTTGATTTATTGCGCTATCTCTAATAGCACCCGAGATATCACCAGATATATGCTGGATTTTTACATGACTTTGGGTGACGGAGACCGAAAATCTGTAATTTTCTCGGCCCCTGGTGGTCCGAGGTCCTTCCTGCTGCACAGATTCATGCGCAAGGGCCTCCTACGGACAATGCACTTTGGTTTATTGCGTTATCTCTAATAACACCCGAGATATCACCAGATATATATTGGATTTTCCCCTGATCCTGAGTGTCCGGCCCTATGAGACGGTGGTTTTCTCGGTCCCTGGTTGTCCGAGGTCGTTCCCGCTGCACAGATTCATGCGCCAGGGCCTCCTGCAGATAATTCATTTCGGTTTATTGCTCTATCTCTAATAGCACCCGAGATAGCACCAGATATATATTTGATTTTCCCCGACCCTGAGTGTCCGGCCCCATGAGACGGTGGTTTCCTCGGTCCCTGGTTGTCCGAGGTCGTTCCCGCTGCACAGATTCATGCGCCAGGGCCTCCTGCAGATAATTCATTTCGGTTTATTGCTCTATCTCTAATAGCACCCGAGATAGCACCAGATATATATTTGATTTTCCCCGACCCTGAGTGTCCGGCCCCATTAGACGGTGGTTTTCTCGGCCCCTGGTGGTCCGAGGTCGTTCCCGCTGCCCAGATTCATGCGCCAGGGCCTCCTACAGACCATGCACTTTGATTTATTGCGCTATCTTTAATAGCACCCGAGATATCACCAGATATATATTGGATTTTTCACTGACCCTGAGTGTCCGGCCCCATGAGACGGTGGTTTTCTCGGCCCCTGGTGGTCCGAGGTCGTTCCCGCTGGCCAGATTCATGCCCGAGGGCCTGCTACAGACAATGCACTTTGATTTATTGCGCTATCTGTAATAGCACCCGAGATATCACCAGACATATATTGGATTTTTTCCTGACCCTGAGTGTCCGGCCCCATGAGACGGTGGTTTTCTCGGCCCCTGGTGGTCCGAGGTCGTTCCCGCTGCACAGATTCATGCGCCAAGGCCTCCTGCAGATAATTCATTTTGGTTTATTGCTCTATCTCTAATAGCACCCGAGATAGCACCAGATATATATTTGATTTTCCCCGACCCTGAGTGTCCGGCCCCATGAGACGGTGGTTTTCTCGGTCCCTGGTGGTCCGAGCTCATTCCCGCTGCACAGATTCATGCACCAGGGCCTCCTGCAGATAATTCACTTCGGTTTATTGCGCTATCTCTAATAGCACCCGAGATATCGCCAGATATATATTGGATTTTCCCCTGACCCTGAGTGTCCGGCCCCATGAGACGGTGGTTTTCTCGGCCCCTGGTGGTCCGAGGTCGTTCCCGCTGGCCAGATTCATGCGCCAGGGCCTGCTACAGACAATGCACTTTGATTTATTGCGCTATCTGTAATAGCACCCGTGATAACACCAGACATATATTGGATTTTTTCCTGACCCTGAGTGTCCGGCCCCATGAGACGGTGGTTTTCTCGGCCCCTGGTGGTCCAAGGTCGTTCCCGCTGCACAGATTCATGCGCCAGGGCCTCCTGCAGATAATTCATTTTGGTTTATTGCTCTATCTCTAATAGCACCCGAGATAGCACAAGATATATATGTGATTTTCCCGACCCTGAGTGTCCGGCCCCATGAGACGGTGGTTTTCTCGGCCCCTGGTGGTCCGAGGTCGTTCCCGCTGCCCAGATACATGCGCCATGGCCTGCTCCAGACAATGCACTTTGATTTATAGCGCTATCTCTAATAGCACCCGAGATATCAGCAGATATATATTGGGTTTTTCAGTGACCCTGAGTGTCCGGCCCCATGAGACAGTAGTTTTCTCGGCCCCTGGTGGTCCGAGGTCGTTCCCGCTGCCCAGATTCATGCGCCAGGGCATCGTACTGACAATGCACTTTGATTCATTGCGCTATCTCTAATAGCAGCCGAGATATCACCAGATATATATTGGATTTTTACATGACCTAGGGCGACGGATTCCGAATATCTGTAATTTTGTCGGCCCCTGGTGGTCCGAGGTCGTTCCCGCTGCACAGTTTCATGCGCCAGGGCCTCCTGCAGATAATTCACTTTGATGTATTGCGCTATCTCTAATAGCACCCGAGATATCACCAGATATATATTGGATCTCTCCCTGACCCTGACAGTTCGGCCCCATGTGTCGGTGGTTTTCTCGGCCCCTGGTGGTCCGAGGTCGTTCCTGCTGCACAGATTCATTCGCCAGGGCCTCCTGCAGACAATGCACTTTGGTTTATTGCGCTATCTCTAATAGCACACGAGATACCACCAAATATATATTGGATTTTTCCCTGACCCTGACAGTCCGGCCCCATGTGTCGGTGATTCTCTCGGTCCCTGGTGGACCGAGGTAGATGCCGCTACACAGATTCATGCGCCAGGGCTTCCTGCAGACAATGCAGTATAATTTATTGCGCTACCTCTAATAGCACCCGAGATATCATCAGATACATCCTGGGTTTTTACATGACCTTGGGTGACGGATACCGTAAATCTGTAATTTTGTCGGCCCCTGGTGGTCCGAGGTCGTTCCCGCTGGCCAGATTGGTGCGCCAGGCCTCCTACAGACAATGCACTTTGGTTTATTGCGCTATCTCTAATAGCGCCCGAGATATCACCAGATATATATTTGATTTTCCCCGACCCTGAGTGTCCGGCCCCATGAGACGGTGGTTTTCTCGGCCCCTGGTGGTCCGAGGTCGTTTCCGCTGCACAGATGCATGCGCCAGGTCCTCCTGCAGGTAATTCACTTTGGTTTATTGCGCTATCTGTGATAGCACCCGAGATATCACCAGATATATATTGGATTTTTCACTGACCCTGATTGTCCGGCCCCATGAGACTGTGGTTTTCTCGGCCCCTGGTGGTCCGAGGTCGTTCCCGCTGCACAGATTCATGCGCCAGGGCCTCCTGCAAACAATGCACTTTGATTTATCGCGCTATCTGTAATAGAACCCGAGATATCACCAGATATATGCTGGATTTTTACATGTCATTGGGTGACGGGTTCCGAATATCTGTAATTTTCTCGGCCCCTGGTGGTCCGAGGTCGTCCCTGCTGCACAGACTCATCCGCCAGGGGCTCCTACAGACAATGCACTTTGATTTATTGCGCTATCTGTAATAGCACTCGGGATATCACCAGATATATATTGGATTTTTCCCTGACCCTGAGCGTCCGGCCCAATGAGTCGGTGGTTTCCTCGGCCCCTGGTGGTCCGAGGTCGTTTCCGCTGCACAGATTCATGCGCCAGGGCCTCCTGCAGACAATGCACTTTGATTTATTGCGGTATCTCTAATAGCACCGGTGATATCACCAGATATATACTGGATTTTACCCTGACCCTTAGTATCCGACCCCATGAGTCGGTGGTTTTCTCGGCCCCTGGTGTTCCGAGGTCGTTCCAGCTGCTCAGATTAATGCGCAAGGGCCTCCTACGGACAATGCACTTTGATTTATTGCGCTATCTGTAATAGCACCCGAGATATCACGAGATATATATTGGATTTTTCCCTGACCCTGACAGTCCGGCCCCATGTGTCGGTGATTTTCTCGGTCCCTGGTGGACCGAGGTAGATCCCGCTGCACAGGTTCATGCGACAGGGCCTCCTGCAGACAATGCACTTTGATTTATCGCGCTATCTGTAATAGCACCAGAGATATCACCAGATATATATTGGATTTTTCCCTGACCCTGAGTTTCCGGCCGCATGTGTCGGTGATTTTCTGGGTCCCTGGTGGTCCGAGGCAGATCCCGCTGCACAGGTTCATTCGCCAGGGCCTCCTGCAGACAATGCACTTTGGTTTATTGCGCTATCTCTAATAGCACCCGAGATACCACCAAATATATATTGGATTTTTCCCTGACCCTGACAGTCCGGCCCCATGTGTAGGTGATTTTCTCGGTCCCTGGTGGACCGAGGTAGATCCCGCTGCACAGATTCATGCGCCAGGGCTTCCTGCAGACAATGCAGTATAATTTATTGCGCTACCTCTAATAGCACCCGAGATATCATCAGATACATCCTGGGTTTTTACATGACCTTAGGTGTCCGGCCCCATGTGTCGGTGGTTTTCTCGGCCCCTGGTGGTCCGAGGTCGTTCCCGCTGCACAGATTCATGCGCCAGGACCTCCTGCAGATAATTCACTTTGATTTATTGCGCTATCTGTAATAGCACCCGAGATATCAACAGATATATATTGGATTTTTCCCTGACCCTGAGTGTCCGGCCCCATGAGACGGTGGTTTTCTCGGCCCCTGGTGGTCCGAGGTCGTTCCCGCTGTCCAGATTCGTGCGCCAGGCCTCCTACAGACAATGCACTTTGGTTTATTGCGGTATCTCTAATACCACCCGAGATATCACCAGATATATATTGGATTTTCCCCTGACCCTGAGTGTCCGGCCCCATGAGACTGTGGTTTTCTCGGCCCCTGGTGGTCCGAGGTCGTTCCCGCTGGCCAGATTCATGCGCCAGGCCTCCGACAGACAATGCGCTTTGGTTTATTGCGCTATCTCTAATAGCACCCGAGATATCACCAGATATATATTGGATTTTCCCCTGACCCTGAGTGTCCGGCCCCATGAGACGGTGGTTTTCTCGGCCCCTGGTGGTCCGCGGTCGTTCCCGCAGGCCAGATTCATGCGCCAGGCCTGCTACAGACAATGCACTTTGGTTTATTGCGCTATCTCTAATAGCACCCGAGATATCACCAGAAATATATTGGATTTTCCCCTGACCCTGAGCGTACGGCCCCATGAGACTGTGGTTTTCTCGGCCACTGGTGGTCCGAAGTCATTCCCGCTGCCCAGATTCATGCGCCAGGGCCTCCTACAGACAATGCACTTTGATTTATTGCGCTATCTGTAATAGCACCCGAGAAATCACCACATATATGCTGGATTTTTACATGACTTTGGGTGACGGACACCGAAAATCTGTAAGTTTCTCGGCCCCTGGATGGCCGAGGTCGTTCCTGCTTCACAGATTCATGCGCCAGGGCCTCCTGCATACAATGCACTTTGATTTATCGCGCTATCTGTAATAGAACCCGAGATATCACCAGATATATATTGGATTTTTCCCTGACCCTGAGTGTCCGGCCCCATGAGACGGTGGTTTTCACGGCCCCTGGAGGTCCGAGGTCGTTCCCGCTGCACAGATTCATGCGTCAGGGCCTCCTACAGACAATGCACTTTGATTTATTGCGCTATCTCTAATAGCACCCGAGATATCACCAGATATATGCTGGATTTTTCCCTGACCCTGACAGTCCGGCCCCATGTGTCGGTGGTTTTCTCGGCCCCTGGTGGTCCGAGGGCGTTCCCGCTGCACAGATTCATGCGACAGGATCTCCCGCAGACAATGCACTTTGATTTATCGCGCTATCTCTAATAGCACCCGAGATATCTCCAGATAAATATTGGATCTCTCCCTGACGCTGACGGTACGGCCCCATGTGTCGGTGGTTTTCTCGGTCCCTGGTGGTCCGAGGTCGTTCCCGCTGCACAGATTCATGCGCCAGGGCCTCCTGCAGATAATTCATTTTGGTTTATTGCTCTAACTCTAATAGCGCCCGAGATATCACCAGATATATATTTGATTTTCCCCGACCCTGAGTGTCCGGCCCCATGAGACGGTGGTTTTCACGGCCCCTGGAGGTCCGAGGTCGATCCCGCAGCACAGATGCATGCACCAGGACCTCCTCCAGACAATTCACTTTGATTTATCGCGCAATCTGTAATAGAACCCGAGATATCACCAGATATATGCTGGATTATTACATGACATTGGGTGACGGATATCGAAAATCTGTAATTTTCTCGGCCCCTGGTGTTCCGAGGTCGTTCCCGCTGCACAGATTCATGCGCCCGGGCCTCCTGCAGATAATTCACTTTGGTTTATTGCGCTATCTCTAATAGCACCCGAGATATCACCTGATATATATTGGATTTTTCCCTGAACCTGAGTGTCCGGCCCCATGAGGCGGTGGTTTTCTCGGCCCCTGGTGGTCCGAGGTCGTTCCCGCTGCCCAGATTCATGCGCCAGGGCCTCCTACAGACAATGCACTTTGATCTATTGCGCTATCTGTAATAGCACCCGAGATATCACCAGATATATATTGGATTTTTCCCTGAACCTGAGTGTCCGGCCCCATGAGACGGTGGTTTTCTCGGCCCCTGGTGGTCCGAGGTCGTTCCCGCTGCAAAGATTCATGCGCCAGGGCCTCCTTCAGACAATACACTTTGATTTACTGCGCTATCTGTAATAGCACTCGGGATATCACCAGATATACATTGGATTTTTCCCTGCCCCTGAGTTTCCGGTGTCATGTGTCGGTGGTTTTCTCGGCCCCTGGTGGTCCGAGGTCGTTCCAGCTGCTCATATTAATGCGCAAGGGCCTCCTACGGACAATGCACTTTGATTTATTGCTTTATCTGTAATAGCACCCGAGATATCACCAGATATATATTGGATTTTTCCCTGACCCTGAGTGTCCGACCCCATGTGTCGGTGATTTTCTGGGTCCCTGGTGGTCCGAGGCAGATCCCACTGCACAGATTCATGCGACAGGGCCTCCTGCAGACAATGCACTTTGATTTATCGCGCTATCTCTAATAGCACCCGAGATATCATCAGATACATCCTGAATTTTTACATGACCTTGGGTGTCCGGCCCCATGCGTCGGTGGTTTTCTCGACCCCTGGTGGTCCGAGGTCGGTCCCGCGGCACAGATTCATTCGCAAGGGCCTCATACGGAGAATGTACTTTGATTTATCGCGCTATCTCTAATGGCACCCGAGATATCTCCAGATAAATATTGGATCTCTCCCTGACGCTGACGGTACGGCCCCATGTGTCGGTGGTTTTCTCGGTCCCTGGTGGTCCGAGGTCGTTCCCGCTGCACAGATTCATGCGCCAGGGCCTCCTGCAGATAATTCATTTTGGTTTATTGCTCTAACTCTAATAGCGCCCGAGATATCACCAGATATATATTTGATTTTCCCCGACCCTGAGTGTCCGGCCCCATGAGACGGTGGTTTTCACGGCCCCTGGAGGTCCGAGATCGTTCCCGCTGCACAGATTCATGCGCCCGGGCCTCCTGCAGATAATTCACTTTGGATTATTGCGCTATCTCTAATAGCACCCGAGATATCACCAGATATATATTGGATTTTACCCTGACCCTGAGTGTCCGGCCCCATGAGACGGTGGTTTTCTCGGCCCCTGGTGGTCCGAGGTCGTTCCCGCTGCCCAGATTCATGCGCCAGGGCCTCCTACAGACAATGCACTTTGATCTATTGCGCTATCTGTAATAGCACCCGAGATATCACCAGATATATATTGGATTTTTCCCTGAACCTGAGTGTCCGGCCCCATGAGGCGGTGGTTTTCTCGGCCCCTGGTGGTCCGAGGTCGTTCCCGCTGCCCAGATTCATGCGCCAGGGCCTCCTACAGACAATGCACTTTGATCTATTGCGCTATCTGTAATAGCACCCGAGATATCACCAGATATATATTGGATTTTTCCCTGAACCTGAGTGTCCGGCCCCATGAGACGGTGGTTTTCTCGGCCCCTGGTGGTCCGAGGTCGTTCCCGCTGCAAAGATTCATGCGCCAGGGCCTCCTTCAGACAATACACTTTGATTTACTGCGCTATCTGTAATAGCACTCGGGATATCACCAGATATACATTGGATTTTTCCCTGCCCCTGAGTTTCCGGTGTCATGTGTCGGTGGTTTTCTCTGCCCCTGGTGGTCCGAGGTCGTTCCCCCTGCACAGATTCATGCGCCAGGGCCTCCCGCAGACAAAGCACTTTGGTTTATTGCGCTATCTCTAATAGCACCCGAGTTATCACCAGATATATATTGGACTTTCCCCTGACCCTGAGTGTCCGGCCCCATGAGACGGTAGTTTTCTCGGCCCCTCGTGGTCCGAGGTCGTTCCCGCTGGCCAGATTCATGCGCCAGGGCCTCCTACAGACAATGCACTTTGATTTATTGCGCTATCTGTAATAGCACGCGAGATATCACCAGATATATATTGGATTTTTCCCTGTCCCTGAGTGTGCGGCCCCATGAGACGGTGGTTTTCTCGGCCCCTGGTGGTCCGAGGTCTTTTCCGCTGCACAGATGCATGCGCCAGGGCCTATTGCAGATAATTCACTTTGGTTTATTGCGCTATCTCTGATAGCACCCGAGATATCACCAGATATATATTGGATTTTCCCCTGACCCTGAGTGTCCGGCCCCATCAGACGGTGGTTTTCTCGGCCCCTGGTGTCCCGATGTCGTTCCTGCTGCACAGATTCATGCGCAAGGGCCTCCTACGGACAATCCACTTTGATTTATTGCGCTATCTCTAATAGGTCCCGAGATATCACCAGATATATATTGGATTTTTCCCTGACCCTGAGTGTCCGGCCCCATGAGACGGTGGTTTTCTCGGCCCCTGGTGGTCCGAGGTCGTTCCCGCTGCACAGATTCATGCGCCAGGGCCTCCTACAGATAATTCACCCTGGTATATTGCGCTATCTCTAATAGCACCCGAGATATCACCAGATATATATTGGATTTTTCCCTGACCCTGAGTGTCCGGCCCCATGAGACGGTGGTTTTCTCGGCCTCTGGTGGTCCGAGGTCGTTCCCGCTGCACAGATGCATGCGCCAGGGCCTCCTGCAGATAATTCACTTTGGTTTATTGCGCTATCTCTAATAGCACCCGAGATATCGCCAGATATATATTGGATTTCCCCTGACCCTGAGTGTCCGGCCCCATGAGACGGTGGTTTTCTCGGCCCCTGGTGGTCCGAGGTCGTTCCCGCTGCATAGATTAATGCGCAAGGGCCTCCTGCAGACAATGTACTTTGAGTTACTGCGCTATCTCTAATAGCACCCGAGATATCATCAGATATATATTGGATTTTACCCTGACCCTTAGTTTCCGGCCCAATGAGTCGGTGGTTTTCTCGGCCCCTGTTGGTCCGAGGTCGTTCCAGCTGCTCAGATTAATGCGCAAGGGCCTCCTACGGACAATGCACTTTGATTTATTGCTTTATCTGTAATAGCACCCGAGATATCACCAGATATATATTGGATTTTTCCCTGACCCTGAGTGTCCGACCCCATGTGTCGGTGATTTTCTGGGTCCCTGGTGGTCCGAGGCAGATCCCACTGCACAGATTCATGCGACAGGGCCTCCTGCAGACAATGCACTTTGATTTATCGCGCTATCTCTAATAGCACCCGAGATATCATCAGATACATCCTGAATTTTTACATGACCTTGGGTGTCCGGCCCCATGCGTCGGTGGTTTTCTCGACCCCTGGTGGTCCGAGGTCGGTCCCGCGGCACAGATTCATGCGCAGGGGCCTCATACGGAGAATGTACTTTGATTTATTGCGCTATCTCTAATAGCACCCGAGATATCACCAGGTATATACCGGATTTTTACATGACCTTGGGTGACGGATACCGAAAATCTGTAATTTTCTCGGCCCCTGGTGGTCCGAGGTCCTTCCTGCTGCACAGATTCATGCGCCAGGGCCTCCTGCAGACAATGCACTTTGGTTTATTGCGCTATCTCTAATAGCACCCGAGATACCACCAAATATATATTGGATTTTCCCCTGACCCTGAGTGTCCGGCCCCATGAGACGGAGGTTTTCTCGGCCCCTGGTGGTCCGAGGTCGTTCCCGCTGCCCAGATTCATGTGCCAGAGCCTCCTACTGACAATGCACTTTGATTTATTGCGCTATCTGTAATAGCACCCGAGATATCACCAGATATATATTGGATTTTTCCCTGACCCTGAGTGTCCGGCCCCATGAGACGGTGGTTTTCTCGGCCCCTGGTGGTCGGAGGTCGTTCCCGCTGCACCGATGCATGCGCCAGGGCCCGCTGCAGATAATTCTCTTTGGTTTAGTGCGCTATCTGTAAGAGCACCCGAGATATCACCAGATATATATTGAATTTTTCAACCGACCCTGAGTGTCCGGCCCCATGAGACGGTGGTTTTCTCGGCCCCTGGTGGTCCGAGGTCGTTCCCGCTGCACAGATTCGTGCGCCAGGGCCTCCTGCAGATAATTCACTTTGGTTTATTGCGCTATCGCTAATAGCACCCGAGATATCTGCAGATATATATTGGATTTTCCCCTGACCATGAGTGTCCGGCCCCATGAGACGGTGGTTTTCTCGGCCCCTGGTGGTCCGAGGTCGTTCCCGCTGCACAGATGCATGCGCCAGGGCCTCCTGCAGATAATTCACTTTGGTTTATTGCGCTATCTCTAATAGCACCCGAGATATCACCAGATATATATTGTATTTTCCCCTGACCCTGAGTGTCCGGCCCCATGTGACGGTGGTTTTCTCGGCCCCTGGTGGTCCGAGGTCGTTCCCGCTGCCCTGATTCATGCGCCAGAGCCTCCTACTGACAATGCACTTTGATTTATTGCGCTATCTGTAATAGCACCCGAGATATCACCAGATATATATTGGATTTTTCCGTGACCCTGAGTGTCCGGCCCCATGAGACCGTGGTTTTCTCGGCCCCTGGTGGTCGGAGGTCGTTCCCGCTGCACCGATGCATGCGCCAGGTCCTCCTGCAGGTAATTCACTTTGGTTTATTGCACTATCTCTAATTGCACCCGAGATATCACCAGATATATATTGGATTTTCCCCTGACCCTGAGTGTCCGGCCCCATGAGACGGTGGTTTTCTCGGCCCTTGGTGGTCCGAGGTCGTTCCCGCTACACAGATTCATGCGCCAGGGCCCGCTGCAGATAATTCACTTTGGTTTAGTGCGCTATCTGTAAGAGCACCCGAGATATCACCAGATATATATTGAATTTTTCAACCGACCCTGAGTGTCCGGCCCCATGAGACGGTGGTTTTCTCGGCCCCTGGTGGTCCGAGGTCGTTCCCGCTGCACAGATTCATGCGCCAGGGCCTCCTGCAGATAATTCACTTCGGTTTATTGCGCTATCGCTAATAGCACCCGAGATATCTGCAGATATATATTGGATTTTCCCCTGACCATGAGTGTCCGGCCCCATGAGACGGTGGTTTTTTCGGCCCCTGGTGGTCCGAGGTCGTTCCCGCTGCACAGATGCGTGCGCCAGGGCCTCCTGCAGATAATTCACTTTGGTTTATTGCGCTATCTCTAATAGCACCCGAGATATCACCAGATAAATATGGTATTTTCCCCTGACCCTGAGTGTCCGGCCCCATGTGACGGTGGTTTTCTCGGCCCCTGGTGGTCCGAGGTCGTTCCCGCTGCCCTGATTCATGCGCCGGAGCCTCCTACTGACAATGCACTTTGATTTATTGCGCTATCTGTAATAGCACCCGAGATATCACCAGATATATATTGGATTTTTCCCTGACCCTGAGTGTCCGGCCCCATGAGACCGTGGTTTTCTCGGCCCCTGGTGGTCGGAGGTCGTTCCCGCTGCACAGATGCATGCGCCAGGTCCTCCTGCAGGTAATTCACTTTGGTTTATTGCACTATCTCTAATTGCACCCGAGATATCACCAGATATATATTGGATTTTTCCCTGACCCTGAGTGTCCGGCCCCATGAGACCGTGGTTTTCTCGGCCCCTGGTGGTCGGAGGTCGTTCCCGCTGCACAGATGCATGCGCCAGGGCCTCCTGCAGACAATGCACTTTGATTTATTGCGCTATCTCTAATAGCACCCGAGATATCACCAGGTATATACCGGATTTTTCAGTGACCCTGAGTGTCCGGCCCCATGAGACAGTAGTTTTCTCGGCCCCTGGTGGTCCGAGGTCGTTCCCGCTGCACAGAATCATGCGCCAGGGCTTCCTGCAGACAATGCACTTTGATTTATTGCGCTATCTCTAATAGCACCCGAGATATCACCAGATATATGCTGGATTTTTCCCTGACCCTGACAGTCCGGCCCCATGTGTCGGTGATTTTCTGGGTCCCTGGTGGTCCGAGGCAGATCACACTGCACAGATTCATGCGACAGGGCCTCCTGCAGACAATGCACTTTGATTTATCGCGCTATCTCTAATAGCACCCGAGATATCATCAGATACATCCTGAATTTTTACATGACTTTGGGTGTCCGGCCCCATGCGTCGGTGGTTTTCTCGACCCCTGGTGGTCCGAGGTCGGTCCCGCGTCACAGATTCATGCGCAAGGGCCTCATACGGAGAATGCACTTTGATTTATTGCGCTATCTCTAATAGCACCCGAGATATCACCAGGTATATACCGGATTTTTACATGACCTTGGGTGACGGATACCGAAAATCTATAATTTTCTCGGCCCCTGGTGGTCCGAGGTCCTTCCTGCTGCACAGATTCATGCTCCAGGGCCTGCTGCAGATAATTCACTTTGATGTATTGCGCTATCTCTAATAGCACCCGAGATATCACCAGATATATATTGGATTTTTCCCTGACCCTGAGTGTCCGGCCCCATGAGACCGGGGTTTTCTCGGCCCCTGGTGCTCCGAGGTCGTTCCCGATGCACAGATTCATTCGCCAGGTCCCGCTGCAGATATATTCACTTTGGTTTAGTGCGCTATCTGTAAGAGCACCCGAGATATCACAAGATGTATATTGAATTTTTCAACCGACCCTGAGTGTCCGGCCCCATGAGACGGTGGTTTTCTCGGACCCCGGTAATCCGAGGTCGTTGCCGCTGCACAGATTCATGCGCCAGGGCCTCCTGCAGATAATTCACTTTGGTTTATTGCGCTATCTCTAATAGCACCCGAGATATCACTGGATATATATTGGATTTTCCCCTGACCCTGAGTGTCCGGCCCCATGAGACGGTGGTTTTCTCGGACCCTGGTGGTCCGAGGTCGTTCCCGCTGCACCGATTAATGCGCAAGGGCCTCCTGCAGACAATGTACTTTGAGTTACTGCGCTATCTCTAATAGCACCCGAGATATCATCACATATATATTGGATTTTACCCTGACCCTGAGTGTCCGGCCCCATGAGATAGTGGTTTTCTCGGCCCCTGGTGGTCCGAGGTCGTTCCCGCTGCACAGATTCATGCGCCAGGGCCTCGTGCAGACAATTCACTTTGGTTTATTGCGCTACCTCTAATAGCACCCGAGATATCACCAGATGTATATTGGATTTTTCCACGACCCTGAGTGTCCGGCCCCATGAGACTGTGGTTTTCTCGGCCCCTGGTGGTCCGCGGTCGTTCCCGCTTCACAGATGCATGCGCCATGGCCACCTGCAGATAATTCACTTTGGTTTATTGCGCTATCTCTAATAGCACCCGAGATATCAGCAGATATATATTGGGTTTTTCAGTGACCCTGAGTGTCCGGCCCCATGAGACAGTAGTTTTCTCGGCCCCTGGTGGTCCGAGGTCGTTCCCGCTGCACAGAATCATGCGCCAGGGCTTCCTGCAGACAATGCACTTTGATTTATTGCGCTATCTCTAATAGCACCCGAGATATCACCAGATATATGCTGGATTTTTCCCTGACCCTGACAGTCCGGGCCCATGTGTCGGTGGTTTTCACGGCCCCTGATGGTCCGAGGTCGTTCCCGCTGCACAGATTCATGCGCCAGGGCCTCCTACAGATAATTCACCCTGGTTTATTGCGCTATCTCTAATAGCACCCGAGATATCACTAGATATATATTGTATTTTTCCCTGACCCTGAGTGTCCGGCCCCATGAGACTGTGGTTTTCTCGGCCCCTGGTGGTCCGAGGTCGTTCCCGCTGCACAGATTCATGCGCCAGGGCCTCCTACAGATAATTCACCCTGGTTTATTGCGCTATCTCTAATAGCACCCGAGATATCACCAGATATATATTGGATTTTTCCCTGACCCTGAGTGTCCGGCCCCATGAGACGGTGGTTTTCTCGGCCCCTGGTGGTCCGCGGTCGTTCCCGCTTCACAGATGCATGCGCCATGGCCACCTGCAGATAATTCACTTTGGTTTATTGCGCTACCTCTAATAGCACCCGAGATATCACCAGATATATATTGGATTTTCCCCTGACCCTGAGTGTCCGGCCCCATGAGACCGTGGTTTTCTCGGCCGCTGGTGGTCCGAGGTCGTTCCCGCTGGCCAGATTCATGCGCCAGGGCCTGCTACAGACAATGCACTTTGATTTATTGCGCTATCTGTAATAGCACCCGAGATATCACCAGATACATATTGAATTTTTCCCTGACCCTGAGTGTCCGGCCCCATGTGACCGTGGTTTTCTCGGCCCCTGGTACTCCGAGGTCGTTCCCGCTGGCCAGATTCATGCGCCAGGCCTCCTACAGACAATGCACTTTGATTTATAGCGCTATCTCTAATAGCACCCGAGATATCAGCAGATATATATTGGGTTTTTCAGTGACCCTGAGTGTCCGGCCCCATGAGACAGTAGTTTTCTCGGCCCCTGGTGGTCCGAGGTCGTTCCCGCTGCACAGAATCATGCGCCAGGGCTTCCTGCAGACAATGCACTTTGATTTATTGCGCTATCTCTAATAGCACCCGAGATATCACCAGATATATGCTGGATTTTTCCCTGACCCTGACAGTCCGGCCCCATGTGTCGGTGATTTTCTGGGTCCCTGGTGGTCCGAGGCAGATCACACTGCACAGATTCATGCGACAGGGCCTCCTGCAGACAATGCACTTTGATTTATCGCGCTATCTCTAATAGCACCCGAGATATCATCAGATACATCCTGAATTTTTACATGACTTTGGGTGTCCGGCCCCATGCGTCGGTGGTTTTCTCGACCCCTGGTGGTCCGAGGTCGGTCCCGCGTCACAGATTCATGCGCAAGGGCCTCATACGGAGAATGCACTTTGATTTATTGCGCTATCTCTAATAGCACCCGAGATATCACCAGGTATATACCGGATTTTTACATGACCTTGGGTGACGGATACCGAAAATCTATAATTTTCTCGGCCCCTGGTGGTCCGAGGTCCTTCCTGCTGCACAGATTCATGCTCCAGGGCCTGCTGCAGATAATTCACTTTGATGTATTGCGCTATCTCTAATAGCACCCGAGATATCACCAGATATATATTGGATTTTTCCCTGACCCTGAGTGTCCGGCCCCATGAGACCGGGGTTTTCTCGGCCCCTGGTGCTCCGAGGTCGTTCCCGATGCACAGATTCATTCGCCAGGTCCCGCTGCAGATATATTCACTTTGGTTTAGTGCGCTATCTGTAAGAGCACCCGAGATATCACAAGATGTATATTGAATTTTTCAACCGACCCTGAGTGTCCGGCCCCATGAGACGGTGGTTTTCTCGGACCCCGGTAATCCGAGGTCGTTGCCGCTGCACAGATTCATGCGCCAGGGCCTCCTGCAGATAATTCACTTTGGTTTATTGCGCTATCTCTAATAGCACCCGAGATATCACTGGATATATATTGGATTTTCCCCTGACCCTGAGTGTCCGGCCCCATGAGACGGTGGTTTTCTCGGACCCTGGTGGTCCGAGGTCGTTCCCGCTGCACCGATTAATGCGCAAGGGCCTCCTGCAGACAAAGTACTTTGAGTTACTGCGCTATCTCTAATAGCACCCGAGATATCATCACATATATATTGGATTTTACCCTGACCCTTAGTTTCCGGCCCCATGAATCGGTGGTTTTCTCGGCCCCTTGTGGTCCGAGGTCGTTTCCGCTGCTCAGATTAATGCGCAAGTGCCTCCTACGGACAATGCACTTTGATTTATTGCTTTATCTGTAATAGCACCCGAGATATCACCAGATATATATTGGATTTTTCCCTGACCCTGAGTGTCCGGCCCCGTGAGACTGTGGTTTTCTCGGCCCCTGGTGGTCCGAGGTCGTTCCCACTGCGCAGATTCATGCGCCAGGGCGTTCTGCGGATATTGCACTTTGACTTATTGCGCTATCTGTTATAGCACCCGAGATATCACCAGATATATATTGGATTTTTCCCTGACCCTGAGTGTCCGGCCCCATGAGACTGTGGTTTTCTCGGCCCCTGGTGGTCCGAGGTCGTTCCCACTGCGCAGATTCATGCGCCAGGGCGTTCTGCGGATATTGCACTTTGGTTTATTGCGCTATCTCTAATAGCACCCGAGATATCACCAGATATATATTGGATTTTCCCCTGACCCTGAGTGTCCGGCCCCATGAGATAGTGGTTTTCTCGGCCCCTGGTGGTCCGAGGTCGTTCCCGCTGTACAGATTCATGCGCCAGGGCCTCGTGCAGACAATTCACTTTGGTTTATTGCGCTACCTCTAATAGCACCCGAGATATCACCAGATGTATATTGGATTTTTCCACGACCCTGAGTGTCCGGCCCCATGAGACTGTGGTTTTCTCGGCCCCTGGTGTTCCGAGGTCGTTCCCGCTGCACAGATTCATGCGCCAGGGCCTCCTACAGACAATGCAATTTGATTTTTTGCGCTATCTCGTATAGCACCCGAGATATCACCAGATATATATTCTATTTTTCCCTCACCCTGAGTGTCCGGCCCCATGAGACGGTAGTTTTCTCAGCCCCTGGTTGTCCGAGGTCGTTCCCGCTGCACAGATTCATGCGCCAGGGCCTCCTGCAGACAATGCACTTTGATTTATTGCGCTATCTCTAATAGCACCCTTGATATCACCAGATATATATTGGATTTTCCCGGACCCTGAGTGTCCGGCCTCATGAGACGGTGGTTTTCTCGGCCCCTGGTGGTCCGAGGTCGTTCCCACTGCACAGAATCATGCGCCAGGGCTTCCTGCAGACTATGCACTTGGATTTATCGCGCTATCTTGTATAGCACCCGAGATATCACCAGATATATATTCTATTTTTCCCTCACCCTGAGTGTCCGGCCTCATGAGACGGTGGTTTTCTCTGCCCCTGGTGGTCCGAGGTCGTTCCCGCTGCCCAGATTCATGCGCCAGGGCCTCCTACAGACCATGCACTTTGATTTATTGCGCTATATCTAATAGCACCCGAGATATCAACAGATATATATTGGATTTTCCCCTGACCCTGAGTGTCCGGCCCCATGAGACGGTGGTTTTCTCGGCCCCTGGTGGTCCGAGGTCGTTCCCGCTCCACAGATGCATGCGCCAGGGCCTCCTGCAGATAATTCACTTTGGTTAATTGCGCTATCTCTAATAGCACCCGAGATATCAGCAGATATATATTGGATTTTCCCGGACCCTGAGTGTCCGGCCCCATGAGACGGTGGTTGTCTCGGCCCCTGGTGGTCCGAGGTCGTTGTCGCTGCACAGATTCATGCGCCAGGGTCTCCTGCAGATAATGCACTTTGATTTATTGCGCTATCTGAAATAGCACCCGAGATATCACCAGATATATATTGGATTTTTCCTTGACCCTGAGTGTCCGGCCCCATGAGACGGTGGTTTTCTCTGCCGCTGGTGGTCCGAGGTCGTTCCCGCAGGCCAGATTCATGCGCCAGGCCTCCTACAGACAATGCACTTTGGTTTATTGCGCTATCTCTAATAGCACCCGAGATATCATCAGATACACCCTGGGTTTTTACATGACCTTGGGTGTCCGGCCCAATGTGTCGGTGGTTTTCTCGGCCCCTGGTGGTCCGAGGTCGTTCCCGCTGCACAGATTCATGCGCCAGGGCCTCCTGCAGATAATTCACTTTGATTTATTCCGCTATCTCTAATAGCACCCGAGATATCCCCAGATATATATTGGTTTTTCCCTTGACCCTGAGTGTCCGGCCCCATGAGACGGTGGTTTTCTCGGCCCCTGGTGGTCCGAGGTCGTTCCCTCTGCACAGATTCATGCGCCAGGGCCTCCTGCGGATAATTCACTTTGGTTTACTGCGCTATCTCTAATACCACCCGAGATATCACCAGATATATATTGGATTTTCCCCTGACCCTGAGTGTCCGGCCCCATGAGACGGTGGTTTTCTCGGCCCCTGGTGGTCCGCGGTCGTTCCCGCTGGCCAGATACATGCGCCAGGCCTCCTACAGACAATGCACTTTGGTTTATTGCTCTATCTCTAATAGCACCCGAGATATCACCAGATATATATTGGATTTTCCCCTGACCCTGAGTGTCCGGCCCCATGAGACGGTGGTTTTCTCGGCCCCTGGTGGTCCGAGGTCGTTCCCGCTGGCCAGATTCATGCGCCAGGCCTCCTACAGACAATGCACTTTGGTTTATTGCGCTATCTCTAATAGCACCCGAGATATCACCAGGTATATATTGGATTTTCCCCTGACCCTGAGTGTCCGGCCCCATGAGACTGTGGTTTTCTCGGCCCCTGGTGGTCCGAGGTCGTTCCCACTGCGCAGATTCATGCGCCAGGGCGTTCTGCGGATAATGCCCTTTGACTTATTGCGCTATCTGTTATAGCACCCGAGATATCACCAGATATATATTGGATTTTTCCCTGAACCTGAGTGTCCGGCCCAATGAGACGGTAGTTTTCTCGGCCCCTGGTGGTCCCAGGTCGTTCCCGCTGCACAGACTCATGCGCCAGGGCCTCCTGCAGATAATTGACTTTGGATTATTGCGCTATCTCTAATAGCACCCGAGATATCACCAGATATATATTGGATTTTCCCCTGACCCTGAGTGTCCGGCCCCATGAGACTGTGGTTTTCTCGGCCCCTGGTGTTCCGAGGTCGTTCCCGCTGCACAGATTCATGCGCCAGGGCCTCCTACAGACAATGCAATTTGATTTTTTGCGCTATCTGTAATAGCACCCGAGATATCACCAGATATATATTGGGTTTTTCCCTTAACCTGAGGGTCCGGCCCCATGAGGCTGTGGTTTTCTCGGCCCCTGGTGGTCCGAAGTCGTTCCCGCTGCACAGATTCATGCGCCAGGGCCTCCTTCAGACAATGCACTTTGGTTTATTGCGCTATCTGTAATATCACCCGAGATATCACCAGATATATGCTGGATTTTTACATGACCTTGGGTGACGGATTCCGAGTATCTGTAATTTTCTCGGTCCCTGGTGGTACGAGGTCGTTCCTGCTGCATAGATTCATGCGCCAGGGCCTCCTACAGACTATGCACTTGGATTTATCGCGCTATCTCTTATAGCGCCCGAGATATCATCAGATACAGCCTGGATTTTTACATGACCTTGGGTGTCCGGCCCAATGTGTCGGTGGTTTTCTCGGACCCTGGTAATCCGAGGTCGTTCCCGATGCACAGATTCATTCGCCAGGTCCCGCTGCAGATATATTCACTTTGGTTTAGTGCGCTATCTGTAAGAGCACCCGAGATATCACAAGATATATATTGGATTTTCCCCTGACCCTGAGTGTCCGGCCCCATGAGATAGTGGTTTTCTCGGCCCCTGGTGGTCCGAGGTCGTTCCCGCTGCACAGATTCATGCGCCAGGGCCTCGTGCAGACAATTCACTTTGGTTTATTGCGCTACCTCTAATAGCACCCGAGATATCACCAGATGTATATTGGATTTTTCCACGACCCTGAGTGTCCGGCCCCATGAGACGGTGGTTTTCTCGGCCCCTGGTGGTCCGAGGTCGTTCCCACTGCACAGAATCATGCGCCAGGGCTTCCTGCAGACGATGCACTTGGATTTATCGCGCTATCTCGTATAGCACCCGAGATATCACCAGATATATATTCTATTTTTCCCTCACCCTGAGTGTCCGGCCCCATGAGACGGTAGTTTTCTCAGCCCCTGGTTGTCCGAGGTCGTTCCCGCTGCACAGATTCATGCGCCAGGGCCTTCTGCAGACAATGCACTTTGATTTATTGCGCTATCTCTAATAGCACCCTTGATATCACCAGATATATATTGGATTTTCCCGGACCCTGAGTGTCCGGCCTCATGAGACGGTGGTTTTCTCGGCCCCTGGTGGTCCGAGGTCGTTCCCACTGCACAGAATCATGCGCCAGGGCTTCCTGCAGACTATGCACATGGATTTATCGCGCTATCTCGTATAGCACCCGAGATATCACCAGATATATATTCTATTTTTCCCTCACCCTGAGTGTCCGGCCTCATGAGACGGTGGTTTTCTCTGCCCCTGGTGGTCCGAGGTCGTTCCCGCTGCCCAGATTCATGCGCCAGGGCCTCCTACAGACCATGCACTTTGATTTATTGCGCTATATCTAATAGCACCCGAGATATCAACAGATATATATTGGATTTTCCCCTGACCCTGAGTGTCCGGCCCCATGAGACGGTGGTTTTCTCGGCCCCTGGTGGTCCGAGGTCGTTCCCGCTCCACAGATGCATGCGCCAGGGCCTCCTGCAGATAATTCACTTTGGTTAATTGCGCTATCTCTAATAGCACCCGAGATATCAGCAGATATATATTGGATTTTCCCGGACCCTGAGTGTCCGGCCCCATGAGACGGTGGTTGTCTCGGCCCCTGGTGGTTCGAGGTCGTTGTCGCTGCACAGATTCATGCGCCAGGGTCTCCTGCAGATAATGCACTTTGATTTATTGCGCTATCTGAAATAGCACCCGAGATATCACCAGATATATATTGGATTTTTCCTTGACCCTGAGTGTCCGGCCCCATGAGACGGTGGTTTTCTCTGCCGCTGGTGGTCCGAGGTCGTTCCCGCATGCCAGATTCATGCGCCAGGCCTCCTACAGACAATGCACTTTGGTTTATTGCGCTATCTCTAATAGCACCCGAGATATCATCAGATACACCCTGGGTTTTTACATGACCTTGGGTGTCCGGCCCAATGTGTCGGTGGTTTTCTCGGCCCCTGGTGGTCCGAGGTCGTTCTCGCTGCACAGATTCATGCGCCAGGGCCTCCTGCAGATAATTCACTTTGATTTATTCCGCTATCTCTAATAGCACCCGAGATATCCCCAGATATATATTGGATTTTCCCTTGACCCTGAGTGTCCGGCCCCATGAGACGGTGGTTTTCTCGGCCCCTGGTGGTCCGAGGTCGTTCCCTCTGCACAGATTCATGCGCCAGGGCCTCCTGCAGATAATTCACTTTGGTTTACTGCGCTATCTCTTGTTACCACCCGAGATATCACCAGATATATATTGGATTTTCCCCTGACCCTGAGTGTCCGGCCCCATGAGACGGTGGTTTTCTCGGCCCCTGGTGGTCCGCGGTCGTTCCCGCTGGCCAGATACATGCGCCAGGCCTCCTACAGACAATGCACTTTGGTTTATTGCTCTATCTCTAATAGCACCCGAGATATCACCAGATATATATTGGATTTTCCCCTGACCCTGAGTGTCCGGCCCCATGAGACGGTGGTTTTCTCGGCCCCTGGTGGTCCGAGGTCGTTCCCGCTGGCCAGATTCATGCGCCAGGCCTCCTACAGACAATGCACTTTGGTTTATTGCGCTATCTCTAATAGCACCCGAGATATCACCAGGTATATATTGGATTTTCCCCTGACCCTGAGTGTCCGGCCCCATGAGACTGTGGTTTTCTCGGCCCCTGGTGGTCCGAGGTCGTTCCCACTGCGCAGATTCATGCGCCAGGGCGTTCTGCGGATAATGCACTTTGACTTATTGCGCTATCTGTTATAGCACCCGAGATATCACCAGATATATATTGGATTTTTCCCTGAACCTGAGTGTCCGGCCCAATGAGACGGTAGTTTTCTCGGCCCCTGGTGGTCCCAGGTCGTTCCCGCTGCACAGACTCATGCGCCAGGGCCTCCTGCAGATAATTGACTTTGGATTGTTGCGCTATCTCTAATAGCACCCGAGATATCACCAGATATATATTGGATTTTCCCCTGACCCTGAGTGTCCGGCCCCATGAGACTGTGGTTTTCTCGGCCCCTGGTGTTCCGAGGTCGTTCCCGCTGCACAGATTCATGCGCCAGGGCCTCCTACAGGCAATGCAATTTGATTTTTTGCGCTATCTGTAATAGCACCCGAGATATCACCAGATATATATTGGGTTTTTCCCTTAACCTGAGGGTCCGGCCCCATGAGGCTGTGGTTTTCTCGGCCCCTGGTGGTCCGAAGTCGTTCCCGCTGCACAGATTCATGCGCCAGGGCCTCCTTCAGACAATGCACTTTGGTTTATTGCGCTATCTGTAATATCACCCGAGATATCACCAGATATATGCTGGATTTTTACATGACCTTGGGTGACGGATTCCGAGTATCTGTAATTTTCTCGGTCCCTGGTGGTACGAGGTCGTTCCTGCTGCATAGATTCATGCGCCAGGGCCTCCTACAGACTATGCACTTGGATTTATCGCGCTATCTCTTATAGCACCCGAGATATCATCAGATACAGCCTGGATTTTTACATGACCTTGGGTGTCCGGCCCAATGTGTCGGTGGTTTTCTCGGCCCCTGGTGCTCCGAGGTCGTTCCCGATGCACAGATTCATTCGCCAGGTCCCGCTGCAGATATATTCACTTTGGTTTAGTGCGCTATCTGTAAGAGCACCCGAGATATCACAAGATGTATATTGAATTTTTCAACCGACCCTGAGTGTCCGGCCCCATGAGACGGTGGTTTTCTCGGACCCTGGTAATCCGAGGTCGTTGCCGCTGCACAGATTCATGCGCCAGGGCCTCCTGCAGATAATTCACTTTGGTTTATTGCGCTATCTCTAATAGCACCCGAGATATCACCAGATATATATTGGATTTTCCCCTGACCCTGAGTGTCCGGCCCCATGAGATAGTGGTTTTCTCGGCCCCTGGTGGTCCGAGGTCGTTCCCGCTGCACAGATTCATGCGCCAGGGCCTCGTGCAGACAATTCACTTTGGTTTATTGCGCTACCTCTAATAGCACCCGAGATATCACCAGATGTATATTGGATTTTTCCACGACCCTGAGTGTCCGGCCCCATGAGACGGTGGTTTTCTCGGCCCCTGGTGGTCCGAGGTCGTTCCCACTGCACAGAATCATGCGCCAGGGCTTCCTGCAGACTATGCACTTGGATTTATCGCGCTATCTCGTATAGCACCCGAGATATCACCAGATATATATTCTATTTTTCCCTCACCCTGAGTGTCCGGCCCCATGAGACGGTAGTTTTCTCAGCCCCTGGTTGTCCGAGGTCGTTCCCGCTGCACAGATTCATGCGCCAGGGCCTCCTGCAGACAATGCACTTTGATTTATTGCGCTATCTCTAATAGCACCCTTGATATCACCAGATATATATTGGATTTTCCCGGACCCTGAGTGTCCGGCCTCATGAGACGGTGGTTTTCTCGGCCCCTGGTGGTCCGAGGTCGTTCCCACTGCACAGAATCATGCGCCAGGGCATCCTGCAGACTATGCACTTGGATTTATCGCGCTATCTCGTATAGCACCCGAGATATCACCAGATATATATTCTATTTTTCCCTCACCCTGAGTGTCCGGCCCCATGAGACGGTAGTTTTCTCAGCCCCTGGTTGTCCGAGGTCGTTCCCGCTGCACAGATTCATGCGCCAGGGCCTCCTGCAGACAATGCACTTTGATTTATTGCGCTATCTCTAATAGCACCCTTGATATCACCAGATATATATTGGATTTTCCCGGACCCTGAGTGTCCGGCCTCATGAGACGGTGGTTTTCTCTGCCCCTGGTGGTCCGAGGTCGTTCCCGCTGCCCAGATTCATGCGCCAGGGCCTCCTACAGACCATGCACTTTGATTTATTGCGCTATATCTAATAGCACCCGAGATATCACCAGATATATATTGGATTTTTCCCTGACCCTGAGTGTCCGGCCCCATGAGACCGTGGTTTTCTCGGCCCCTGGTGGTCGGAGGTCGTTCCCGCTGCACAGATGCATGCGCCAGGTCCTCCTGCAGGTAATTCACTTTGGTTTATTGCACTATCTCTAATTGCACCCGAGATATCACCAGATATATATTGGATTTTCCCCTGACCCTGAGTGTCCGGCCCCGTGAGGCGGTGGTTTTCTCGGCCCCAGGTGGTCCGAGGTCGTTTCCGCTGCACAGATTCATGCGCCAGGGCCTCCTGCAGATAATTCACTTTGGTTTATTGCACTATCTGTAATAGCACCCGAGATATCACCAGATATATATTGGATTTTAGCCTGACCCTGAGTGTCCGGCCCCGTGAGGCGGTGGTTTTCTCGGCCCCTGGTGGTCCGATGTCGTTCCCGCTGCACAGATGCATGCTACAGCGCCTCCTGCAGATAATGCACTTTGATTTATTGCGCTATCTGTAACAGCACCCGAGATATCACCAGACATATATTTGTTTTTTCCCTGACCCTGAGTGTCCGGCCCCATGAGACGGCGGTTTTCTCGGCCCCTGGTGGTCCGAGGTCGTTCCCGCTGCACAGATTCATGCGCCAGGGCCTCCTGCAGATAATTCACTTTGGTTTACTGCGCTATCTCTAATACCACCCGAGATATCACCAGATATATATTGGATTTTCCCCTGACCCTGAGTGTCCGGCCCCATGAGACGGTGGTTTTCTCGGCCCCTGGTGGTCCGCGGTCGTTCCCGCTGGCCAGATTCATGCGCCAGGCCTCCTACAGACAATGCACTTTGGTTTATTGCGCTATCTCTAATAGCACCCGAGAATTCACCAGATATATATTGGATTTTCCCCTGACCCTGAGTGTCCGGCCCCATGAGACGGTAGTTTTCTCGGCCCCTGGTGGTCCGAGGTCGTTCCCGCTGGCCAGATTCATGCGCCAGGCCTCCTACAGACAATGCACTTTGGTTTATTGCGCTATCTCTAATAGCACCCGAGATATCACCAGGTATATATTGGATTTTCCCCTGACCCTGAGTGTCCGGCCCCATGAGACTGTGGTTTTCTCGGCCCCTGGTGGTCCGAGGTCGTTCCCACTGCGCAGATTCATGCGCCAGGGCGTTCTGCGGATAATGCACTTTGACTTATTGCGCTATCTGTTATAGCACCCGAGATATCACCAGATATATATTGGATTTTCCCCTGACCCTGAGTTTCCGGCCCCATGAGACTGTGGTTTTCTCGGCCCCTGGTGTTCCGAGGTCGTTCCCGCTGCACAGATTCATGCGCCAGGGCCCCCTACAGACAATGCAATTTGATTTTTTGCGCTATCTGTAATAGCACCCTAGATATCACCAGATATATATTGGGTTTTTCCCTTAACCTGAGGGTCCGGCCCCATGAGGCTGTGGTTTTCTCGGCCCCTGGTGGTCCGAAGTCGTTCCCGCTGCACATATTCATGCGCCAGCGCCTCCTTCAGACAATGCACTTTGGTTTATTGCGCTATCTGTAATATCACCCGAGATATCACCTGATATATGCTGGATTTTTACATGACCTTGGGTGACGGATTCCGAGTATCTGTAATTTTCTCGGTCCCTGGTGGTACGAGGTCGCTCCTGCTGCATAGATTCATGCGCCAGGGCCTCCTACAGACTATGCACTTGGATTTATCGCGCTATCTCTTATAGCACCCGAGATATCATCAGATACAGCCTGGATTTTTACATGACCTTGGGTGTCCGGCCCAATGTGTCGGTGGTTTTCTCGGCCCCTGGTGCTCCGAGGTCGTTCCCGATGCACAGATTCATTCGCCAGGTCCCGCTGCAGATATATTCACTTTGGTTTAGTGCGCTATCTGTAAGAGCACCCGAGATATCACAAGATGTATATTGAATTTTTCAACCGACCCTGAGTGTCCGGCCCCATGAGACGGTGGTTTTCTCGGACCCTGGTAATCCGAGGTCGTTGCCGCTGCACAGATTCATGCGCCAGGGCCTCCTGCAGATAATTCACTTTGGTTTATTGCGCTATCTCTAATAGCACCCGAGATATCACCAGATATATATTGGATTTTCCCCTGACCCTGAGTGTCCGGCCCCATGAGATAGTGGTTTTCTCGGCCCCTGGTGGTCCGAGGTCGTTCCCGCTGCACAGATTCATGCGCCAGGGCCTCGTGCAGACAATTCACTTTGGTTTATTGCGCTACCTCTAATAGCACCCGAGATATCACCAGATGTATATTGGATTTTTCCACGACCCTGAGTGTCCGGCCCCATGAGACGGTGGTTTTCTCGGCCCCTGGTGGTCCGAGGTCGTTCCCACTGCACAGAATCATGCGCCAGGGCTTCCTGCAGACTATGCACTTGGATTTATCGCGCTATCTCGTATAGCACCCGAGATATCACCAGATATATATTCTATTTTTCCCTCACCCTGAGTGTCCGGCCCCATGAGACGGTAGTTTTCTCAGCCCCTGGTTGTCCGAGGTCGTTCCCGCTGCACAGATTCATGCGCCAGGGCCTCCTGCAGACAATGCACTTTGATTTATTGCGCTATCTCTAATAGCACCCTTGATATCACCAGATATATATTGGATTTTCACGGACCCTGAGTGTCCGGCCTCATGAGACGGTGGTTTTCTCGGCCCCTGGTGGTCCGAGGTCGTTCCCACTGCACAGAATCATGCGCCAGGGCATCCTGCAGACTATGCACTTGGATTTATCGCGCTATCTCGTATAGCACCCGAGATATCACCAGATATATATTCTATTTTTCCCTCACCCTGAGTGTCCGGCCCCATGAGACGGTAGTTTTCTCAGCCCCTGGTTGTCCGAGGTCGTTCCCGCTGCACAGATTCATGCGCCAGGGCCTCCTGCAGACAATGCACATTGATTTATTGCGCTATCTCTAATAGCACCCTTGATATCACCAGATATATATTGGATTTTCCCGGACCCTGAGTGTCCGGCCTCATGAGACGGTGGTTTTCTCTGCCCCTGGTGGTCCGAGGTCGTTCCCGCTGCCCAGATTCATGCGCCAGGGCCTCCTACAGACCATGCACTTTGATTTATTGCGCTATATCTAATAGCACCCGAGAATTCACCAGATATATATTGGATTTTCCCCTGACCCTGAGTGTCCGGCCCCATGAGACTGTGGTTTTCTCGGCCCCTGGTGGTCCGAGGTCGTTCCCACTGCGCAGATTCATGCGCCAGGGCGTTCTGCGGATAATGCACTTTGACTTATTGCGCTATCTGTTATAGCACCCGAGATATCACCAGATATATATTGGATTTTTCCCTGAACCTGAGTGTCCGGCCCAATGAGACGGTAGTTTTCTCGGACCCTGGTGGTCCCAGGTCGTTCCCGCTGCACAGACTCATGCGCGAGGGCCTCCTGCAGATAATTGACTTTGGATTATTGCGCTATCTCTAATAGCACCCGAGATATCACCAGATATATATTGGATTTTCCCCTGACCCTGAGTTTCCGGCCCCATGAGACTGTGGTTTTCTCGGCCCCTGGTGTTCCGAGGTCGTTCCCGCTGCACAGATTCATGCGCCAGGGCCCCCTACAGACAATGCAATTTGATTTTTTGCGCTATCTGTAATAGCACCCTAGATATCACCAGATATATATTGGGTTTTTCCCTTAACCTGAGGGTCCGGCCCCATGAGGCTGTGGTTTTCTCGGCCCCTGGTGGTCCGAAGTCGTTCCCGCTGCACATATTCATGCGCCAGCGCCTCCTTCAGACAATGCACTTTGGTTTATTGCGCTATCTGTAATATCACCCGAGATATCACCAGATATATGCTGGATTTTTACATGACCTTGGGTGACGGATTCCGAGTATCTGTAATTTTCTCGGTCCCTGGTGGTACGAGGTCGCTCCTGCTGCATAGATTCATGCGCCAGGGCCTCCTACAGACTATGCACTTGGATTTATCGCGCTATCTCTTATAGCACCCGAGATATCATCAGATACAGCCTGGATTTTTACATGACCTTGGGTGTCCGGCCCAATGTGTCGGTGGTTTTCTCGGCCCCTGGTGCTCCGAGGTCGTTCCCCATGCACAGATTCATTCGCCAGGTCCCGCTGCAGATATATTCACTTTGGTTTAGTGCGCTATCTGTAAGAGCACCCGAGATATCACAAGATGTATATTGAATTTTTCAACCGACCCTGAGTGTCCGGCCCCATGAGACGGTGGTTTTCTCGGACCCTGGTAATCCGAGGTCGTTGCCGCTGCACAGATTCATGCGCCAGGGCCTCCTGCAGATAATTCACTTTGGTTTATTGCGCTATCTCTAATAGCACCCGAGATATCACCAGATATATATTGGATTTTCCCCTGACCCTGAGTGTCCGGCCCCATGAGATAGTGGTTTTCTCGGCCCCTGGTGGTCCGAGGTCGTTCCCGCTGCACAGATTCATGCGCCAGGGCCTCGTGCAGACAATTCACTTTGGTTTATTGCGCTACCTCTAATAGCACCCGAGATATCACCAGATGTATATTGGATTTTTCCACGACCCTGAGTGTCCGGCCCCATGAGATAGTGGTTTTCTCGGCCCCTGGTGGTCCGAGGTCGTTCCCACTGCACAGAATCATGCGCCAGGGCTTCCTGCAGACTATGCACTTGGATTTATCGCGCTATCTCGTATAGCACCCGAGATATCACCAGATATATATTCTATTTTTCCCTCACCCTGAGTGTCCGGCCCCATGAGACGGTAGTTTTCTCAGCCCCTGGTTGTCCGAGGTCGTTCCCGCTGCACAGATTCATGCGCCAGGGCCTCCTGCAGACAATGCACTTTGATTTATTGCGCTATCACTAATAGCACCCTTGATATCACCAGATATATATTGGATTTTCCCCTGACCCTGAGTGTCCGGCCCCATGAGACGGTGGTTTTCTCGGCCCCTGGTGGTCCGCGGTCGTTCCCGCTGGCCAGATTCATGCGCCAGGCCTCCTACAGACAATGCACTTTGGTTTATTGCGCTATCTTTAATAGCACCCGAGAATTCACCAGATATATATTGGATTTTCCCCTGACCCTGAGTGTCCGGCCCCATGAGACTGTGGTTTTCTCGGCCCCTGGTGGTCCGAGGTCGTTCCCACTGCGCAGATTCATGCGCCAGGGCGTTCTGCGGATAATGCACTTTGACTTATTGCGCTATCTGTTATAGCACCCGAGATATCACCAGATATATATTGGATTTTTCCCTGAACCTGAGTGTCCGGCCCAATGAGACGGTAGTTTTCTCGGACCCTGGTGGTCCCAGGTCGTTCCCGCTGCACAGACTCATGCGCGAGGGCCTCCTGCAGATAATTGACTTTGGATTATTGCGCTATCTCTAATAGCACCCGAGATATCACCAGATATATATTGGATTTTCCCCTGACCCTGAGTTTCCGGCCCCATGAGACTGTGGTTTTCTCGGCCCCTGGTGTTCCGAGGTCGTTCCCGCTGCACAGATTCATGCGCCAGGGCCCCCTACAGACAATGCAATTTGATTTTTTGCGCTATCTGTAATAGCACCCTAGATATCACCAGATATATATTGGGTTTTTCCCTTAACCTGAGGGTCCGGCCCCATGAGGCTGTGGTTTTCTCGGCCCCTGGTGGTCCGAAGTCGTTCCCGCTGCACATATTCATGCGCCAGCGCCTCCTTCAGACAATGCACTTTGGTTTATTGCGCTATCTGTAATATCACCCGAGATATCACCAGATATATGCTGGATTTTTACATGACCTTGGGTGACGGATTCCGAGTATCTGTAATTTTCTCGGTCCCTGGTGGTACGAGGTCGCTCCTGCTGCATAGATTCATGCGCCAGGGCCTCCTACAGACTATGCACTTGGATTTATCGCGCTATCTCTTATAGCACCCGAGATATCATCAGATACAGCCTGGATTTTTACATGACCTTGGGTGTCCGGCCCAATGTGTCGGTGGTTTTCTCGGCCCCTGGTGCTCCGAGGTCGTTCCCGATGCACAGATTCATTCGCCAGGTCCCGCTGCAGATATATTCACTTTGGTTTAGTGCGCTATCTGTAAGAGCACCCGAGATATCACAAGATGTATATTGAATTTTTCAACCGACCCTGAGTGTCCGGCCCCATGAGACGGTGGTTTTCTCGGACCCTGGTAATCCGAGGTCGTTGCCGCTGCACAGATTCATGCGCCAGGGCCTCCTGCAGATAATTCACTTTGGTTTATTGCGCTATCTCTAATAGCACCCGAGATATCACCAGATATATATTGGATTTTCCCCTGACCCTGAGTGTCCGGCCCCATGAGATAGTGGTTTTCTCGGCCCCTGGTGGTCCGAGGTCGTTCCCGCTGCACAGATTCATGCGCCAGGGCCTCGTGCAGACAATTCACTTTGGTTTATTGCGCTACCTCTAATAGCACCCGAGATATCACCAGATGTATATTGGATTTTTCCACGACCCTGAGTGTCCGGCCCCATGAGATAGTGGTTTTCTCGGCCCCTGGTGGTCCGAGGTCGTTCCCACTGCACAGAATCATGCGCCAGGGCTTCCTGCAGACTATGCACTTGGATTTATCGCGCTATCTCGTATAGCACCCGAGATATCACCAGATATATATTCTATTTTTCCCTCACCCTGAGTGTCCGGCCCCATGAGACGGTAGTTTTCTCAGCCCCTGGTTGTCCGAGGTCGTTCCCGCTGCACAGATTCATGCGCCAGGGCCTCCTGCAGACAATGCACTTTGATTTATTGCGCTATCACTAATAGCACCCTTGATATCACCAGATATATATTGGATTTTCACGGACCCTGAGTGTCCGGCCTCATGAGACGGTGGTTTTCTCGGCCCCTGGTGGTCCGAGGTCGTTCCCACTGCACAGAATCATGCGCCAGGGCATCCTGCAGACTATGCACTTGGATTTATCGCGCTATCTCGTATAGCACCCGAGATATCACCAGATATATATTCTATTTTTCCCTCACCCTGAGTGTCCGGCCCCATGAGACGGTAGTTTTCTCAGCCCCTGGTTGTCCGAGGTCGTTCCCGCTGCACAGATTCATGCGCCAGGGCCTCCTGCAGACAATGCACTTTGATTTATTGCGCTATCTCTAATAGCACCCTTGATATCACCAGATATATATTGGATTTTCCCGGACCCTGAGTGTCCGGCCTCATGAGACGGTGGTTTTCTCGGCCCCTGGTGGTCCGAGGTCGTTCCCACTGCACAGAATCATGCGCCAGGGCTTCCTGCAGACTATGCACTTGGATTTATCGCGCTATCTCGTATAGCACCCGAGATATCACCAGATATATATTCTATTTTTCCCTCACCCTGAGTGTCCGGCCCCATGAGACGGTAGTTTTCTCAGCCCCTGGTTGTCCGAGGTCGTTCCCGCTGCACAGATTCATGCGCCAGGGCCTCCTGCAGACAATGCACTTTGATTTATTGCGCTATCTCTAATAGCACCCTTGATATCACCAGATATATATTGGATTTTCCCGGACCCTGAGTGTCCGGCCTCATGAGACGGTGGTTTTCTCTGCCCCTGGTGGTCCGAGGCCGTTCCCGCTGCCCAGATTCATCCGCCAGGGCCTCCTACAGACCAGGCACTTTGATTTATTGCGCTATCTCTAATAGCACCCGAGATATCAACAGATATATATTGGATTTTCCCCTGACCCTGGGTGTCCGGCCGCATGAGACGGTGGTTTTCTCGGCCCCTGGTGGTCCGAGGTCGTTCCCGCTGCACAGATTCATGCGCCAGGGCCTCCTACAGACAATGCACTTTGGTTTATTGCGCTATCTCTAATAGCACCCGAGATATCACCAGATATATATTGGATTTTCCCCTGACCCTGAGTGTCCGGCCCCATGAGACGGTGGTTTACTCGGCCCCTGGTGGTGCGAGGTCGTTCCCGCATGCACAGATTCATGCGCCAGGGCCTCCTGCAGATAATTCACTTTGGTTAATTGCGCTATCTCTAATAGCACCCGAGATATCAGCAGATATATATTGGATTTTCGCCTGAACCTGAGTGTCCGGCCCCATGAGTCGGTGGTTTTCTCGGCCCCTGGTGGTCCGAGGTCGTTCCCGCTGCCCAGATTCATGCACCAGGGCCTCCTACAGACAATACACTTTGATTTATTGCGCTATCTGCAATAGCACCCGAGATATCACCAGATATATAATGGATTTCTCCCTGACCCTGACAGTCCGGCCGCCATGAGACTGTGGTTTTCTCGGCCCCTGGTGGTCCGCGGTCGTTCCCGCAGGCCAGATTCATGCGCCAGGCCTCCTACAGACAATGCACTTTGGTTTATTGCGCTATCTCTAATAGCACTCGAGATATCACCAGATACATATTGGATTTTCCCCTGACCCTGAGTGTCCGACCCCATGTGACCGTGGTTTTCTCGGCCCCTGGTGTTCCGAGGTCGTTCCCGCTGCACAGATTCATGCGCCAGGGCCCCCTACAGACAATGCAATTTGATTTTTTGCGCTATCTGTAATAGCACCCGAGATATCACCAGACATATATTTGTTTTTTCCCTGACCCTGAGTGTCCGGCCCCATGAGACGGCGGTTTTCTCGGCCCCTGGTGGTCCGAGGTCGTTCCCGCTGCACAGATTCATGCGCCAGGGCCTCCTGCAGATAATTCACTTTGATTTTTTCCGCTATCTCTAATAGCACCCGAGATATCCCCAGATATATATTGGATTTTCCCTTGACCCTGAGTGTCCGGCCCCAGGAGACGGTGGTTTTCTCGGCCCCTGTTGGACCGAGGTCGTTCCCTCTGCACAGATTCATGCGCCAGGGCCTCCTGCAGACAATACACTTTGGTTTACTGCGCTATCTCTAATACCACCCGAGATATCACCAGATATATATTGGATTTTCCCCTGACCCTGAGTGTCCGGCCCCATGAGTCGGTGGTTTTCTCGGCCCCTGGTGGTCCGCGGTCGTTCCCGCTGGCCAGATTCATGCGCCAGGCCTCCTACAGACAATGCACTTTGGTTTATTGCGCTATCTCTAAGAGCACCCGAGAATTCACCAGATATATATTGGATTTTCCCCTGACCCTGAGTGTCCGGCCCCATGAGACGGTAGTTTTCTCGGCCCCTGGTGGTCCGAGGTCGTTCCCGCTGGCCAGATTCATGCGCCAGGCCTCCTACAGACAATGCACTTTGGTTTATTGCGCTATCTCTAATAGCACCCGAGATATCACCAGGTATATATTGGATTTTCCCCTGACCCTGAGTGTCCGGCCCCATGAGACTGTGGTTTTCTCGGCCCCTGGTGGTCCGAGGTCGTTCCCACTGCGCAGATTCATGCGCCAGGGCGTTCTGCGGATAATGCACTTTGACTTATTGCGCTATCTGTTATAGCACCCGAGATATCACCAGATATATATTGGATTTTTCCCTGAACCTGAGTGTCCGGCCCAATGAGACGGTAGTTTTCTCGGACCCTGGTGGTCCCAGGTCGTTCCCGCTGCACAGACTCATGCGCGAGGGCCTCCTGCAGATAATTGACTTTGGATTATTGCGCTATCTCTAATAGCACCCGAGATATCACCGGATATATATTGGATTTTCCCCTGACCCTGAGTTTCCGGCCCCATGAGACTGTGGTTTTCTCGGCCCCTGGTGTTCCGAGGTCGTTCCCGCTGCACAGATTCATGCGCCAGGGCCCCCTACAGACAATGCAATTTGATTTTTTGCGCTATCTGTAATAGCACCCTAGATATCACCAGATATATATTGGGTTTTTCCCTTAACCTGAGGGTCCGGCCCCATGAGGCTGTGGTTTTCTCGGCCCCTGGTGGTCCGAAGTCGTTCCCGCTGCACATATTCATGCGCCAGCGCCTCCTTCAGACAATGCACTTTGGTTTATTGCGCTATCTGTAATATCACCCGAGATATCACCAGATATATGCTGGATTTTTACATGACCTTGGGTGACGGATTCCGAGTATCTGTAATTTTCTCGGTCCCTGGTGGTACGAGGTCGCTCCTGCTGCATAGATTCATGCGCCAGGGCCTCCTACAGACTATGCACTTGGATTTATCGCGCTATCTCTTATAGCACCCGAGATATCATCAGATACAGCCTGGATTTTTACATGACCTTGGGTGTCCGGCCCAATGTGTCGGTGGTTTTCTCGGCCCCTGGTGCTCCGAGGTCGTTCCCGATGCACAGATTCATTCGCCAGGTCC
This sequence comes from Nomia melanderi, assembly GCF_051020985.1. Classification (NCBI taxonomy): domain Eukaryota; kingdom Metazoa; phylum Arthropoda; class Insecta; order Hymenoptera; family Halictidae; genus Nomia; species Nomia melanderi. Next base: position 1,145,503 of record NW_027475151.1, on the reverse strand, counting down.
CGCTGCAGATATATTCACTTTGGTTTAGTGCGCTATCTGTAAGAGCACCCGAGATATCACAAGATGTATATTGAATTTTTCAACCGACCCTGAGTGTCCGGCCCCATGAGACGGTGGTTTTCTCGGACCCTGGTAATCCGAGGTCGTTGCCGCTGCACAGATTCATGCGACATGGCCTCCTGCAGATAATTCACTTTGGTTTATTGCGCTATCTCTAATAGCACCCGAGATATCACCAGATATATATTGGATTTTCCCCTGACCCTGAGTGTCCGGCCCCATGAGATAGTGGTTTTCTCGGCCCCTGGTGGTCCGAGGTCGTTCCCGCTGCACAGATTCATGCGCCAGGGCCTCGTGCAGACAATTCACTTTGGTTTATTGCGCTACCTCTAATAGCACCCGAGATATCACCAGATGTATATTGGATTTTTCCACGACCCTGAGTGTCCGGCCCCATGAGACGGTGGTTTTCTCGGCCCCTGGTGGTCCGAGGTCGTTCCCACTGCACAGAATCATGCGCCAGGGCTTCCTGCAGACTATGCACTTGGATTTATCGCGCTATCTCGTATAGCACCCGAGATATCACCAGATATATATTCTATTTTTCCCTCACCCTGAGTGTCCGGCCCCATGAGACGGTAGTTTTCTCAGCCCCTGGTTGTCCGAGGTCGTTCCCGCTGCACAGATTCATGCGCCAGGGCCTCCTGCAGACAATGCACTTTGATTTATTGCGCTATCTCTAATAGCACCCTTGATATCACCAGATATATATTGGATTTTCACGGACCCTGAGTGTCCGGCCTCATGAGACGGTGGTTTTCTCGGCCCCTGGTGGTCCGAGGTCGTTCCCACTGCACAGAATCATGCGCCAGGGCATCCTGCAGACTATGCACTTGGATTTATCGCGCTATCTCGTATAGCACCCGAGATATCACCAGATATATATTCTATTTTTCCCTCACCCTGAGTGTCCGGCCCCATGAGACGGTAGTTTTCTCAGCCCCTGGTTGTCCGAGGTCGTTCCCGCTGCACAGATTCATGCGCCAGGGCCTCCTACAGACAATGCACTTTGGTTTATTGCGCTATCTCTAATAGCACCCGAGATATCACCAGATATATATTGGATTTTCCCCTGACCCTGAGTGTCCGGCCCCATGAGACGGTGGTTTACTCGGCCCCTGGTGGTGCGAGGTCGTTCCCGCATGCACAGATTCATGCGCCAGGGCCTCCTGCAGATAATTCACTTTGGTTAATTGCGCTATCTCTAATAGCACCCGAGATATCAGCAGATATATATTGGATTTTCCCGGACCCTGAGTGTCCGGCCCCATGAGACGGTGGTTGTCTCGGCCCCTGGTGGTCCGAGGTCGTTGTCGCTGCACAGATTCATGCGCCAGGGTCTCCTGCAGATAATGCACTTTGATTAATTGCGCTATCTGTAATAGCACCCGAGATATCACCAGATATATATTGGATTTTTCCTTGACCCTGAGTGTCCGGCCCCATGAGACGGTGGTTTTCTCTGCCGCTGGTGGTCCGAGGTCGTTCCCGCAGGCCAGATACATGCGCCAGGCCTCCTACAGACAATGCACTTTGGTTTATTGCGCTATCTCTAATAGCACTCGAGATATCACCAGATACATATTGGATTTTCCCCTGACCCTGAGTGTCCGGCCCCATGTGACCGTGGTTTTCTCGGCCCCTGGTGCTCCGAGGTCGTTCCCGCTGGCCAGATTCATGCGCCAGGCCTCCTACAGACAATGCACTTTGGTTTATTGCGCTATCTCTAATAGCACCCGAGATATCATCAGATACACCCTGGGTTTTTACATGACCTTGGGTGTCCGGCCCAATGTGTCGGTGGTTTTCTCGGCCCCTGGTGGTCCGAGGTCGTTCCCGCTGTCCAGATTCATGCGCCAGAGCCTCCTACTGACAATGCACTTTGATTTATTGCGCTATCTGTAATAGCACCCGAGATATCACCAGATATATATTGGATTTTTCCCTGACCCAGAGTGTCCGGCCCCATGAGACCGTGGTTTTCTCGGCCCCTGGTGGTCGGAGGTCGTTCCCGCTGCACAGATGCATGCGCCAGGTCCTCCTGCAGGTAATTCACTTTGGTTTATTGCACTATCTCTAATTGCACCCGAGATATCACCAGATATATATTGGATTTTCCCCTGACCCTGAGTGTCCGGCCCCGTGAGGCGGTGGTTTTCTCGGCCCCAGGTGGTCCGAGGTCGTTTCCGCTGCACAGATTCATGCGCCAGGGCCTCCTGCAGATAATTCACTTTGGTTTATTGCACTATCTGTAATAGCACCCGAGATATCACCAGATATATATTGGATTTTAGCCTGACCCTGAGTGTCCGGCCTCGTGAGGCGGTGGTTTTCTCGGCCCCTGGTGGTCCGATGTCGTTCCCGCTGCACAGATGCATGCTACAGGGCCTCCTGCAGATAATGCACTTTGATTTATTGCGCTATCTGTAACAGCACCCGAGATATCACCAGACATATATTTGTTTTTTCCCTGACCCTGAGTGTCCGGCCCCATGAGACGGCGGTTTTCTCGGCCCCTGGTGGTCCGAGGTCGTTCCCGCTGCACAGATTCATGCGCCAGGGCCTCCTGCAGATAATTCACTTTGATTTTTTCCGCTATCTCTAATAGCACCCGAGATATCCCCAGATATATATTGGATTTTCCCTTGACCCTGAGTGTCCGGCCCCAGGAGACGGTGGTTTTCTCGGCCCCTGTTGGACCGAGGTCGTTCCCTCTGCACAGATTCATGCGCCAGGGCCTCCTGCAGATAATTCCCTTTGGTTTACTGCGCTATCTCTAATACCACCCGAGATATCACCAGATATATATTGGATTTTCCCCTGACCCTGAGTGTCCGGCCCCATGAGACGGTGGTTTTCTCGGCCCCTGGTGTTCCGAGGTCGTTCCCGCTGCACAGATTCATGCGCCAGCGCCTCCTTCAGACAATGCACTTTGGTTTATTGCGCTATCTGTAATATCACCCGAGATATCACCAGATATATGCTGGATTTTTACATGACCTTGGGTGACGGATTCCGAGTATCTGTAATTTTCTCGGTCCCTGGTGGTACGAGGTCGCTCCTGCTGCATAGATTCATGCGCCAGGGCCTCCTACAGACTATGCACTTGGATTTATTGCGCTATCTCTTATAGCACCCGAGATATCATCAGATACAGCCTGGATTTTTACATGACCTTGGGTGTCCGGCCCAATGTGTCGGTGGTTTTCTCGGCCCCTGGTACTCCGAGGTCGTTCCCGATGCACAGATTCATTCGCCAGGTCCCGCTGCAGATATATTCACTTTGGTTTAGTGCGCTATCTGTAAGAGCACCCGAGATATCACAAGATGTATATTGAATTTTTCAACCGACCCTGAGTGTCCGGCCCCATGAGACTGTGGTTTTCTTGGCCCCTGGTGGTCCGGGGTCGTTCCCGCTGCACAGATTCATGCGCCAGGGCCTCCTGCAGATAATTCACTTTGATTTTTTCCGCTATCTCTAATAGCACCCGAGATATCCCCAGATATATATTGGATTTTCCCTTGACCCTGAGTGTCCGGCCCCAGGAGACGGTGGTTTTCTCGGCCCCTGTTGGACCGAGGTCGTTCCCTCTGCACAGATTCATGCGCCAGGGCCTCCTGCAGATAATTCCCTTTGGTTTACTGCGCTATCTCTAATACCACCCGAGATATCACCAGATATATATTGGATTTTCCCCTGACCCTGAGTGTCCGGCCCCATGAGACGGTGGTTTTCTCGGCCCCTGGTGGTCCGCGGTCGTTCCCGCTGGCCAGATTCATGCGCCAGGCCTCCTACAGACAATGCACTTTGGTTTATTGCGCTATCTCTAATAGCACCCGAGATATCACCAGGTATATATTGGATTTTCCCCTGACCCTGAGTGTCCGGCCCCATGAGACTGTGGTTTTCTCGGCCCCTGGTGTTCCGAGGTCGTTCCCACTGCGCAGATTCATGCGCCAGGGCGTTCTGCGGATAATGCACTTTGACTTATTGCGCTATCTGTTATAGCACCCGAGATATCACCAGATATATATTGGATTTTTCCCTGAACCTGAGTGTCCGGCCCAATGAGACGGTAGTTTTCTCGGACCCTGGTGGTCCCAGGTCGTTCCCGCTGCACAGACTCATGCGCCAGGGCCTCCTGCAGATAATTGACTTTGGATTATTGCGCTATCTCTAATAGCACCCGAGATATCACCAGATATATATTGGATTTTCCCCTGACCCTGAGTTTCCGGCCCCATGAGACTGTGGTTTTCTCGGCCCCTGGTGTTCCGAGGTCGTTCCCGCTGCACAGATTCATGCGCCAGCGCCTCCTTCAGACAATGCTCTTTGGTTTATTGCGCTATCTGTAATATCACCCGAGATATCACCAGATATATGCTGGATTTTTACATGACCATGGGTGACGGATTCCGAGTATCTGTAATTTTCTCGGTCCCTGGTGGTACGAGGTCGCTCCTGCTGCATAGATTCATGCGCCAGGGCCTCCTACAGACTATGCACTTGGATTTATTGCGCTATCTCTTATAGCACCCGAGATATCATCAGATACAGCCTGGATTTTTACATGACCTTGGGTGTCCGGCCCAATGTGTCGGTGGTTTTCTCGGCCCCTGGTACTCCGAGGTCGTTCCCGATGCACAGATTCATTCGCCAGGTCCCGCTGCAGATATATTCACTTTGGTTTAGTGCGCTATCTGTAAGAGCACCCGAGATATCACAAGATGTATATTGAATTTTTCAACCGACCCTGAGTGTCCGGCCCCATGAGACTGTGGTTTTCTTGGCCCCTGGTGGTCCGGGGTCGTTCCCGCTGCACAGATTCATGAGCAAGGGCCTCCTACAGACAATGCACTTTGGTTTATTGCAGTATTTGTAGTAGCACCCGAGATATCACCAGATATATGCTGGATTTTTACATGTCCTTGGGCGACGGATTCTGAATATCTGTAATTTTCTCGGCCCCTGGTGATCCGAGTTCGTTCCCGCTGCCCAGATTCTTGCGCCAAGGCCTCCTGCAGATAATTCACTTTGGTTTATTGCGCTATCTGTAAGAGCACCCGAGATATCACAAGATGTATATTGAATTTTTCAACCGACCCTGAGTGTCCGGCCCCATGAGACTGTGGTTTTCTTGGCCCCTGGTGGTCCGGGGTCGTTCCCGCTGCACAGATTCATGCGCCAGGGCCTCCTGCAGATAATTCACTTTGATTTTTTCCGCTATCTCTAATAGCACCCGAGATATCCCCAGATATATATTGGATTTTCCCTTGACCCTGAGTGTCCGGCCCCAGGAGACGGTGGTTTTCTCGGCCCCTGTTGGACCGAGGTCGTTCCCTCTGCACAGATTCATGCGCCAGGGCCTCCTGCAGATAATTCCCTTTGGTTTACTGCGCTATCTCTAATACCACCCGAGATATCACCAGATATATATTGGATTTTCCCCTGACCCTGAGTGTCCGGCCCCATGAGACGGTGGTTTTCTCGGCCCCTGGTGGTCCGCGGTCGTTCCCGCTGGCCAGATTCATGCGCCAGGCCTCCTACAGACAATGCACTTTGGTTTATTGCGCTATCTCTAATAGCACCCGAGAATTCACCAGATATATATTGGATTTTCCCCTGACCCTGAGTGTCCGGCCCCATGAGACGGTAGTTTTCTCGGCCCCTGGTGGTCCGAGGTCGTTCCCGCTGGCCAGATTCATGCGCCAGGCCTCCTACAGACAATGCACTTTGGTTTATTGCGCCATCTCTAATAGCACCCGAGATATCACCAGGTATATATTGGATTTTCCCCTGACCCTGAGTGTCCGGCCCCATGAGACTGTGGTTTTCTCGGCCCCTGGTGGTCCGAGGTCGTTCCCACTGCGCAGATTCATGCGCCAGGGCGTTCTGCGGATAATGCACTTTGACTTATTGCGCTATCTGTTATAGCACCCGAGATATCACCAGATATATATTGGATTTTTCCCTGAACCTGAGTGTCCGGCCCAATGAGACGGTAGTTTTCTCGGACCCTGGTGGTCCCAGGTCGTTCCCGCTGCACAGACTCATGCGCCAGGGCCTCCTGCAGATAATTGACTTTGGATTATTGCGCTATCTCTAATAGCACCCGAGATATCACCAGATATATATTGGATTTTCCCCTGACCCTGAGTTTCCGGCCCCATGAGACTGTGGTTTTCTCGGCCCCTGGTGTTCCGAGGTCGTTCCCGCTGCACAGATTCATGCGCCAGCGCCTCCTTCAGACAATGCACTTTGGTTTATTGCGCTATCTGTAATATCACCCGAGATATCACCAGATATATGCTGGATTTTTACATGACCTTGGGTGACGGATTCCGAGTATCTGTAATTTTCTCGGTCCCTGGTGGTACGAGGTCGCTCCTGCTGCATAGATTCATGCGCCAGGGCCTCCTACAGACTATGCACTTGGATTTATTGCGCTATCTCTTATAGCACCCGAGATATCATCAGATACAGCCTGGATTTTTACATGACCTTGGGTGTCCGGCCCAATGTGTCGGTGGTTTTCTCGGCCCCTGGTACTCCGAGGTCGTTCCCGATGCACAGATTCATTCGCCAGGTCCCGCTGCAGATATATTCACTTTGGTTTAGTGCGCTATCTGTAAGAGCACCCGAGATATCACAAGATGTATATTGAATTTTTCAACCGACCCTGAGTGTCCGGCCCCATGAGACTGTGGTTTTCTTGGCCCCTGGTGGTCCGGGGTCGTTCCCGCTGCACAGATTCATGAGCAAGGGCCTCCTACAGACAATGCACTTTGGTTTATTGCAGTATTTGTAGTAGCACCCGAGATATCACCAGATATATGCTGGATTTTTACATGTCCTTGGGCGACGGATTCTGAATATCTGTAATTTTCTCGGCCCCTGGTGATCCGAGTTCGTTCCCGCTGCCCAGATTCTTGCGCCAAGGCCTCCTGCAGATAATTCACTTTGGTTTATTGCGCTAACTCTAATAGCACCCCAGATATCACCAGGTACATATTGGATTTTTCCCCGACCCTGAGTGTCCGGCCCCATGAGACGGTGGTTTTCTCGGCCCTTGATGGAGCGAGGACGTTCCCGCTACACAGATTCATGCGCCAGGGCCTCCTGCAGATAATTCACTCTGGTTTATTGCGCTATCTCTAACAGCACCCGACATATCACCAGATATATATTGGATTTTTCCCAGACCCAGAGTGTCCGGCCCCATGAGACGGAGGTTTTCTCGGCCCCTGATGGTCCGAGGTCGTTCCCGCTGCACAGATGCATGCGCCAGGGCCTCCTACAGAAAATGCACTTTGATTTATTGCGCTATCTGTAATAGCACCCGACATATCACCAGATATATATTGGATTTTTCCCTGACCCAGAGTGTCCGGCCCCATGAGACGGTGGTTTTCTCGGCCCCTGGTGGTCCGAGGTCGTTCCCGCTGCACAGATGCATGCGCCAGGGCCTCCTGCAGATAATTCACTTTGGTTTATTGCGCTATCTCTTATAGCACCCGAGATATCACCAGATATATATTGGATTTTCGCCTGAACCTGAGTGTCCGGCCCCATGAGTCGGTGGTTTTCTCGGCCCCTGGTGGTCCGAGGTCGTTCCCGCTGCCCAGATTCATGCACCAGGGCCTCCTACAGACAATACACTTTGATTTATTGCGCTATCTGCAATAGCACCCGAGATATCACCAGATATATAATGGATTTCTCCCTGACCCTGACAGTCCGGCCCCATGAGACTGTGGTTTTCTCGGCCCCTGGTGGTCCGCGGTCGTTCCCGCTGCACAGATTCATGCGCCAGGGCCTCCTGCAGATAATTCACTTCGGTTTATTACGCTATCTCTAATAGCACCAGAGATATCACCAGATATATATTGGATTTTCCCCTGACCCTGAGTGTCCGGCCCAATGAGACGGTGGTTTTCTCGGCCCCTGGTGGTCCGAGGTCGTTGCCGCTGCACAGATTCATGCGATAGGGCCTCCTGCAGACAAATCACTTTGGTTTATTGCGCTATCTCTAATAGAACCCGAGATATCACCAGATGTATATTGGATTTTTCCCCGACCCTGAGTGTCCGGCCCCATGAGACGGTGGTTTTCTCGGCCCCTGGTGGTCCGAGGTCGTTCCCGCTGCACAGATTCATGGGCCAGGGCCTCCTGCAGACAATTTACTTTGATTTATTGCGCTATCTGTAAGAGCACCCGAGCTATCACCAGATATATATTGGATTTTCCCCTGACCCTGAGTGTTCGGCCCCATGAGACGGTGGTTTTCTCGGCCCCCTGGTGGTCCGGGGTCGTTCCCGCTGCACAGATTCATGAGCAAGGGCCTCCTACAGACAATGCACTTTGGTTTATTGCGCTATTTGTAGTAGCACCCGAGATATCACCAGATATATGCTGGATTTTTACATGTCCTTGGGTGACGGATTCTGAATATCTGTAATTTTCTCGGCCCCTGGTGATCCGAGTTCGTTCCCGCTGCCCAGATTCATGCACCAAGGCCTCCTGCAGATAATTCACTTTGGTTTATTGCGCTAACTCTAATAGCACCCCAGATATCACCAGGTACATATTGGATTTTTCCCCGACCCTGAGTGTCCGGCCCCATGAGACGGTGGTTTTCTCGGCCCTTGATGGTGCGAGGACGTTCCCGCTACACAGATTCATGCGCCAGGGACTCCTGCAGATAATTCACTTTGGTTTATTGCGCTATCTCTAACAGCACCCGACATATCACCAGATATATATTGGATTTTTCCCAGACCCAGAGTGTCCGGCCCCATGAGACGGTGGTTTTCTCGGCCCCTGGTTGTCCGAGGTCGTTCCCGCTGCACAGATTCATGCGCCAGGGCCTCCTGCAGATAATTCACTTTGGTTTATTACGCTACCTCTAATAGCACCAGAGATATCACCAGATATATATTGGATTTTCCCCTGACCCTGAGTGTCCGGCCCCATGAGACGGTGGTTTTCTCGGCCCCTGGTGGTCCGAGGTCGTTCCCGCTGCTCAGATTCAAGCGCCAGGGCCTCCTACAGACAATGCACTTTGGTTTATTGCGCTATCTGTAATAGCACCCGAGCTATCACCAGATATATATTGGATTTTTCCCTGACCCAGCATGTCCGGCCCCATGTGCCGGTGGTTTTCTCGGCCCCTGTTTGTCCGAGGTCGTTGCCGCTGCAAAAATTCATGCGCCAGGGCCTCCCGCAGACAAAGCACTTTGGTTTATTGCGCTATCTGTAATAGCACCCGAGATATCACCAGATATATGCTGGATTTTTACATGACCTTGGGCGACGGATTCCGAATATCTGTAATTTTCTCGGCCCCTGGTGGTCCGAGGTCGTTCCTGCTGCACAGATTCATTCGCCAGTGCCTCCTACAGAGAATGCACTCTGATTTATTGCGCTATCTCTAATAACACCCGAGATATCACCAGATATGTATTGGATTTTCCCCTGACCCTGAGTGTCCGGCCCCATGAGACGGTGGTTTTCTCGGCCCCCTGGTGGTCCGAGGTCGTTCCTGCTGCACAGGTGCATGCGCCCGGGCCACCTACAGACAATGCACTTTGGTTTATTGCGCTATCTCTAATATCACCAGAGATATCACCAGATGTACATTGGATTTTTCCCTGACCCTGAGTGTCCGGCCCCATGAGACTGTGGTTTTCTTGGCCCCTGGTGGTCCGGGGTCGTTCCCGCTGCACAGATTCATGAGCAAGGGCCTCCTACAGACAATGCACTTTGGTTTATTGCAGTATTTGTAGTAGCACCCGAGATATCACCAGATATATGCTGGATTTTTACATGTCCTTGGGCGACGGATTCTGAATATCTGTAATTTTCTCGGCCCCTGGTGATCCGAGTTCGTTCCCGCTGCCCAGATTCTTGCGCCAAGGCCTCCTGCAGATAATTCACTTTGGTTTATTGCGCTAACTCTAATAGCACCCCAGATATTACCAGGTACATATTGGATTTTTCCCCGACCCTGAGTGTCCGGCCCCATGAGACGGTGGTTTTCTCGGCCCTTGATGGAGCGAGGACGTTCCCGCTACACAGATTCATGCGCCAGGGCCTCCTGCAGATAATTCACTCTGGTTTATTGCGCTATCTCTAACAGCACCCGACATATCACCAGATATATATTGGATTTTTCCCAGACCCAGAGTGTCCGGCCCCATGAGACGGAGGTTTTCTCGGCCCCTGATGGTCCGAGGTCGTTCCCGCTGCACAGATGCATGCGCCAGGGCCTCCTACAGAAAATGCACTTTGATTTATTGCGCTATCTGTAATAGCACCCGACATATCACCAGATATATATTGGATTTTTCCCTGACCCAGAGTGTCCGGCCCCATGAGACGGTGGTTTTCTCGGCCCCTGGTGGTCCGAGGTCGTTCCCGCTGCACAGATGCATGCGCCAGGGCCTCCTGCAGATAATTCACTTTGGTTTATTGCGCTATCTCTTATAGCACCCGAGATATCACCAGATATATATTGGATTTTCGCCTGAACCTGAGTGTCCGGCCCCATGAGTCGGTGGTTTTCTCGGCCCCTGGTGGTCCGAGGTCGTTCCCGCTGCCCAGATTCATGCACCAGGGCCTCCTACAGACAATACACTTTGATTTATTGCGCTATCTGCAATAGCACCCGAGATATCACCAGATATATAATGGATTTCTCCCTGACCCTGACAGTCCGGCCCCATGAGACTGTGGTTTTCTCGGCCCCTGGTGGTCCGCGGTCGTTCCCGCTGCACAGATTCATGCGCCAGGGCCTCCTGCAGATAATTCACTTCGGTTTATTACGCTATCTCTAATAGCACCAGAGATATCACCAGATATATATTGGATTTTCCCCTGACCCTGAGTGTCCGGCCCAATGAGACGGTGGTTTTCTCGGCCCCTGGTGGTCCGAGGTCGTTGCCGCTGCACAGATTCATGCGCTAGGGCCTCCTGCAGACAAATCACTTTGGTTTATTGCGCTATCTCTAATAGAACCCGAGATATCACCAGATGTATATTGGATTTTTCCCCGACCCTGAGTGTCCGGCCCCATGAGACGGTGGTTTTCTCGGCCCCTGGTGGTCCGAGGTCGTTCCCGCTGCACAGATTCATGGGCCAGGGCCTCCTGCAGACAATTTACTTTGATTTATTGCGCTATCTGTAAGAGCACCCGAGCTATCACCAGATATATATTGGATTTTCCCCTGACCCTGAGTGTTCGGCCCCATGAGACGGTGGTTTTCTCGGCCCCCTGGTGGTCCGGGGTCGTTCCCGCTGCACAGATTCATGAGCAAGGGCCTCCTACAGACAATGCACTTTGGTTTATTGCGCTATTTGTAGTAGCACCCGAGATATCACCAGATATATGCTGGATTTTTACATGTCCTTGGGTGACGGATTCTGAATATCTGTAATTTTCTCGGCCCCTGGTGATCCGAGTTCGTTCCCGCTGCCCAGATTCATGCACCAAGGCCTCCTGCAGATAATTCACTTTGGTTTATTGCGCTAACTCTAATAGCACCCCAGATATCACCAGGTACATATTGGATTTTTCCCCGACCCTGAGTGTCCGGCCCCATGAGACGGTGGTTTTCTCGGCCCTTGATGGTGCGAGGACGTTCCCGCTACACAGATTCATGCGCCAGGGACTCCTGCAGATAATTCACTTTGGTTTATTGCGCTATCTCTAACAGCACCCGACATATCACCAGATATATATTGGATTTTTCCCAGACCCAGAGTGTCCGGCCCCATGAGACGGTGGTTTTCTCGGCCCCTGGTTGTCCGAGGTCGTTCCCGCTGCACAGATTCATGCGCCAGGGCCTCCTGCAGATAATTCACTTTGGTTTATTACGCTACCTCTAATAGCACCAGAGATATCACCAGATATATATTGGATTTTCCCCTGACCCTGAGTGTCCGGCCCCATGAGACGGTGGTTTTCTCGGCCCCTGGTGGTCCGAGGTCGTTCCCGCTGCTCAGATTCAAGCGCCAGGGCCTCCTACAGACAATGCACTTTGGTTTATTGCGCTATCTGTAATAGCACCCGAGCTATCACCAGATATATATTGGATTTTTCCCTGACCCAGCATGTCCGGCCCCATGTGCCGGTGGTTTTCTCGGCCCCTGTTTGTCCGAGGTCGTTGCCGCTGCAAAAATTCATGCGCCAGGGCCTCCCGCAGACAAAGCACTTTGGTTTATTGCGCTATCTGTAATAGCACCCGAGATATCACCAGATATATGCTGGATTTTTACATGACCTTGGGCGACGGATTCCGAATATCTGTAATTTTCTCGGCCCCTGGTGGTCCGAGGTCGTTCCTGCTGCACAGATTCATTCGCCAGTGCCTCCTACAGAGAATGCACTCTGATTTATTGCGCTATCTCTAATAACACCCGAGATATCACCAGATATGTATTGGATTTTCCCCTGACCCTGAGTGTCCGGCCCCATGAGACTGTGGTTTTCTTGGCCCCTGGTGGTCCGGGGTCGTTCCCGCTGCACAGATTCATGAGCAAGGGCCTCCTACAGACAATGCACTTTGGTTTATTGCGCTATTTGTAGTAGCACCCGAGATATCACCAGATATATGCTGGATTTTTACATGTCCTTGGGCGACGGATTCTGAATATCTGTAATTTTCTCGGACCCTGGTGATCCGAGTTCGTTCCCGCTGCCCAGATTCATGCGCCAAGGCCTCCTGCAGATAATTCACTTTGGTTTATTGCGCTAACTCTAATAGCACCCCAGATATCACCAGGTACATATTGGATTTTTCCCCGACCCTGAGTGTCCGGCCCCATGAGACGGTGGTTTTCTCGGCCCTTGATGGAGCGAGGACGTTCCCGCTACACAGATTCATGCGCCAGGGCCTCCTGCAGATAATTCACTTTGGTTTATTGCGCTATCTCTAACAGCACCCGACATATCACCAGATATATATTGGATTTTTCCCTGACCCAGAGTGTCCGGCCCCATGAGACGGTGGTTTTCTCGGCCCCTGGTTGTCCGAGGTCGTTCCCGCTGCACAGATTCATGCGCCAGGGCCTCCTACAGAAAATGCACTTTGATTTATTGCGCTATCTGTAATAGCACCCGACATATCACCAGATATATATTGGATTTTTCCCTGACCCAGAGTGTCCGGCCCCATGAGACGGTGGTTTTCTCGGCCCCTGGTTGTCCGAGGTCGTTCCCGCTGCACAGATTCATGGGCCAGGGCCTCCTGCAGACAATTTACTTTGATTTATTGCGCTATCTGTAATAGCACCCGAGCTATCACCAGATATATATTGGATCTCCCCTGACCCTGAGTGTCCGGCCCCATGAGACGGTGGTTTTCTCGGCCCCCTGGTGGTTCGGGGTCGTTCCCGCTGCACAGATTCATGAGCAAGGGCCTCCTACAGACAATGCACTTTGGTTTATTGCGCTATCTGTAATAGCACCCGAGATATCACCAGATATATGCTGGATTTTTACATGACCTTGGGTGACGCATTCCGAATATCTGTAATTTTCCCGGCCCCTGGTGGTCCGATGTCGTTCCTGCTGCACAGATTCATGCGCAAGGGCCTCCTACGGACAATGCACTTTGATTTATTGCGCGATCTCAAATAGCACCCGAGATATCACCAGATATATGCTGGATTTTTACATGACTTTGGATGACGGATACCGAAAATCTGTAATTTTCTTGGCCCCTGGTGGTCCGAGGTCGTTGCTGCAGCACAGATTCATTCGCCAGGGCCTCCTGCAGACAATGCACTTTGATTTATCGCGCTATCCGTAATAGTACCCGAGATATCACCAGATATATATTGGATTTTTCCCTGACCCTGAGTGCCCGGCCCCATGTGTCGGTGGTTTTCTCGGCTACCGGTGTTCCGAGGTCGATCTCTCTGCAAAGATTCATGCGCTAGGGCCTCCTGCAGACAATGCACGTTGATATATCGCGCTATCTGTAATAGCACCCGAGATATCACCAGATATATGCTGGATTTTTACATGACCTTGGGTGACGGATACCGAAAATATGTAATTTTCTCGGCCCCTATTTGTCCGAGGTCGTTCGCGATGCCAGATTCATGCGCCTGGGCCTCCTGCAGATAATTCACTTCGTTTTATTGCGCTGACTCTAATAGCACCCGAGATATCACCAGATATATATTGGATTTTCCCCAGACCCTGAGCGTCCGGCCCCATGAGACGGTGGTTTTCTCGGCCCCTGGTGGTCCGAGGTCGTTCCCGCTGCACAGATTCATGCGCCAGGGACTCCTGCAGATAATTCACTTTGGTTCATGGCCCTAAATCTAATTTCACCCGAGATATCACCAGATATACATTGGATTTTTCCCTGACCCTGAGTGTCCGGCCCCATGAGACGGTGGTTTTCTCGGCCCCTGGTGGTCCGAGGTCGTTGCTGCAGCACAGATTCATGCGCCAGGGCCTCCTGCAGACAATGCACTTTGATTTATCGCGCTATCTTTAATAGAACCCGAGATATCACCAGATATATATTGGAGTTGGCCCTGACCCTGAGTGTCCGGCCCCGTGAGACGGTGGTTTTCTCGGCCCCTGGTCGTCCGAGGTCGTTCCCGCTGCACAGATTCAAGCTCCAGGGCCCCCTGCAGATAATTCACTTTGGCTTATTTCGCGAATCTCTAATAGCACCCGAGATATCACCAGATATATATTGGATTTTTCCCTGACCCTGAGTGTCCGGCCCCATGAGACGGTGGTTTTCTCGGCCCCTGGTGGTCCGAGGTCGTTCCCGCTGCACAGATGCCTGCGCCAGGGCCTCCTAAAGATAATTCACATTGGTTTATTGCGCTATCTGTAATAGCACCCGAGATATCACCAAATATATATTGGATTTTTCTCTGACACTGAGCGACCGGCCTCATGAGACGGTGGTTTTCTCGGCCCCTGGTGGTCCGAGGTCGTTCCCGGTGCACAGATGCATGCGCCAGGGCCTCCTGAATATAATTCACTTCGGTTTATTGCGCTGTCTCTAATAGCAGCCGAAATATCATCAAATATATATTGGATTTTCCCCTGACCCTGAGGGTCCGGCCCCATTAGACTGTGGTTTTCTCGGCCCCTGGTGGTCCGAGGTCGTTCCCACTGCACAGATTCATGCGCCAGGGCCTCCTACAGACAATGCACTTTGGATTATTGCGCTGTCTCTAATTTCACCAGAGATATCACCAGATATATATTGGATTTTTCCCTCACCCTGAGTGTCCGGCCCCATGAGACGGTGGTTTTCTCGGCCCCTGGTGGTAGGAGGTCGTTCCCGCTGCACAGATTCATGCGCCAGGGCCACCTGCAGATAATTCACTTTGGTTTATTGCGCTATCTCTAATTTCAGCAGAGTTATCACCAGATATATATTGGATTTTTCACTGACCCTGAGTGTCCGGCCCCATGAGACTGTGGTTTTCTCGGCCCCTGGTGGTCCGAGGTCGATCCCACTGCACAGATTCATGCGCCAGGGCCTCCTACAGACAATGCACTTTGGATTATTGCGCTATCTGTAATAGCACCCGAGATATCACCAGATATATATTGGATTTTTCCCTGACCCTGAGTGTCCGGCCCCAAGAGACGGTGGTTTTCTAGGCCCCTGGAGGTCCGAGATCGTTCCGCTGCACAGATTCATGCGCCAGGGCCTCCTGCAGATAATTCACTTTGGTTTATTGTGCCATCTCTAATGGCACCCGAGATATCACCATATATATATTGGATTTTTCCCTGACCCTGAGTGTCCGGCCCCATGAGACGGTGGTTTTCTCGGCCCCTGGTGGTCCGAGGTCGTTCCCGCTGCTCAGATGCATGCGCCAGGGCCTCCTGCAGATAATTCACTTTGATTTATTGCGCTGTCTCTAATTTCACCAGAGATACCACCAGATATATATTGGATTTTTCCCTCACCCTGAGTGTCCGGCCCCATGAGACGGTGGTTTTCTCGGCCCCTGGTGGTAGGAGGTCGTTCCCGCTGCACAGATTCATGCGCCAGGGCCACCTGCAGATAATTCACTTTGGTTTATTGCGCTATCTCTAATTTCAGCAGAGTTATCACCAGATATATATTGGATTTTTCACTGACCCTGAGTGTCCGGCCCCATGAGACTGTGGTTTTCTCGGCCCCTGGTGGTCCGAGGTCGTTCCCACTGCACAGATTCATGCGCCAGGGCCTCCTACAGACAATGCACTTTGCATTACTGCGCTATCTGTAATAGCACCCGAGATATCACCAGATATATATTGGATTTTTCCCTGACCCTGAGTGTCCGGCCCCATGAGATGGCGGTTTTCTCGGCCCCTGGTGGTCCGAGGACGTTCCCGCTACACAGATTCATGCGCCAGGGCCTCCTGCAGATAATTCACTTTGGTTTATTGCGCTACCTCTAACAGCACCCGACATATCACCAGATATATACTGGATTTTTCCCTGACCCAGAGTGTCCGGCCCCATGAGACGGTGGTTTTCTCGGCCCCTGGTTGTCCGAGGTCGTTCCCGCTGCACAGATTCATGCGCCAGGGCCTCCTGCAGATAATTCACTTTGGTTTATTGCGTTATCTCTAATAGCACCCGAGATATCACCAGATATATATTGGATTTTTCCCCGACCCTGAGTGTCCGGCCCCATGAGACCGTGGTTTTCTCGGGCCCTGGTAGTCCGAGGTCGTTCCCGCTGCACAGATTCATGCGGCAGGGCCTCCTGCAGATAATTCACTTTGGTTTATTGCGCTATCTCTAATAGCACCCGAGATATCACCAGATGTATATTGGATTTTTCCCCGACCCTGAGTGTCCGGCCCCATGAGACGGTGGTTTTCTCGGCCCCTGGTGGTCCGAGGTCGAACCCGCTGCTCAGATTCATGCGCCAGGGCCTCCTACAGACAATTCAGTTTGGTTTATTGCGCTATCTGTAATACTAACCGAGATATCACCAGATATATGCTGGATTTTTACAGGACCTTGGCTGACGGATTCCGAATATCTGTAATTTGCTCGGCCCCTGGTGATCCGAGTTCGTTCCCGCTGCACAGAATCATGCGCCAGGGCCTCCTGCAGCTGATTCACTTTGGTTTATTGCGCTATCTCTAATAGCAACACAGACATCACCATATATATATTGGATTTTTCCCCGACCCTCGGTGTCCGGCCCCATGAGACGGTGGTTTTCTCGGCCCCTAGTGCTCCGAGGTCGTTCCTGCTGCACAGATTCATTCGCCAGTGCCTCCTACAGACAATGCACTTTGATTTATTGCGCTACCTCTAATAGCACCCCAGACATCACCAGATATATATTGGATTTTTACATGACCCTGAGCGTCCGGCCCCATCTATCGGTGGTTCTCTCGGCCCCTGGTGGTCCGAGGTCGTTCCCGCTTCACAGAAGCATGCGCCAGGGCCTCCTGCAGATAATTCACTTTGATTTATTGCGCTATCTCTAATAGCACCCGAGATATCACCAGATATATGTTGCATTTTTCCCTGACCCTGAGAGTCCGGCCCCATGAGACGGTGATTTTCTCGGCCCCTGGTGGTCCGAGGTCGTTCCCGCTGAAAGAAACATGCGCCAGGGCCCGCTGCAGCTAATTCACTTTGGTTTAGTGCGCTATCTGTAAGAGCACCAGAGATTTCACCAGAAATATATTGGATTTTTCCCTGACCCTGAGTGCCGGCCCCATGAGACGGTGGTTTTCTCGGCCCCTGGTGGTCCGAGGTCGTTCCCGCTGCACAGAATCATTCGCCAGTGCCTCCTACAGACAATGCACTTTGATTTATTGCGCTATCTCTAATAGCACCCGAGATATCACCAGATATATATTGGATTTTTACATGAGCCTGAGTGTCCGGCCCCATCTGTCGGTGGCTTTCTCGGCCCCTGGTGGTCCGAGGTCGTTCCCGCTGCACAGATGCATGCGCCAGGGACTCCTGCAGATAATTCACTTTGGTTCATGGCCCTAAATCTAATTTCACCCGAGATATCACCAGATATACATTGGATTTTTCCCTGACCCTGAGTGTCCGGCCCCATGAGACGGTGGTTTTCTCGGCCCCTGGTGGTCCGAGGTCGTTGCTGCAGCACAGATTCATGCGCCAGGGCCTCCTGCAGACAATGCACTTTGATTTATCGCGCTATCTGTAATAGAACCCGAGATATCACCAGATATACATTGGATTTTTCCCTGACCCTGAGTGTCCGGCCCCATGAGACGGTGGTTTTCTCGGCCCCTGGTGGTCCGAGGTCGTTGCTGCAGCACAGATTCATGCGCCAGGGCCTCCTGCAGACAATGCACTTTGATTTATCGCGCTATCTGTAATAGAACCCGAGATATCACCAGATATATATGGGATTTTTCCCTGACCCTGACAGTCCGGCCCCATGTGTCGATGGTTTTCTCGGTCTCTCCTGGTACCAGATCGATCCCGCTGAACAGATTCATGCTCCAGGGTTTCCTGCAGACAATTCACTTTGGTTTATTGCGCTATCTCTAATAGCACCCGGGATATCACAATATAAATATTGGATTTTTCCCCGACCCTGTGTGTCCGGCCCCATGAGACGGTGGTTTTCTCGGCCCCTAGTGGTCCGAGGTCGTTCCTGCTGCACAGATTCATTCGCCAGTGCCTCCTACAGACAATTCACTTTGGTTTATTGCGCTATCTCTAATAGCACGCGAGATATCACCAGATATATATTGGATTTTTCCCTGACACTGAGTGCCCGGCGCCAGGAGACTGTGGTTTTCTCGGCCCCTAATAGTCCGAGGTCGTTCCCACTGCACAGATTTATGCGCCAGGGCCTCCTGCAGATAATTCACTTTGGTTTATTGCGCTATCTGTAATAGCACCCGAGATATCACCAGATATATATTGGATTTTTCCCTGACCCTGAGTGTCCGGAACCATGAGACGGTGGTTTTCTCGGCCCCCTAGTGGTCCGAGTTTGTTCCCGCTGCACAGATGCATGCGCCAGGGCCTCCTGCAGATAATTCACTTTGGTTTATTGAGCTATCTCTAATAGCACCCGAGATATCACCAGATATACATCGGATTTTCCCCTGACCCTGAGTGTCCGGCCCCATGAGATGGTCGTTTTCTCGACCCCTGGTGATCCGAGTTCGTTCCCGCTGCCCAGATTCATGCGCCAGGGCCTCCTGCAGATAATTCACTTTGGTTTATTGCGCTAACTCTAATAGCACCCGAGATATCACCAGATATATATGGGATTTTTCCCTGACCCTGACAGTCCGGCCCCATGTGTCGATGGTTTTCTCGGTCTCTCCTGGTACCAGATCGATCCCGCTGAACAGATTCATGCTCC
This sequence comes from Nomia melanderi, assembly GCF_051020985.1. Lineage (NCBI taxonomy): Eukaryota > Metazoa > Arthropoda > Insecta > Hymenoptera > Halictidae > Nomia > Nomia melanderi. Next base: position 1,126,080 of record NW_027475151.1, on the reverse strand, counting down.
AGGGTTTCCTGCAGACAATTCACTTTGGTTTATTGCGCTATCTGTAATAGCACCCGAGATATCACCAGATATATGCTGGATTTTTACATGACCTTGGGTGACGGATTCCGAATATCTGTAATTTTCTCGGCCCCTGGTGGTCCGAGGTCGTTCCTGCTGCTCAGATTCATTCGCCAGGGCCTCCCACAGACAATGCACTTTGATTTATTGCGCTATCTGTAATAGCACCCGAGATATCACCAGATATATATTGGATTTTTCCCTGACCCTGAGTGTCGGGCCCATTTGTCGGTGGTTTTCTCGGCCCCTGGTGGTCCGAGGTCGTTGCCGCTGCACAGATTCATGCGCCAGGGCCTCGCGCAGACAAAGCACTTTGATTTATCGCGCTATCTCTAATAGCACCCGAGATATCACCAGATATACATCGGATTTTCCCCTGACACTGAGTGTCCGGCCCCATGAGATGGTGGTTTTCTCGGCTCCTGGTGATCCGAGGTCGTTCCCGCTGCACAGATTCATGCGCCAGGGCCTCCTGCAGACAATGCACTTTGATTTATCGCGCTACCTGTAATAGAACCCGAGATATCATCAGATATATGCTGGATTTTTAAATGACATTGGGTGACGCATACCGAAAATCTGTAATTTTCTCGGCCCCTGGTGGTCCGAGGTCGTTCCTGCTGCACAGATTCATGCGCCAGGGCCTCCTACAGACAATGCACTTTGATTTATTGCGCTATCTGTAATAGCACCCGAGATATCACCAGATATATATTGGAATTTTTCCCCGACCCTGAGTGTCCAGCCCCATGAGACGGTGGTTTTCTCGGCCCCTGGTGTTCCGAGGTCGTTCCCGCTGCCCAGATTCATGCGCCAGGGCCTCCTACAGACAATGCACTTTGATTTATCGCGCTATCTGTAATAGCACCCGAGATATCACCAGATATATATTGGATTTTTCCCTGACCCTGAGTGTCCAGCCCCATGAGACGGCGGTTTTCTCGGCCCCTGGTAGTCCGAGGTCGTTCCCGCTGCACAGATCCATGCGCCAGGGCCTCCTACAGACAATGCACTTTGGTTTATTGCGCTATGTGTAGTAGCACCCGAGATATCACCAGATATATGCTGGATTTTTACATGGCCTTGGGTGACCGATTCCGAATATCTGTAATTTTCTCGGCCCCTGGTGATCCGAGTTCCTTCCCGCTGCACAGATTCATGCGCCAGGTCCTCCTGCAGATAATTCACTTTGGTTTATTGCGCTATCTCTAATAGCACCCCAGATATCACCAGATATATATTGGATTTTTCCCTGACCCTGAGTGTCGGGCCCCATTTGTCGGTGGTTTTCTCGGCCCCTGGTGGTCCGAGGTCGTTGCCGCTGCACAGATTCATGCGCCAGGGATTCCTGCAGACAATTCACTTTGGTATATTGCGCTATCTCTAATAGCACCCGACATATCACCAGATATATACATGATTTTTCCCCGACCCTGAGTGTTCGGCTCCATGAGACGGTGGTTTTCTCGGCCCCTGGTGGTCAGAGGTCGTTCCCGCTGCACAGATTCATACGCCAGGGCCTCCTACAGACAATGCACTTTTGTTTATTGCGCTATCTGTAATAGCACCCGAGATATCACCAGATATATGCTGGATTTTTACATGACTTTGGGTGACGGATACCGAAAATCTGTAATTTTCTCGGCCCCTGGTGGTCCGATGTCGTTCCTGCTGCACAGATTCATGCGCAAGGGCCTCCTACGGACAATGCACTTTGATTTATTGCGCTATCTCTAATAGCACCCGAGATGTCACCAGATATATATTTGATTTTTCCCTGACCCTGAGTGTCCGGACCCATGAGACGGTGGATTTCTCGGCCCCTGGTGGTCCGAGGTCGTTCCCGCTGCACAGATTCATGCGCCAGGGCCTCCTGCAGATAATTCATTTAATTTTTTGCGCTATCTGTAATAGCACCCGAGATATCATCAGATATATATTGGATTTTTCCCTGACCGTGAGGGTCCGGCCCCATGAGACGGTGGTTTTCTCGGACCCTGGTGGTCCGAGGTCGTTCCCGCTGCACAGATGCATGCGCCAGGGCCTCCTGAAGATAATTCACTTTGGTTTATTGAGCTATCTCTAACAGCACCCGAGATATCACCAGATATATATTGGATTTTTCCCTGACCCTGAGTGTCCGGCCCCATGAGACGGTGGTTTTCTTGGCCGCTGGTAGTCCGAGGTCGTTCCCGCTGCACAGATGCATGCGCCAGGGCCTCCTACAGACAATGCACTTTGGTTTATTGCGCTATCTGTAATAGCACCCGAGATGTCAACAGATATATATTGGATTTTTCCCTGACCCTGAGTGTCCGGCCCCATGAGACGTCTGTTTTCTCGGCCCCTGGTGGTCGGAGGTCGTTCCCGCTGCAGAGATTCATGCGCCAGGGCCTCCTGCAGATAATTCACTTTGGTTTATTGCGGTATCTGTAATAGCACCCGAGATATCACCAGATATATATTGGATTTTTCCCTGACCATGAGTGTCCGGCCCCATGAGACGGTGGTTTTCTCGGCCGCTGGTAGTCCGAGGTCGTTCCCGCTGCACAGATGCATGCGCCAGGGCCTCCTACAGACAATGCACTTTGGTTTGTTGCGCTATCTGTAATAGCACCCGAGATATCACCAGATATATATTGGATTTTCCCCTGACCCTGAGGGTCCGGCCACATTAGACTGTGGTTTTCTCGGACCCTGGTGGTCCGAGGTCGTTCCTGCTGCACAGATTCATGCGCCAGGGCCTCCTGCAGATAATTCATTTTGATTTCTTGCGCTATCTGTAATAGCACCCGAGATATCACCGGATATATATTGGATTTTTCCCTGACCCTGAGTGTCCGGCCCTATGAGTCGGTGGTTTTCTCGGCCCCTGGTAGACCGAGGTTGTTCTCGCTGCACAGATTCATGCGCCAGGGCCTCCTACAGACAATGCACTTTGATTTATTGCGCTATCTGTAATAGCACCCGAGATATCACCAGATATATATTGGATTTTCCCCTGACCCTGAGGGTCCGGCCCCATGAGACTGTGGTTTTCTCGGACCCTGGTGGTCCGAGGTCGTTCCCGTTGCACAGATTCATGCGCCAGGGCCTCCTGCAGATAACTCACTTTGGATTATTGCGCCATCTGTAATAGCACCCGAGATATCACCAGATATATGCTGTATTTTTACATGACCTTGGGTGATGGATTCCGAATATCTGTAATTTTCTCGGCCCCTGGTGATCCGAGTTCGTTCCCGCTGCACAGATTCATGCGCCTGGTCCTCCTGCAGATAATTCACTTTGGTTTATTGCGCTATCTCTAATAGCACCCGAGATAGCACCAGATATATATTGGATTTTTCCCTGACTCTGAGTGTCCGTCCCCATGAGACGGTGGTTTTCTCGGCCCCCTGGTGGTCCGAGGTCGTTCCCGCTGCACAGATGCATGCGCCAGGGCCTCCTGCAGATAATTCACTTTGGTTTATTGAGCTATCTATAATAGCACCCGAGATATCACCAGATATATATTGGATTTTTCCCTGACCCTGAGTGTCGGGCCCATTTGTCGGTGGTTTTCTCGGCCCCTGGTGGTCCGAGGTCGTTGCCGCTGCACAGATTCATGCGCCAGGGCCTCCTGCAGACAATGCACTTTGATTTATCGCGCTACCTGTAATAGAACCCGAGATATCATCAGATATATGCTGGATTTTTATATGACATTGGGTGACGGATACCGAAAATCTGTAATTTTCTCGGCCCCTGGTGGTCCGAGGTCGTTCCTGCTGCACAGATTCATGCGCCAGGGCCTCCTACAGACAATGCACTTTGATTTATTGCGCTATCTGTAATAGCACCCGAGATATCACCAGATATATATTGGAATTTTTCCCCGACCCTGAGTGTCCAGCCCCATGAGACGGTGGTTTTCTCGGCCCCTGGTGTTCCGAGGTCGTTCCCGCTGCCCAGATTCATGCGCCAGGGCCTCCTACAGACAATGCACTTTGATTTATCGCGCTATCTGTAATAGCACCCGAGATATCACCAGATATATATTGGATTTTTCCCTGACCCTGAGTGTCCAGCCCCATGAGACGGCGGTTTTCTCGGCCCCTGGTAGTCCGAGGTCGTTCCCGCTGCACAGATCCATGCGCCAGGGCCTCCTACAGACAATGCACTTTGGTTTATTGCGCTATGTGTAGTAGCACCCGAGATATCACCAGATATATGCTGGATTTTTACATGGCCTTGGGTGACCGATTCCGAATATCTGTAATTTTCTCGGCCCCTGGTGATCCGAGTTCCTTCCCGCTGCACAGATTCATGCGCCAGGTCCTCCTGCAGATAATTCACTTTGGTTTATTGCGCTATCTCTAATAGCACCCCAGATATCACCAGATATATATTGGATTTTTCCCTGACCCTGAGTGTCGGGCCCCATTTGTCGGTGGTTTTCTCGGCCCCTGGTGGTCCGAGGTCGTTGCCGCTGCACAGATTCATGCGCCAGGGATTCCTGCAGACAATTCACTTTGGTTTATTGCGCTATCTCTAATAGCACCCGACATATCACCAGATATATACATGATTTTTCCCCGACCCTGAGTGTTCGGCTCCATGAGACGGTGGTTTTCTCGGCCCCTGGTGGTCAGAGGTCGTTCCCGCTGCACAGATTCATACGCCAGGGCCTCCTACAGACAATGCACTTTTGTTTATTGCGCTATCTGTAATAGCACCCGAGATATCACCAGATATATGCTGGATTTTTACATGACTTTGGGTGACGGATACCGAAAATCTGTAATTTTCTCGGCCCCTGGTGGTCCGATGTCGTTCCTGCTGCACAGATTCATGCGCAAGGGCCTCCTACGGACAATGCACTTTGATTTATTGCGCTATCTCTAATAGCACCCGAGATGTCACCAGATATATATTTGATTTTTCCCTGACCCTGAGTGTCCGGACCCATGAGACGGTGGATTTCTCGGCCCCTGGTGGTCCGAGGTCGTTCCCGCTGCACAGATTCATGCGCCAGGGCCTCCTGCAGATAATTCATTTAATTTTTTGCGCTATCTGTAATAGCACCCGAGATATCATCAGATATATATTGGATTTTTCCCTGACCGTGAGGGTCCGGCCCCATGAGACGGTGGTTTTCTCGGCCCCTGGTGGTCCGAGGTCGTTCCCGCTGCACAGATGCATGCGCCAGGGCCTCCTGAAGATAATTCACTTTGGTTTATTGAGCTATCTCTAACAGCACCCGAGATATCACCACATATATATTGGATTTTTCCCTGACCCTGAGTGTCCGGCCCCATGAGACGGTGGTTTTCTTGGCCGCTGGTAGTCCGAGGTCGTTCCCGCTGCACAGATGCATGCGCCAGGGCCTCCTACAGACAATGCACTTTGGTTTATTGCGCTATCTCTAATAGCACCCGAGATATCACCAGATATATAATGGATTTTTCCCTGACCCTGAGTGTCCGGCCCCATGAGACGTCTGTTTTCTCGGCCCCTGGTGGTCCGAGGTCGTTCCCGCTGCACAGATTCTTCCGCCAGGGCCTCCTGCAGATAATTCACTTTGGATTATTGCGCTATCTCTACTAGCACCCGGAATATCACCAGATATATATTGGATTTTTCCTTGACCCTGAGTGTCCGGCCCCATGAGACGGTGGTTTTCTCGGCCCCTGGTGGTCCGAGGTCGTTCCCTCTGCACAGATTCATGCGCCAGGGCATCCTGCAGATAATGCACTTTGATTTATTGCGCTATCTGTAATAGCACCCGAGATATCACCAGATATATATTGGATTTTTCCCTGTCCCTGAGTGTCCGGCTCCTTGAGACGGTGGTTTTCTCGGCCCCTGGTGGTCCGAGGTCGTTCCCGCTGCAGAGATGCATGCGCCAGGGCCTCCTGCATACAATGCACTTTGATTTATTGCGCTATCTGTAATAGCACCCTATATATCACCAGATAAATATTTGATTTTTCCCTGACCCTGAGTGTCCGGCCCCATGAGACGGTGGTTTTCTCGGCCCCTGGTGGTCCGAGGTCGTTCCCTCTGCACAGATTCATGCGCCAGGGCCTCCTGCAGATAATTCACTTTGGTTTATTGCGCTATCTCTAATAGCACCCAAGATATCACCAGATATATATTGGATTTTTCCCTGACCCTGAGTGTCCGGGCCCATGAGACGGTGGTTTTCTTGGCCCCTGGTGGTCCGAGGTCGTTCCCGCTACACAGATTCATGCGCCAGGGCCTCCTGCAGATAATTCACTTTGGTTTATTGCGCTATCTCTAATAGCACCCGGAATATCACCAGATATATATTGGATTTTTCCCTGACCCTGAGTGTCCGGCCCCATGAGACTGTGGTTTTCTCGGCCCCTCGTGGTCCGAGGTCGTTCCCGCTGCCCAGATTCATGCGGCAGGGCCTCCTACAGACAATGCACTTTGATTTATCGCGCTATCTCTAATGGCACCCGAGATATCACCAGATATATATTGGATTTTCCCTGACCCTGAGAGTCCGGCCCCATGAGACTGTGGCTGTCTCGGCCCCTGGTGGTCCGAGGTCGTTCCCGCTACACAGATGCATGCACCAGGGCCTCCTGTAGACAATGCACTATGATTTACTGCGCTATCTGTAATAGCACCCTATATATCACCAGATATATATTTGATTTTTCCCTGACCCTGCGTGTCCGGCCCCATGAGACGGTGGTTGTCTCGGCCTCTGGTGGTCCGAGGTCGTTCCCGCTGCACAGACTCATGCGCCAGGGCCTCCTGCAGACAATGTACTTTGATTTATCGCGCTATCTCTAATAGCTCCCGAGATATCACCAGATATATATTGGATTTTCCCCTGACCCTGAGTGTCCGGCCCCATGAGACGGTGGTTGTCTCCGCCCCTGGAGGTCCGAGGTCGTACCCGCTGCACAGATTCATGCGCCAGGGCCTCCTGCAGATAATTCACTTTGATTTATTGGGCTATCTCTAATAGCACCCGAGATATCACCAGATAGATATTGGATTTTTCCCTGACCCTGAGTGTCCGGCCCCATGAGACGGTGGTTTCCTCGGCCCCTGGTGGTCCGAGGTCGTTCCCGCTGCACAGATTCATGCGCCAGGGCCTCCTGCAGATAATTCACTTTGGTTTATTGCGCTATCTCTAATAGCACCAGATATATCACCAGATATATATTGGATTTTCCCCTGACCCTGAGTGTCCGGCCCCATAAGACGGTGGTTTTCTCGGCTCCTGGTGGTCCGAGGTCGTTCCCGCTGGCCAGACTCATGCGCCAGGGCCTCCTACAGACAATGCACTTTGATTTGTTGCGATATCTGTAATAGCAGCCGAGATATCACCAGATATATAGTGGATTTTTCCCTGACCCTGAGTGTCCGGCCCCATGAGACGGTGGTTTTCTCGGCCCCTGGTGGTCCGAGGTCGTTCCCGCTGCCCAGATTCATGCGCCAGGGCCTCCTACAGACAATGCACTTTGATTTATTGCGATATCTGTAATAGCACCCGAGATATCACCAGATATATATTGGATTTTTCCCTGACCCTGAGTGTCCTGCCCCATGAGACGGTGGTTGTCTCGGAGCCTGGTGGTCCGAGGTCGGTCCCGCTGCACAGACTCATGCGCCAGGGCCTCCTGCAGACAATGTACTTTGATTTATCGCGCTATCTCTAATAGCACCCGAGATATCACCAGATTTATATTGGATTTTTCCGTGACCCTGAGTGTCCGGCCCCATGAGACGGTGGTTGTCTCGGAGCCTGGTGGTCCGAGGTCGTTCCCGCTGCACAGATTCATGCGCCAGGGCCTCCTGCAGATAATTCACTTTGGTTTATTGCGCTATCTCTAATAGCACCCGAGATATCACCAGATATATATTGGATTTTTCCCTGACCCTGAGTGTCCGGCCCCGTGAGACGGTGGTTTTCTCGGCCCCTGGTGTTCCGTGGTCGTTCCCGCTGCACGGATTCATGCGCCAGGGCTTCCTGCAGACAATGTACTTTGATTTATCGCGCTATCTGTAATAGCACCCGAGATATCACCAGACATATATTGGATTTTCCCCTGACCCTGACAGTCCGGCCCCATGACACGGTGGTTTTCTCGGCCCCTGGTAGTCCGTGGTCGTTCCCGCTGCACGGATTCATGCTCCAGGGCTTCCTGCAGACAATGCACTTTGATTTATGGCGCTATCTGTAATAGCACCCGAGATATCACCAGATATATATTGGATTTTTCCCTGACCCTGAGTGTCCGGCCCCATGAGACGGTGGTTTTCTCGGCCCCTGGTGGTCCGTGGTCGTTCCCGCTGCACGGATTCATGCGCCAGGGCTTCCTGCAGACAATGTACTTTGATTTATCGCGCTATCTGTAATAGCACCCGAGATATCACCAGATATATATTGGATTTTCCCCTGACCCTGAGAGTCCGGCCCCATGAGACGGTGTTTTTCTCGGCCCCTGGTGATCCGAGGTCGTTCCCGCTGCCCAGATTCATGCACCAGGGCCTCCTACAGACAATTCACTTTGATTTATCGCGCTATCTCTAATGGCACCCTAGATATCACCTGATATATATTGGATTTTTCCCTGACCCTGAGTGTCCGGACCCATGAGAGGGTGGTTTTCTCGGCCCCTGGTCGTCCGAGGTCGTTCCCTCTGCACAGATTCATGCGCCAGGGCCTCCTGCAGATAATTCACTTTGGTTTACTGCGCTATCTCTAATACCACCCGAGATATCACCAGATATATATTGGTTTTTCCCCTGACCCTGAGTGTCCGGCCCCATGAGACGGTGGTTTTCTTGGCCCCTGGTGGTCCGAGGTCGTCCCCGCTGCCCAGATTCATGTGCCAGGGCCTCCTACAGACAATGCACTTTGATTTATTGCGCTATCTCTAATAGCACCCGAGAATGCTCCATATATATGCTGGATTTTTACATGACTTTGGGTGGCGGATACCGAATATCTGTAATTTTCTCGGCCCCTGGTGGTTCGAGGTCGTTCCCGCCGCACAGAATCATGCGCCAGTGCTTCCTGAAGACAATGCACTTGGATTTATCGCGCTATCTCTAATAGCACCCGAGATATCACCAGATATATATTGGATTTTTCCCTGACCCTGAGTGTCCGGACCCATGAGAGGGTGGTTTTCTCGGCCCCTGGTCGTCCGAGGTCGTTCCCTCTGCACAGATTCATGCGCCAGGGCCTCCTGCAGATAATTCACTTTGGTTTACTGCGCTATCTCTAATACCACCCGAGATATCACCAGATATATATTGGATTTTTCCCTGACCCTGAGTGTCCGGCCCCATGAGACGGTGGTTTTCTCGGCCCTTGGTGGTCCGAGGTCGTTCCCGCTGCCCAGATTCATGCGCCAGGGCCTCCTACAGACAATGCACTTTGATTTATTGCGATATCTGTAATAGCACCCGAGATATCACCAGATATATATTGGATTTTTCCCTGACCCTGAGTGTCCTGCCCCATGAGACGGTGGTTGTCTCGGAGCCTGGTGGTCCGAGGTCGTTCCCGCTGCACAGATTCATGCGCCAGGGCCTCCTGCAGATAATTCACTTTGGTTTATTGCGCTATCTCTAATAGCACCCGAGATATCACCAGATATATATTGGATTTTTCCCTGACCCTGAGTGTCCGGCCCCATGAGACGGTGGTTTTCTCGGCCCCTGGTGTTCCGTGGTCGTTCCCGCTGCACGGATTCATGCGCCAGGGCTTCCTGCAGACAATGTACTTTGATTTATCGCGCTATCTGTAATAGCACCCGAGATATCACCAGATATATATTGGATTTTCCCCTGACCCTGACAGTCCGGCCCCATGACACGGTGGTTTTCTCGGCCCCTGGTAGTCCGTGGTCGTTCCCGCTGCACGGATTCATGCGCCAGGGCTTCCTGCAGACAATGCACATTGATTTATGGCGCTATCTGTAATAGCACCCGAGATATCACCAGATATATATTGGATTTTTCCCTGACCCTGAGTGTCCGGCCCCATGAGACGGTGGTTTTCTCGGCCCCTGGTGGTCCGTGGTCGTTCCCGCTGCACGGATTCATGCGCCAGGGCTTCCTGCAGACAATGTACTTTGATTTATCGCGCTATCTGTAATAGCACCCGAGATATCACCAGATATATATTGGATTTTCCCCTGACCCTGAGAGTCCGGCCCCATGAGACTGTGGTTTTCTCGGCCCCTGGTGGTCCGAGGTCTCTCCCGCTGCCCAGATTCATGTGCCAGGGCCTCCTACAGACAATGCACTTTGATTTATTTCGCTATCTCTAATAGCACCCGAGAATGCTCCATATATATGCTGGATTTTTATATGACTTTGGGTGACGGATACCGAAAATCTGTAATTTTCTCGGCCCCTGGTGGTTCGAGGTCGTTCCCGCTGCACAGAATCATGCGCCAGGGCTTCCTGCAGACAATGCACTTGGATTTATCGCGCTATATCTAATAGCACCCGAGATATCACCAGATATATAATGGATTTTTCCCTGACCCTGAGTGTCCGGCCTCATGTGTCGGTGGTTTTCTCGGCCCCTAGTGATCCGAGGTCTTTCCCGCTGCACAGATTCATCCGCCAGGGCCTCCTGCAGATAATTCACTTTGGATTATTGCGCTATCTCTACTAGCACCCGGAATATCACCAGATATATATTGGATTTTTCCCTGACCCTGAGTGTCCGGCCCCATGAGACGGTGGTTTTCTCGGCCCCTGGTGGTCCGAGGTCGTTCCCTCTGCACAGATTCATGCGCCAGGGCCTCCTGCACATAATTCACTTTGGTTTACTGCGCTATCTGTAATTGCACCCGAGATATCACCAGATGTATATTGGATGTTTCCCTGACCCTGAGTGTCCGGCCCCATGAGACGGTGGTTTTCTCGGCCCCTGGTGGTCCGAGGTCGTTCCCGCTGCCCAGATTCATGAGCCAGGGCCTCCTACAGACAATGCACTTTGATTTATTGCGCTATCTCTACTAGCACCTGAGATATCACCAGATATATATTGGATTTTTCCCTGACCCTGAGGGTCCGGCCCCATGAGACGGTGGTTTTCTCGGCCCCATGTGGTCCGAGGTCGTTCCCGCAGCCCAGATTCATGCGCCAGGGCCTCCTACAGACAATGGACTTTGGTTTATTGCGCTATCTCTAATAGCACCCGAGATATCACCAGATATATATTGGATTTTCCCCTGACCCTGAGTGTCCGGCCCCATGAGAGGGTGGTTTTCTCGGCCCCTGGTGGTCCGAGGTCGTTCCCGCTACACAGATTCATGCGCCAGGGCCTCCTGCAGATAATTCACTTTGGTTTATTGCGCTATCACTAATAGCACCCACAATATCACCAGATATATATTGGATTTTCCCCTGACCCTGAGTGTCCGGCCCCATGAGACTGTGGTTTTCTCGGCCCCTGGTGGTCCGAGGTCGTCCCCGCTGCCCAGATTCATGTGCCAGGGCCTCCTACAGACAATGCACTTTGATTTATTGCGCTATCTCTAATAGCACCCGAGAATGCTCCATATATATGCTGGATTTTTACATGACTTTGGGTGACGGATACCGAAAATCTGTAATTTTCTTGGCCCCTGGTGGTTCGAGGTCGTTCCCGCTGCACAGAATCATGCGCCAGGGCTTCCTGAAGACAATGCACTTGGATTTATCGCGCTATCTCTAATAGCACCCGAGATATCACCAGATATATAATGGATTTTTCCCTGACCCTGAGTGTCCGGCCTCATGTGTCGGTGGTTTTCTCGGCCCCTGGTGATCCGAGGTCGTTCCCGCTGCACAGATTCATCCGCCAGGGCCTCCTGCAGATAATTCACTTTGGATTATTGCGCTATCTCTACTAGCACCCGGAATATCACCAGATATATATTGGATTTTTCCCTGACCCTGAGTGTCCGGCCCCATGAGACGGTGGTTTTCTCGGCCCCTGGTGGTCTGAGGTCGTTCCCTCTGCACAGATTCATGCGCCAGGGCATCCTGCAGATATTTCACTTTGGTTTACTGCGCTATCTGTAATAGCACCCGAGATATCACCAGATGTATATTGGATGTTTCCCTGACCCTGAGTGTCCGGCCCCATGAGACTGTGGTTTTCTCGGCCTCTCGTGGTCCGAGCTCGTTCCCGCTGCCCAGATTCATGCGCCAGAGCCTCCTACAGAAAATGCACTTTGATTTATTGCGCTATCAGTAATAGCACCCGAGATATCACCAGACATATATTGGATTTTCCCCTGACCCTGAGTGTCCGGCCCCATGAGACTGTGGTTTTCTCGGCCCCTGGTGGTCCGAGGTCTCTCCCGCTGCCCAGATTCATGTGCCAGGGCCTCCTACAGACAATGCACTTTGATTTATTGCGCTATCTCTAATAGCACCCGAGAATGCTCCATATATATGCTGGATTTTTACATGACTTTGGGTGACGGATACCGAAAATCTGTAATTTTCTCGGCCCCTGGTGGTTCGAGGTCGTTCCCGCTGCACAGAATCATGCGCCAGGGCTTCCTGCAGACAATGCACTTGGATTTATCGCGCTATCTCTAATAGCACCCGAGATATCACCAGATATATAATGGATTTTTCCCTGACCCTGAGTGTCCGGCCTCATGTGTCGGTGGCTTTCTCGGCCCCTAGTGATCCGAGGTCGTTCCCGCTGCACAGATTCATCCGCCAGGGCCTCCTGCAGATAATTCACTTTGGATTATTGCGCTATCTCTACTAGCACCCGGAATATCACCAGATATATATTGGATTTTTCCCTGACCCTGAGTGTCCGGCCCCATGAGACGGTGGTTTTCTCGGCCCCTGGTGGTCCGAGGTCGTTCCCTCTGCCCAGATTCATGCGCCAGTGCCTCCCACAGACAATGCACTTTGATTTATTGCGCTATCTGTAATAGCACCCGAGATATCACCAGATATATATTGGATTTTTCCCTGGCCCTGAGTGTCCGGCCCCATGAGACGGTGGTTTTATCGGCCCCTGGTGGTCCAAGCTCGTTCCCGCTACACAGATTCATATGCCAAGGCCTCCTGCAGACAATGCACTTTGATTTATTGCGCTATCTCTAATAGCACCCGAAATATCACCAGATATATATTGGATTTTACCCTGGCCATGACTGTCCTGCCCCATGTGACGGTGGTTTTCTCGGCCCCTGGTGGTCCGAGGTCGTTCCCGCTGCTCAGATTCATGCGCCAGGGCCTCCTGCAGATAATTCACATTGGTTTATTGCGCTATCTCTAATAGCACCCGAGATATCACCAGATATATATTGGATTTTTCCCTGACCCCGAGTGTCCGGCCCCATGAGACGGTGGTTTTCTCGGCCCCTGGTGGTCCGAGGTCGTTCCCGCTGCCCAGATTCATGCGCCAGGGCCTTCTACAGACAATGCACTTTGATTTATTGCGCTATCTCTAATAGCACCCGAGATATCACCAGATATATATTGGCTTTTCCCCGACCCTGAGTGTCCGGCCCCATGAGACGGTGGTTTTCTCGGGCCCTGGTAGTCCGAGGTCGTTCCCGCTGCACAGATTCATGCCCCAGGGCCCGCTGCAGATAATTCACTTTGGTTTAGTGCCTTATCTGTAAGAGCACCAGAGATATCACCAGAAATATATTGGATTTTTCCGTGACCCTGAGTGTCCGGCCCCATGAGACGGTGGTTTTCTCGGCCCCTGGTGGTCCCAGGTCGTTCCCGCTGCACAGATTCATGCGCCAAGGCCTCCTGCAGATAATTCACATTGGTTTATTGCGCTATCTCTAATAGCACCCGAGATATCACCAGATATATATTGGATTTTTCTCTGACCCCGAGTGTTCGGCCCCATGAGACGGTGGTTTTCTCGGCCCCTGGTGGTCCGAGGTCGTTCCCGCTGCCCAGATTCATGCGCCAGGGAAGCTCACAGACAATGCACTTTGATTTATTGCGCTATCTGTAATAGCACCCGAGATATCACCAGATATATATTGGATCTTTCCCTGACCCTGAGTGTCCGGCCCCATGAGACGCTGGTTTTCTCGGCCCCTGATGGTTTGAGGTTGTTCCCGCTGCACAGATTCATGCGCCAGCGCCTCCTGCAGATAATTCACTTTGGTTTATTGCGCTATCTCTAATAGCACCCGAGATATCACCAGATATATATTGGATTTTCCCCTGACCCTGAGTGTCCGGCCCCATGAGAGGGTGGTTTTCTCGGCCCCTGGTGTTCCGATGTCTGTCCCGCTGCACAGATTCATGCGCCAGGGCCTCCTGCAGATAATTCACTTTGGTTTATTGCGCTATCTCTAATAGCACCCGAGATATCACCAGATATATATTGGATTTTACCCTGACCCTGAGTGTCCGGCCCCATGAGACGGTGTTTTTCTCGGCCCCTGGTAGTCCGAGGTCGTTCCCGCTGGCCAGATTCATGCGCCAGGGCCTCCTACAGACAATGCACTTTGACTTATTGCGCTATCTGTAATAGCACCCGAGATATCACCAGATATATATTGGATTTTCCCCTGACCCTGAGTGTCCGGCCCCATGAGACGGTGGTTTTCTCGGCCCCTGGAGGGCCGAGGTCGTTCCCGCTGCACAGATGCATGCGCCAGGGCCTCCTGCAGATAATTCAGTTTGGTTTATTGCGCTATTTCTAATAGCACCCGAGATATAACCAGATATATGATGGATTTTCCCCTGACCCTGAGCGCCCAGCCCCATGAGACTGTGCTTTTCTCGGCCCCTGGTGGTCCGACGTTGTTCCCGCTGCACAGATTCATGCGCCAGGGCCTCCTATAGACAATGCACTTTGGTTTCTTGCTCTATCTCTAATAGCACCCGAGATATCACCAGATATATGCTGGATTTTTACATGACCTTGGGTGACGGATACCGAAAATCTGTAATTTTCTTGGCCCCTGGTGTTCCGACGTCGTTGCTGCTGCACAGATTCATGTGCCAGGGCCTCCTGCAGATAATTCACTTTGGTTTATTGCGCTATCTCTAATAGCACCCGAGATATAACCAGATATATGTTGGATTTTCCCCTGACCCTGAGCGTCCGGCCCCATGAGACTGTGCTTTTCTCGCCCCCTGGTGGTCCGAGGTTGCTCCCGCTGCACAGATTCATGCGCCAGGGCCTCCTATAGACAATGCACTTTGGTTTATTGCGCTATCTGTAATAGCACCCGAGATATCACCAGATATATGCTGGATTTTTACATAACCTTGGGTGACGGATTCCGAATATCTGTAATTTTCTCGGCCCCTGGTGGTCCGAGGTAGTTCCTGCTGCACAGATTCATTCACCAGTGCCTCCTACAGACAATACACTTGGATTTATTGCGCTGTCTCTAATAGCACCCGAGGTATCACCAGATATATATTGGATTTTTCCCTGACCCCGACAGTCCGGCCCCATGAGACTGTGCTTTTCTCGGCCCCTGGTGGTCCGAGGTTGTTCCCGCTGCACAGATTCATGCGCCAGGGCCTCCTATAGACAATGCACTTTGGTTTATTGCGCTATCTGTAATAGCACCCGAGATATCACCAGATATATGCTGGATTTTTACATAACCTTGGGTGACGGATTCCGAATATCTGTAATTTTCTCGGCCCCTGGTGGTCGGAGGTCGTTCCCGCTGCACAGAATCAGGCGCCAGGGCTTCCTGCAGACAATGCACTTTGATTTATCGCGCTATCTGTAATAGCACCCGAGATATCACGAGATATATATTGGATTTTTCCCTTACCCTGAGTGCCCGGCCCCATGAGACGGTGGTTGTCTCGGCCCCTGGTGGTCCGAGGTCGTTCCCGCTGCACAGATTCATGCGCCAGCGCCTCCTGCAGATAATTCACTTTGGTTTATTGCGCTATCTCTAATAGCACCCGAGATATCACCAGATATATATTGGATTTTACCCTGACCCTGAGTGTCCGGCCCCATGAGACGGTGTTTTTCTCGGCCCCTGGTAGTCCGAGGTCGTTCCCGCTGGCCAGATTCATGCGCCAGGGCCTCCTACAGACAATGCACTTTGATTTATTGCGCTATCTGTAATAGCACCCGAGATATCACCAGATATATATTGGATTTTCCCCTGACCCTGAGTGTCCGGCCCCATGAGACGGTGGTTTTCTCGGCCCCTGGAGGGCCGAGGTCGTTCCCGCTGCACAGATGCATGCGCCAGGGCCTCCTGCAGATAATTCAGTTTGGTTTATTGCGCTATTTCTAATAGCACCCGAGATATAACCAGATATATGATGGATTTTCCCCTGACCCTGAGCGTCCAGCCCCATGAGACTGTGCTTTTCTCGGCCCCTGGTGGTCCGACGTTGTTCCCGCTGCACAGATTCATGCGCCAGGGCCTCCTATAGACAATGCACTTTGGTTTATTGCGCTATCTGTAATAGCACCCGAGATATCACCAGATATATGCTGGGTTTTTACATAACCTTGGGTGACGGATTCCGAATATCTGTAATTTTCTCGGCCCCTGGTGGTCCGAGGTAGTTCCTGCTGCAGAGATTCATTCACCAGTGCCTCCTACAGACAATACACTTGGATTTATTGCGCTGTCTCTAATAGCACCCGAGGTATCACCAGATATATATTGGATTTTTCCCTGACCCCGACAGTCCGGCCCCATGAGACTGTGCTTTTCTCGGCCCCTGGTGGTCCGAGGTTGTTCCCGCTGCACAGATTCATGCGCCAGGGTCTCCTATAGACAATGCACTTTGGTTTATTGCGCTATCTGTAATAGCACCCGAGATATCACCAGATATATGCTGGATTTTTACATAACCTTGGGTGACGGATTCCGAATATCTGTAATTTTCTCGGCCCCTGGTGGTCGGAGGTCGTTCCCGCTGCACAGAATCAGGCGCCAGGGCTTCCTGCAGACAATGCACTTTGATTTATCGCGCTATCTGTAATAGCACCCGAGATATCACGAGATATATATTGGATTTTTCCCTTACCCTGAGTGCCCGGCCCCATGAGACGGTGGTTGTCTCGGCCCCTGGTGGTCCGAGGTCGTTCCCGCTGCACAGATTCATGCGCCAGCGCCTCCTGCAGATAATTCACTTTGGTTTATTGCGCTATCTCTAATAGCACCCGAGATATCACCAGATATATATTGGATTTTACCCTGACCCTGAGTGTCCGGCCCCATGAGACGGTGTTTTTCTCGGCCCCTGGTAGTCCGAGGTCGTTCCCGCTGGCCAGATTCATGCGCCAGGGCCTCCTACAGACAATGCACTTTGATTTATTGCGCTATCTGTAATAGCACCCGAGATATCACCAGATATATATTGGATTTTCCCCTGACCCTGAGTGTCCGGCCCCATGAGACGGTGGTTTTCTCGGCCCCTGGAGGGCCGAGGTCGTTCCCGCTGCACAGATGCATGCGCCAGGGCCTCCTGCAGATAATTCAGTTTGGTTTATTGCGCTATTTCTAATAGCACCCGAGATATAACCAGATATATGATGGATTTTCCCCTGACCCTGAGCGTCCAGCCCCATGAGACTGTGCTTTTCTCGGCCCCTGGTGGTCCGACGTTGTTCCCGCTGCACAGATTCATGCGCCAGGGCCTCCTATAGACAATGCACTTTGGTTTATTGCGCTATCTGTAATAGCACCCGAGATATCACCAGATATATGCTGGATTTTTACATAACCTTGGGTGACGGATTCCGAATATCTGTAATTTTCTCGGCCCCTGGTGGTCGGAGGTCGTTCCCGCTGCACAGAATCAGGCGCCAGGGCTTCCTGCAGACAATGCACTTTGATTTATCGCGCTATCTGTAATAGCACCCGAGATATCACGAGATATATATTGGATTTTTCCCTTACCCTGAGTGCCCGGCCCCATGAGACGGTGGTTGTCTCGGCCCCTGGTGGTCCGAGGTCGTTCCCGCTGCACAGATTCATGCGCCAGCGCCTCCTGCAGATAATTCACTTTGGTTTATTGCGCTATCTCTAATAGCACCCGAGATATCACCAGATATATATTGGATTTTACCCTGACCCTGAGTGTCCGGCCCCATGAGACGGTGTTTTTCTCGGCCCCTGGTAGTCCGAGGTCGTTCCCGCTGGCCAGATTCATGCGCCAGGGCCTCCTACAGACAATGCACTTTGATTTATTGCGCTATCTGTAATAGCACCCGAGATATCACCAGATATATATTGGATTTTCCCCTGACCCTGAGTGTCCGGCCCCATGAGACGGTGGTTTTCTCGGCCCCTGGAGGGCCGAGGTCGTTCCCGCTGCACAGATGCATGCGCCAGGGACTCCTGCAGATAATTCAGTTTGGTTTATTGCGCTATTTCTAATAGCACCCGAGATATAACCAGATATATGATGGATTTTCCCCTGACCCTGAGCGTCCAGCCCCATGAGACTGTGCTTTTCTCGGCCCCTGGTGGTCCGACGTTGTTCCCGCTGCACAGATTCATGCGCCAGGGCCTCCTATAGACAATGCACTTTGGTTTATTGCTCTATCTCTAATAGCACCCGAGATATCACCAGATATATGCTGGATTTTTACATGACCTTGGGTGACGGATACCGAAAATCTGTAATTTTCTCGCCCCCTGGTGGTCCGAGGTCGTTCCCGCTGCACAGATTCATGCGCCAGGTCCTCCTGCAGATAATTCACTTTGGTTTATTGCGCTATCTCTAATAGCACCCGAGATATCACCAGATATATATTGGCTTTTTCCCTGACCCCGAGTGTCCGGCCCCATGGGACGGTGGTTTTCTCGGCCCCCGGTGGTCCGAGGTCGTTCCCGCTGCCCAGATTCATGCGCCTGGGCCTCCTACAGACAATGCACTTTGATTTATTGCGCTATCTGTAATAGCACCGGAGATATCACGAGATATATATTGGATTTTTCCCTGACCCTGAGTGTCCGGCCCCATGAGACGGTGCTTTTCTCGGCCCCTGGTGGTCCGAGGTCGTTCCCGCTGCACAGGTTCATGCGCCAGCGAGTCCTGCAGGTAATTCACTTTGGTTTATTGCGCTATCTCTAATAGCACCCGAGATATCACTAGATATATATTGGATTTTCCCCTGACCCTGAGTGTCTGGCCCCATGAGACTGTGGTTTTCTCGGCCCCTGGTGGTCCGAGGTCGTGCCCACTGCACACATTCATGCGCCAGGGCCTCCTACAGAGAATGCACTTTGATTTATTGCGCTATCTGTAACAGCACCCGAGATATCACCAGGTATATATTGGACTTTTCCCTGGCCCTGAGTGCCCGGCACCATCAGACGGTGGTTTTCTCGGCCCCTGATGGTTTGAGGTCGTTCCCGCTGCACAGATTCATGCGCCAGGGCCTGCTGCAGATAAATCACTTTGGATTATTGCGCTATCTCTAATAGCTCCCGAGATATCACCAGATATGTATTGGGTTTTTCCCTGACCCTGACAGTCCGGCCCCATGAGATGGTGGTTTTCTCGGCCCCTGGTAATCCGACGTCTTTACAGCTGCACAGATTCATGCGCCAGGGCCTCTTGTAGACAATTCACTTTGGTTTATTGCGCTATCTCTAATAGCACCAGAGATATCACCAGATATATATTGCAATTTTCCCTGACCCTGAGTGTCCGGCCCCATGTGTCGGTGTTTCTCTCGGCCCCTGGTGGTCCGAGGTCGTTCTCGCTGCACAGATTCATGTGCCAAGGTCTCCTACAGACAATGCACTTTGGTTTATCGCGCTATCTCTAATGGCACCCGAGATTTCACCAGATATATAATGGATTTTTCCCCGACCCTGAGTGTTCGGCCCCATGAGACGGTGGTTTTCTCGGCCCCTGGTGGTCCTAGGTCGTACCCGCTGCACAGATTCATGCGCCAGGGCCTCCTGCAGACAATTCACATTTGTTTATTGCGCTATCTATAATAGCACCCGACATATCACCAGATATATATTGGATTTTTCCCCGACCCTGAGTGTTCGGCCCCATGAGACGGTGGTTTTCTCGGCCCCTGGTGGTCCTAGGTCGTACCCGCTGCACAGATTCATGCGCCAGGGCCTCCTGCAGATAATTCAGTTTGATTTAGTGCGCTATCTGTAAGAGCACCCGAGATATCACCAGATATATATTGGATTTTCACCTGACCCTGAGTGTCCGGCCCCATGAGATGGTGGTTTTCTCGGCCCCTGGTAATCCGAGGTCGTTACAGCTGCACAGATTCATGCGCCAGGGCCTCTTGCAGACAATTCACTTTGGTTTATTGCGCTATCTCTAATAGCACCAGAGATATCACCAGATATATATTGGAATTTTCCCTGACCCTGAGTATCCGGCCCCATGTGTCGGTGTTTCTCTCGGCCCCTGGTGATCCGAGGTCGTTCCCGCTGCACAGATTCTTGCGCCAGGGCCTCCTGCAGACAATTCACATTGGTTTATTGCGCTATCTGTAATAGCCCCCGAGATATCACCAGATATATATTGGATTTTCCCCTGACCCTGAGTGTCCGGCCCCATGAGACGGTGGTTTTCTCGGCCCCTGGTGGTCCGAGGTCGTTCCCGCTGCACAGATTCATGCGCCAGGGCCCCTGCAGATAATTCACTTTCGTTTATTGCGCTATCTGTAACAGCACCCGAGATGTCACCAGATATATATTTGATTTTCCCTTGACCCTGATTGTCCTGCCTCATGAGACGGTGGTTTTCTCGGCCCCTGGTGGTCTGAGGTCGTCCCCGCTTCACAGATTCATGAGCGAGGGCCTCCTGCAGATAATGCACTTTGTTTTATTGCGCTATCTCTAATAGCACCCGAGATATCACCAGATATATATTGGATTTTTCCCCGACCCTGAGTGTCCGGCCCCATGAGACGGTGGTTTTCTCGGCCCTTGATGGTGCGAGGACGTTCCCGCTACACAGATTCATGCGCCAGGGCCTCCTGCAGATAATTCGTTTTGGTTTATTGCGCTATCTCTAACAGCACCCGACATATCACCAGATATATATTGGATTTTTCCCTGACCCAGAGTGTCCGGCCCCATGAGACGGTGGTTTTCTCGGCCCCTGGTTGTCCGAGGTCGTTCCCGCTGCACAGATTCATGCGCCAGGGCCTCCTACAGAAAATGCACTTTGATTTATTGCGCTATCTGTAATAGCAACCGACATATCACCAGATGTATATTGGATTTTTCCCTGACCCAGAGTGTCCGGCCCCATGAGACGGTCGTTTTCTCGGCCCCTGGTTGTCCGAGGTCGTTCCCGCTGCACAGATTCATGGGCCAGGGCCTCCTGCAGACAATTTACTTTGGTTTACTGCGCTATCTGTAATTGCACCCGAGATATCACCAGATGTATATTGGATGTTTCCCTGACCCTGAGTGTCCGGCCCCATGAGACGGTGGTTTTCTCGGCCCCTGGTGGTCCGAGGTCGATCTCGCTGCACAGACTCATGCGCTAGGGCCTCCTGCAGACAATGCACTTTGATATATCGCGCTATCTGTAATAGCATCCGAGATATCACCAGATATATATTGGATTTTTCCCCGGCCCTGAGTGCCCGGCCCCATGAGACGGTGGTTTTCTCGGCCCCTGGTGGTCCGAGGTCGTTCCCGCTGCACAGATGCATGCGCCAGGGCCTCCTACAGATAATTCACTCTGGTTTATTTTGCTATCTCTAACAGCACCCGAGATATAACCAGACATATATTGGATTTTCCCCTGACCCTGAGTGTCCGGCCCCAAGAGACGGTGGTTTTCTCGACCCCTGGTGGTCGGAGGTCGTTCCCGCTGCTCAGATTCATGCGCCAGGGCCTCCTACAGACAATGCACTTTGATTTATTGCGCTATCCGTAATAGCACCCGAAATATCACCAGATATATATTGGATTTTTCCCTGACCCTGAGTGTCCGGCCCCATGAGACTGTGGTTTTCTCGGCCCCTGGTGGTCCGAGGTCGTTCCCGCTGCATAGCTTCATTCGCCAGGGCCTCCTGCAGATAATTGACTTTGGTTTATTGCGCTATCTCTAATAGCACCCGAGATATCGCCAGATATATATTGGCTTTTTCCCTGACCCCGAGTGTCCGGCCCCATGGGACGGTGGTTTTCTCGGCCCCCGGTGGTCCGAGGTCGTTCCCGCTGCCCAGATTCATGCGCCAGGGCTGCTCACAGACAATGCACTTTGATTTATTGCCCTATCTGTAATAGCACCCGAGATATCACCAGATATATATTGGATTTTACCCTGACCCTGAGTGTCCGGCCACATGAGACGGTGGTTTTCTCGGCCCCTGGTGGTCCGAGGTCGTTCCCGCTGCACAGATCCATGCGCCATGGCCTCTTGCAGATAATTCACTTTGGTTTACTGCGCTATCTCTAATAGCACCCGAGATATCACCAGATATATATTGGATTTTCCCCCGACCCTGAGTGTCCGACCCCATGAGACGGTGGTTGTCTCGGCCCCTGGTGGTCCGAGGTCGTTCTCGCTGCACAGATTCATGCGCCAGGGCCTCCTGCAGATAATACACTTTTGTTTATTGCGCTATCTCTAATAGCACCCGAGATATCACCAGATATATATTGGATTTTCCCCTGACCCTGAGTGTCCGGCCCCATGAGACGGTGGTTTTCTCGGACCCTGGTGGTCCGAGGTCGTCCCCGCTGCACAGATTCATGCGCCAGGGAAGCTCACAGACAATGCACTTTGATTTATTGCGCTATCTGTAATAGCACCCGAGATATCACCAGATATATATTGGATCTTTCCCTGACCCTGAGTGTCCGGCCCCATGAGACGCTGGTTTTCTCGGCCCCTGATGGTTTGAGGTTGTTCCCGCTGCACAGATTCATGCGCCAGCGCCTCCTGCAGATAATTCACTTTGGTTTATTGCGCTATCTCTAATAGCACCCGAGATATCACCAGATATATATTGGATTTTCCCCTGACCCTGAGTGTCCGGCCCCATGAGAGGGTGGTTTTCTCGGCCCCTGGTGTTCCGATGTCTGTCCCGCTGCACAGATTCATGCGCCAGGGCCTCCTGCAGATAATTCACTTTGGTTTATTGCGCTATCTCTAATAGCACCCGAGATATCACCAGATATATATTGGATTTTACCCTGACCCTGAGTGTCCGGCCCCATGAGACGGTGTTTTTCTCGGCCCCTGGTAGTCCGAGGTCGTTCCCGCTGGCCAGATTCATGCGCCAGGGCCTCCTACAGACAATGCACTTTGATTTATTGCGCTATCTGTAATAGCACCCGAGATATCACCAGATATATATTGGATTTTCCCCTGACCCTGAGTGTCCGGCCCCATGAGACGGTGGTTTTCTCGGCCCCTGGAGGGCCGAGGTCGTTCCCGCTGCACAGATGCATGCGCCAGGGCCTCCTGCAGATAATTCAGTTTGGTTTATTGCGCTATTTCTAATAGCACCCGAGATATAACCAGATATATGATGGATTTTCCCCTGACCCTGAGCGTCCAGCCCCATGAGACTGTGCTTTTCTCGGCCCCTGGTGGTCCGACGTTGTTCCCGCTGCACAGATTCATGCGCCAGGGCCTCCTATAGACAATGCACTTTGATTTATCGCGCTATCTGTAATAGCACCCGAGATATCACCAGATATATATTGGCTTTTTCCCTGACCCCGAGTGTCCGGCCCCATGGGACGGTGGTTTTCTCGGCCCCCGGTGGTCCGAGGTCGTTCCCGCTGCCCAGATTCATGCGCCAGGGCCTGCTACAGACAATGCACTTTGATTTATTGCGCTATCTGTAATAGCACCGGAGATATCACGAGATATATATTGGATTTTTCCCTGACCCTGAGTGTCCGGCCCCATGAGACGGCGCTTTTCTCGGCCCCTGGTAGTCCGAGGTCGTTCCCGCTGCACAGATTCATGCGCCAGCGAGTCCTGCAGATAATTCACTTTGGTTTATTGCGCTATCTCTAATAGCACCCGAGATATCACTAGATATATATTGGATTTTCCCCTGACCCTGAGTGTCTGGCCCCATGAGACTGTGGTTTTCTCGGCCCCTGGTGGTCCGAGGTCGTGCCCACTGCACACATTCATGCGCCAGGGCCTCCTACAGAGAATGCACTTTGATTTATTGCGCTATCTGTAACAGCACCCGAGATATCACCAGGTATATATTGGACTTTTCCCTGGCCCTGAGTGCCCGGCACCATCAGACGGTGGTTTTCTCGGCCCCTGATGGTTTGAGGTCGTTCCCGCTGCACAGATTCATGCGCCAGGGCCTGCTGCAGATAAATCACTTTGGATTATTGCGCTATCTCTAATAGCTCCCGAGATATCACCAGATATGTATTGGGTTTTTCCCTGACCCTGACAGTCCGGCCCCATGAGATGGTGGTTTTCTCGGCCCCTGGTAATCCGAGGTCTTTACAGCTGCACAGATTCATGCGCCAGGGCCTCTTGCAGACAATTCACTTTGGTTTATTGCGCTATCTCTAATAGCACCAGAGATATCACCAGATATATATTGGAATTTTCCCTGACCCTGAGTGTCCGGCCCCATGTGTCGGTGTTTCTCTCGGCCCCTGGTGGTCCGAGGTCGTTCCCGCTGCACAGATTCATGTGCCAAGGTCTCCTACAGACAATGCACTTTGGTTTATCGCGCTATCTCTAATGGCACCCGAGATTTCACCAGATATATAATGGATTTTTCCCCGACCCTGAGTGTTCGGCCCCATGAGACGGTGGTTTTCTCGGCCCCTGGTGGTCCTAGGTCGTACCCGCTGCACAGATTCATGCGCCAGGGCCTCCTGCAGACAATTCACATTTGTTTATTGCGCTATCTCTAATAGCACCCGACATATCACCAGATATATATTGGATTTTTCCCCGACCCTGAGTGTTCGGCCCCATGAGACGGTGGTTTTCTCGGCCCCTGATGGTCCTAGGTCGTACCCGCTGCACAGATTCATGCGCCAGGGCCTCCTGCAGATAATTCAGTTTGATTTAGTGCGCTATCTGTAAGAATACCCGAGATATCACCAGATATATATTGGATTTTTCCCCGACCCTGAGTGTCCGGCCCCATGAGACGGTGGTTTTCTCGGCCCTTGATGGTGCGAGGACGTTCCCGCTACACAGATTCATGCGCCAGGGCCTCCTGCAGATAATTCGTTTTGGTTTATTGCGCTATCTCTAACAGCACCCGACATATCACCAGATATATATTGGATTTTTCCCTGACCCAGAGTGTCCGGCCCCATGAGACGGTGGTTTTCTCGGCCCTTGATGGTGCGAGGACGTTCCCGCTACACAGATTCATGCGCCAGGGCCTCCTGCAGATAATTCGTTTTGGTTTATTGCGCTATCTCTAACAGCACCCGACATATCACCAGATATATATTGGATTTTTCCCTGACCCAGAGTGTCCGGCCCCATGAGACGGTGGTTTTCTCGGCCCCTGGTTGTCCGAGGTCGTTCCCGCTGCACAGATTCATGCGCCAGGGCCTCCTACAGAAAATGCACTTTGATTTATTGCGCTATCTGTAATAGCACCCGACATATCACCAGATATATATTGGATTTTTCCCTGACCCAGAGTGTCCGGCCCCATGAGACGGTGGTTTTCTCGGCCCCTGGTTGTCCGAGGTCGTTCCCGCTGCACAGATTCATGGGCCAGGGCCTCCTGCAGACAATTTACTTTGGTTTACTGCGCTATCTGTAATTGCACCCGAGATATCACCAGATGTATATTGGATGTTTCCCTGACCCTGAGTGTCCGGCCCCATGAGACGGTGGTTTTCTCGGCCCCTGGTGGTCCGAGGTCGATCTCGCTGCACAGACTCATGCGCTAGGGCCTCCTGCAGACAATGCTCTTTGATATATCGCGCTATCTGTAATAGCATCCGAGATATCACCAGATATATATTGGATTTTTCCCCGGCCCTGAGTGCCCGGCCCCATGAGACGGTGGTTTTCTCGGCCCCTGGTGGTCCGAGGTCGTTCCCGCTGCACAGATGCATGCGCCAGGGCCTCCTGCATATAATTCACTTTGGTTTATTGCGCTGTCTCTAATAGCAGCCGAAATATCATCAGATATATATTGGATTTTCCCCTGACCCTGACGGTCCGGCCCCATTATACTGTGGTTTTCGCGGCCCCTGGTGGTCCGAGGTCGTTCCCACTGCACAGATTCATGCGCCAGGGCCTCCTACAGACAATGCACTTTGGATTATTGCGCTATCTGTAATAGCACCCGAGATATCACCAGATATATATTGGATTTTTCCCTGACCCTGAGTGTCCGGCCCCATGAGACTGTGGTTTTCTCGGCCCTTGGTGGTCCGAGGTCGTTCCCGCTGCACAGATATATGCGCCAGGGCCTCCTGCAGATAATTAACTTTGGTTTATTGCGCTGTCTCTAATTTCACCAGAGATATCACCAGATATATATTGGATTTTTCCCTCACCCTGAGTGTCCGGCCCCATGAGACGGTGGTTTTCTCGGCCCCTGGTGGTAGGAGGTCGTTCCCGCTGCACAGATTCATGCGCCAAGGATTCCTGCAGACAATTCACTTTGGTTTATTGCGCTATCTCTAATAGCACCCGACATATCAGCAGATATATATATGATTTTTCCCCGACCCTGAGTGTTCGGCTCCATGAGACGGTGGTTTTCTCGGCCCCTGGTGGTCCGCGGTCGTTCCCGCTGCACAGATTCATGCGCCAGGGCCTCCTGCAGATAATTCACTTTGGTTTATTACGCTATCTCTAATAGCACCAGAGATATCACCAGATATATATTGGATTTTCCCCTGACCCTGAGTGTCCGGAACAATGAGACGGTGGTTTTCTCGGCCCCTGGTGGTCCGAGGTCGTTCCCGCTGCACAGATGCATGCGCCAAGGCCTCCTGCATATAATTCACTTTGGTTTATTGCGCTGTCTCTAATAGCAGCCGAAATATCATCAGATATATATTGGATTTTCCCCTGACCCTGAGGGTCCGGCCCCATTATACTGTGGTTTTCTCGGCCCCTGGTGGTCCGAGGTCGTTCCCACTGCACAGATTCATGCGCCAGGGCCTCCTACAGACAATGCACTTTGGATTATTGCGCTATCTGTAATAGCACCCGAGATATCACCAGATATATATTGGATTTTTCCCTGACCCTGAGTGTCCGGCCCCATGAGACTGTGGTTTTCTCGGCCCTTGGTGGTCCGAGGTCGTTCCCGCTGCACAGATATATGCGCCAGGGCCTCCTGCAGATAATTAACTTTGGTTTATTGCGCTGTCTCTAATTTCACCAGAGATATCACCAGATATATATTGGATTTTTCCCTCACCCTGAGTGTCCGGCCCCATGAGACGGTGGTTTTCTCGGCCCCTGGTGGTAGGAGGTCGTTCCCGCTGCACAGATTCATGCGCGAGGGCCACCTGCAGATAATTCACTTTGGTTTATTGCGCTATCTCTAATTTCAGCAGAGTTATCACCAGATATATATTGGATTTTTCACTGACCCTGAGTGTCCGGCCCCATGAGACTGTGGTTTTCTCGGCCCCTGGTGGTCCGAGGTCGTTCCCACTGCACAGATTCATGCGCCAGGGCCTCCTACAGACAATGCACTTTGGATTATTGCGCTATCTGTAATAGCACCCGAGATATCACCAGATATATATTGGATTTTTCCCTGACCCTGAGTGTCCGGCCCCAAGAGACGGTGGTTTTCTAGGCCCCTGGAGGTCCGAGATCGTTCCGCTGCACAGATTCATGCGCCAGGGCCTCCTGCAGATAATTCACTTTGGTTTATTGTGCCATCTCTAATGGCACCCGAGATATCACCATATATATATTGGATTTTTCCCTGACCCTGAGTGTCCGGCCCCATGAGACGGTGGTTTTCTCGGCCCCTGGTGGTCCGAGGTCGTTCCCGCTGCACAGATGCATGCGCCAGGGCCTCCTGCAGATAATTCACTTTGATTTATTGCGCTATCTGTACTAGCACCCGAGATATCACCAGATATATATTGGATTTTCCCCTGACCCTGAGCGTCCGGCCCCATGAGATGGCGGTTTTCTCGGCCCCTGGTGGTCCGAGGTCGTTCCCGCTGCACAGATGCATGCGCCAGGGCCTCCTACAGACAATGCACTTTGGTTTATTGCGCTATCTGTAATAGCACCCGAGATATCACCAGATATATGCTGGATTTTTACATGACCTTGGGTGACGGATTCCGAATATCTGTAATTTTCTCGGCCCCTGGTGGTCCGAGGTCGTTCCTGCTGCTCAGATTCATTCGCCAGGGCCTCCCACAGACAATGCACTTTGATTTATTGCGCTATCTGTAATAGCACCCGAGATATCACCAGATATATATTGGATTTTTCCCTGACCCTGATGTCCGGCCCCATGGGACGGCGGTTTTCTCGGCCCCTGGTAGTCCGAGGTCGTTCCCGCTGCACAGATCCATGCGCCAGGGCCTCCTACAGACAATGCACTTTGGTTTATAGCGCTATCTGTAATAGCACCCGAGATATCACCAGATATATATTGGATTTTTCCCTGACCCTGAGTGTCCGGCCCCATGAGACGGCGGTTTTCTCGGCCCCTGGTAGTCCGAGGTCGTTCCCGCTGCACAGATCCATGCGCCAGGGCCTCCTGCAGATAATTCATTTAATTTTTTGCGCTATCTGTAATAGCACCCGAGATATCATCAGATATATATTGGATTTTTCCCTGACCCTGAGGGTCCGGCCCCATGCGACGGTGGTTTTCTCGGCCCCTGGTGGTCCGAGGTCGTTCCCGCTGCACAGATGCATGCGCCAGGGCCTCCTGAAGATAATTCACTTTGGTTTATTGAGCTATCTCTAACAGCACCCGAGATATCACCAGATATATATTGGATTTTTCCCTGACCCTGAGTGTCCGGCCCCATGAGACGGTGGTTTTCTTGGCCGCTGGTAGTCCGAGGTCGTTCCCGCTGCACAGATGCATGCGCCAGGGCCTCCTACAGACAATGCACTTTGGTTTATTGCGCTATCTGTAATAGCACCCGAGATGTCAACAGATATATATTGGATTTTTCCCTGACCCTGAGTGTCCGGCCCCATGAGACGGTGGTTTTCTCGGCCGCTGGTAGTCCGAGGTCGTTCCCGCTGCACAGATGCATGCGCCAGGGCCTCCTACAGACAATGCACTTTGGTTTATTGCGCTATCTGTAATAGCACCCGAGATATCACCAGATATATATTGGATTTTCCCCTGACCCTGAGGGTCTGGCCACATTAGACTGTGGTTTTCTCGGACCCTGGTGGTCCGAGGTCGTTCCTGCTGCACAGATTCATGCGCCAGGGCCTCCTGCAGATAATTCATTTTGATTTCTTGCGCTATCTGTAATAGCACCCGAGATGTCACCAGATATATATTGGATTTTTCCCTGACCCTGAGGTTCCGGGCCCATGAGACGGTGGTTTTCTCGGCCCCTGGTAGACCGAGGTTGTTCCCGCTGCACAGATTCATGCGCCAGGGCCTCCTACAGACAATGCACTTTGATTTATTGCGCTATCTGTAATAGCACCCGAGATATCACCAGATATATATTGGATTTTCCCCTGACCCTGAGGGTCCGGCCCCATGAGACTGTGGTTTTCTCGGACCCTGGTGGTCCGAGGTCGTTCCCGTTGCACAGATTCATGCGCCAGGGCCTCCTGCAGATAACTCACTTTGGATTATTGCGCCATCTGTAATAGCACCCGAGATATCACCAGATATATGCTGTATCTTTACATGACCTTGGGTGATGGATTCCGAATATCTGTAATTTTCTCGGCCCCCTGGTGGTCCGAGGTCGTTCCCGCTGCACAGATGCATGCGCCAGGGCCTCCTGCAGATAATTCACTTTGGTTTATTGAGCTATCTCTAATAGCAACCGAGATATCACCAGATATATATTGGATTTTTCCCCGACCCTGAGTGTCCGGCCCCATGAGACGGTGGCTTTCTCGGCCCCTGGTGGTCCGAGGTCGTTCCCGCTGCACAGATGCATGCGCCAGGGCCTCCCGCAGATAATCCACTTTGGATTATTGCGCTATCTGTAATAGCACCCGAGATATCACCAGATATATATTGGCTTTTTCCGCGACCCCGAGTGTCCGGCCCCATGAGACGGTGGTTTTCACGGCCCCTGGTGGTCCGAGATCGTTCCTGCTGCACAGATGCATGCGCAAG
This sequence comes from Nomia melanderi, assembly GCF_051020985.1. NCBI lineage: Eukaryota > Metazoa > Arthropoda > Insecta > Hymenoptera > Halictidae > Nomia > Nomia melanderi. Next base: position 1,095,809 of record NW_027475151.1, on the reverse strand, counting down.
GGCCTCCTACGGACAATGCACTTTGATTTATTGCGCTATATCTAATAGCACCCGAGATATCACTAGATATATATTTGATTTTTCCCTGACCCTGAGTGTCTGGCCCCATGAGACGGCTGTTTTCTCGGCCCCTGGTGGTCGGAGGTCGTTCCCGCTGCACAGATTCATGCGCCAGGGCCTCCTGCAGACAATGCACTTTGATTTATTGCGCTATCTGTAATAGCACCCGACATATCACCAGATATATATTGGATTTTTCCCTGACCCTGAGTGTCCGGCCCTATGAGACGGTGGTTTTCTCAGCCCCTAGTGGTCCGAGGTCGTTCCCGCTGCACAGATTCATGCGCCAGGACCTCCTGCAGATAATTCACTTTGGTTTATTGCGCTATCTGTAATAGCACCCGAGATATCACCAGATATATGCTGGATTTTTACATGACCCTGAGGGTCCGGCCCCATGAGACGGTGGTTTTCTCGGCCCCTGGTGGTCCGAGGTCGTTCCCGCTGCACAGATGCATGCGCCAGGGCCTCCTGAAGATAATTCACTTTGGTTTATTGCGCTATCTGTAATAGCACCCGAGATATCACGAGATATATGTTGGATTTTTCCATGACCCTGAGTGTCCGGCCCCATGAGACGGTGGTTTTCTCGGCCCCTGGTATTCCGAGGTCGTCCCCGCTACACAGATTCATGCGCCAGGGCCTCCTACAGACAATGCACTTTGGTTTATTGCGCTATCTCTAATAGCAGCCGAGACATCACCAGATATATATTGGATTTTCTCCTGACCCTGAGTGTCCGGCCCCATGAGACGGTGGTTTTCTCGGCCCCTGGTGGTCCGTGGTCGTTCCCGCTGCACAGATTCATGCGCCAGGGATTCCTGCAGACAATTCACTTTGGTTTATTGAGCTATCTCTAATAGCACCCGAGATATCACAATATAAATATAGGATTTTTCCCCGACCCTGAGTGTCCGGCCCCATGAGACGGTGGTTTTCTCGGGCCCTGGTAGTCCGAGGTCGTTCCCGCTGCACTGATTCATGCCCCAGGGCCCGCTGCAGATAATTCACTTTGGTTTAGTGCGTTATCTGTAAGAGCACCAGAGATATCACCAGAAATATATTGGATTTTTCCGTGACACTGAGTGTCCGGCCCCATGAGACGGTGGTTTTCTCGGCCCCTGGTGGTCCGAGGTCGTTCCCGCTGCACAGATGCATGCGCCAGGGCCTCCCGCAGATAATTCACTTTGGATTATTGCGCTATCTGTAATAAGACCCGAGATATCACGAGATATATATTGGATTTTCCCCTGACCCTGAGTGTCCGGCCCCATGAGACTGTGGTTTTCTTGGCCCCTGGTGGTCCGCGGTCGTTCCCGCTGCACGCATTCATGCGCCAAGGCCTCCCGCAGAAAATGCACTTTGGTTTATTGCGCTATCTGTAATAGCACCCGAGATATCACCAGATATATGCTGGATTTTTACATGACATTGGGTGACGGATACCGAAAATCTGTAATTTTCTCGGCCCCTGGTAGTCCTATGTCGTTCCTGCTGCACAGATTCATGCGCAAGGGCCTCCTACGGACAATGCACTTTGATTTTTTGCGCTATCTGTAATAGCACCCGAGATATCACCAGATATATATTGGATTTTCCCCTGACCGTGAATGTCCGGCCCCATGAGACGGTGGTTTACTCGGCCCCGGCTGGTCCGAGTTCGTTCCCGCTGCACAGATTCATGCGCCAGTGCTTCCTGCAGACAATGCACTTTGATTTATCGCGCTATCTCTAATAGCACCCGAGATATCATCAGATATATAATAGATTTCTCCCCGACCCTGAGTGTCCGGCCCCATGAGAGGGTGGTTTTCTCGGCCCCTGGTGTTCCGATGTCGTTCACGCTGCACAGATTCATGCGCTAGGGCCCGCTGCAGATAAGTCACTTTGGTTTATTGCGCTATCTGTAATAGCACCCGAGATATCACCAGATATATGCTGGATTTTTACTTGACCTTGGGTGACGGATTCCGAATATCTGTAATTATCTCGGACCCTTGTGGACCGAGGTCGTTCCTGCTGCACAGATTCATTCGCCAGTGCCTCCTACAGACAATGCACTTTGATTTATTGCGCTATCTCTAATAGCACACGAGATATCACCAGATATATATTGGATTTTTCACTGACCCTGACGGTCCGGCCCCATGACATGGTGGTTTTCTCGGCCCCTGGTGATCCGAAGTCGTTCCCGCTGCACAGATTCATGCGCCAGGGTCTCTTGCAGACAAAGCACTTTGGTTTATTGCGCTATCTCTAATAGCACCCGAGATATCACCAGATATATATTGGATTTTTCCACGACCCTGAGTGTCCGGCCCCATGAGACGGTGGTTTTCTCGGCCCCTGGGGGCCCTAGGTCGTTGCCGCTGCACAGATTCATGCACCAGGGTCTCCCGCAGACAAAGCACTTTGGTTTATTGCCCTATCTTGTAATAGCACCCGAGATATCACCAGATATATGCTGGATTTTTACATGACCTTGGGTGACAGATTTCGAATATCTGTAATTTTCTCGGCCCCTCGTGGTCCGAGGTCGTTCCTGCTGCACAGATTCATTCGCCAGTGCCTCCTACAGACAATGCACTTTGATTTATTGCGCTATCTCTAATAGCACCCGAGACATAACCAGATATATATTGGATTTTTCCCCGACCCTGAGTGTCCGGCCCCATGAGACGGTGGTTTTCTCGGACCCTGGTGATCCGAGGTCGGTCCCGCTGCACAGATTAATGCGCCAGGGCCTCCTGCAGATAATTCAGTTTGGTTTAGTGCGCTATCTGTAAGGGCACCCGAGATATCACCAGATATATATTGGATTTTCCCCTGACCCTGAGTGTCCGGCCCCATGAGACGGTGATTTTCTCGGCCACTGGTGGTGCGAGGTCGTTCCCGCTGCACAGATTCATGCGCTCGGGCCTCCTGCAGATAATTCACTTTGGTTTATTGCGCTATCTGTAATAGCACCCGAGATATCACCAGATATATGCTGGATTTTTACATGACCTTGGGTGACGGATTCCGAATATCTGTAATTATCTCGGACCCTTGTGGACCGAGGTCGTTCCTGCTGCACAGATTCATTCGCCAGTGCCTCCTACAGACAATGCACTTTGATTTATTGCGCTATCTCTAATAGCACACGAGATATCACCAGATATATATTGGATTTTTCACTGACCCTGACGGTCCGGCCCCATGACATGGTGGTTTTCTCGGCCCCTGGTGATCCGAAGTCGTTCCCGCTGCACAGATTCATGCGCCAGGGTCGCTTGCAGATGATTCACTTTGGTTTATTGCGCTATCTGTAATAGCACCCGAGATATCACCGGATATATATTGGATTTTTCCCTGACCCTGACGGTCCGGCCCGATGACATGGTGGTTTTCTCGGCCCCTGTTGATCCGAAGTCGTTCCCGCTGCACAGATTCATGCGCCAGGGCCTCCTACAGACAATGCACTTTGATTTATTGCGCTATCTGTAATAGCACCCGAGATATCACCAGATATATATTGGATTTTCCCCTGACCCTGAGGGTCCGGCCCCATGAGACTGTGGTTTTCTCGGACCCTGGTGGTCCGAGGTCGTTCCCGTTGCACAGATTCATGCGCCAGGGCCTCCTGCAGATAACTCACTTTGGATTATTGCGCCATCTGTAATAGCACCCGAGATATCACCAGGTATATGCTGTATTTTTACATGACCTTGGGTGATGGATTCCGAATATCTGTAATTTTCTCGGCCCCCTGGTGGTCCGAGGTCGTTCCCGCTGCACAGATGCATGCGCCAGGGCCTCCTGCAGATAATTCACTTTGGTTTATTGAGCTATCTCTAATAGCAACCGAGATATCACCAGATATATATTGGATTTTTCCCCGACCCTGAGTGTCCGGCCCCATGAGACGGTGGCTTTCTCGGCCCCTGGTGGTCCGTGGTCGCATCCGCTGCACAGATGCATGCGCCAGGGCCTCCCGCAGATAATCCACTTTGGATTATTGCGCTATCTGTAATAGCACCCGAGATATCACCAGATATATATTGGCTTTTTCCGCGACCCCGAGTGTCCGGCCCCATGAGACGGTGGTTTTCACGGCCCCTGGTGGTCCGAGATCGTTCCTGCTGCACAGATGCATGCGCAAGGGCCTCCTACGGACAATGCACTTTGATTTATTGCGCTATCTGTAATAGCACCCGACATATCACCAGATATATATTGGATTTTTCCCTGACCCTGAGTGTCCGGCCCTATGAGACGGTGGTTTTCTCAGCCCCTAGTGGTCCGAGTTCGTTCCCGCTGCACAGATTCATGCGCCAGGACCTCCTGCAGATAATTCACTTTGGTTTATTGCGCTATCTGTAATAGCACCCGAGATATCACCAGATATATGCTGGATTTTTACATGACCCTGAGGGTCCGGCCCCATGAGACGGTGGTTTTCTCGGCCCCTGGTGGTCCGAGGTCGTTCCCGCTGCACAGATGCATGCGCCAGGGCCTCCTGAAGATAATTCACTTTGGTTTATTGCGCTATCTGTAATAGCACCCGAGATATGACGAGATATATGTTGGATTTTTCCATGACCCTGAGTGTCCGGCCCCATGAGACGGTGGTTTTCTCGGCCCCTGGTGGTCCGTGGTCGTTCCCGCTGCACAGATTCATGCGCCAGGGATTCCTGCAGACAATTCACTTTGGTTTATTGCGCTATCTGTAATAGCACCCGCGAAAGCACCATATATATGCTGGATTTTTACATGACTTTGGGTGACGGATAGCGAAAATCTGTTATTTTCTCGACCCCTGGTGATCCGAGTTCGTTCCCGCTGCCCAGATTCATGCGCCATGGCCTCCTGCAGATAATTCACTTTGGTTTATTGCGCTATCTCTAATAGCACCCGAGATATCACCAGATATATATTGGATTTTTCCCTGACCCTGACAGTCCGGCCCCATGTGTCGATAGTTTTCTCGGTCCCTCCTTGTCCGAGATCGATCCCGCTGAACAGATTCATGCTCCAGGGTTTCCTGCAGACAATTCACTTTGGTTTATTGCGCTATCTCTAATAGCACCCGAGATATCACTATATAAATATAGGATTTTTCCCCGACCCTGAGTGTACGGCCCCATGAGACGGTGCTTTTCTCGACCCCTGGTGATCCGAGTTCGTTCCCGCTGCCCAGATTCATGCGCCATGGCCTCCTGCAGACAATGCACATTGATTTATTGCGCTATCTCTAATAGCACCCGAGATATCACCAGATATATGTTGGATTTTTCCCTGACCCTGACAGTCCGGCCCCATGAGACGGTGGTTTTCTCGGACCCTGGTGATCCGAGGTCGGTCCCGCTGCACAGATTAATGCGCCAGGGCCTCCTGCAGATAAGTCAGTTTGGTTTAGTGCGCTATCTGTAAGGGCACCCGAGATATCACCAGATATATATTGGATTTTCCCCTGACCCTGAGTGTCCGGCCCCATGAGACGGTGATTTTCTCGGCCACTGGTGGTGCGAGGTCGTTCCCGCTGCACAGATTCATGCGCTCGGGCCTCCTGCAGATAATTCACTTTGATTTATTGCGCTATCTGTAATAGCACCCGAGATATCACCAGATATATATTGGATTTTCCCCTGACCCTGAGGGTCCGGCCACATTAGACTGTGGTTTTCTCGGACCCTGGTGGTCCGAGGTCGTTCCCGTTGCACAGATTCATGCGCCAGGGCCTCCTGCAGATAACTCACTTTGGATTATTGCGCCATCTGTAATAGCACCCGAGATATCACCAGGTATATGCTGTATTTTTACATGACCTTGGGTGATGGATTCCGAATATCTGTAATTTTCTCGCCCCCTGGTGGTCCGAGGTCGTTCCCGCTGCACAGATGCATGCGCCAGGGCCTCCTGCAGATAATTCACTTTGGTTTATTGAGCTATCTCTAATAGCAACCGAGATATCACCAGATATATATTGGATTTTTCCCCGACCCTGAGTGTCCGGCCCCATGAGACGGTGGCTTTCTCGGCCCCTGGTGGTCCGTGGTCGCATCCGCTGCACAGATGCATGCGCCAGGGCCTCCCGCAGATAATCCACTTTGGATTATTGCGCTATCTGTAATAGCACCCGAGATATCACCAGATATATATTGGCTTTTTCCGCGACCCCGAGTGTCCGGCCCCATGAGACGGTGGTTTTCACGGCCCCTGGTGGTCCGAGATCGTTCCTGCTGCACAGATGCATGCGCAAGGGCCTCCTACGGACAATGCACTTTGATTTATTGCGCTATCTGTAATAGCACCCGACATATCACCAGATATATATTGGATTTTTCCCTGACCCTGAGTGTCCGGCCCTATGAGACGGTGGTTTTCTCAGCCCCTAGTGGTCCGAGTTCGTTCCCGCTGCACAGATTCATGCGCCAGGACCTCCTGCAGATAATTCACTTTGGTTTATTGCGCTATCTGTAATAGCACCCGAGATATCACCAGATATATGCTGGATTTTTACATGACCCTGAGGGTCCGGCCCCATGAGACGGTGGTTTTCTCGGCCCCTGGTGGTCCGAGGTCGTTCCCGCTGCACAGATGCATGCGCCAGGGCCTCCTGAAGATAATTCACTTTGGTTTATTGCGCTATCTGTAATAGCACCCGAGATATGACGAGATATATGTTGGATTTTTCCATGACCCTGAGTGTCCGGCCCCATGAGACGGTGGTTTTCTCGGCCCCTGGTGGTCCGTGGTCGTTCCCGCTGCACAGATTCATGCGCCAGGGATTCCTGCAGACAATTCACTTTGGTTTATTGCGCTATCTGTAATAGCACCCGCGAAAGCACCATATATATGCTGGATTTTTACATGACTTTGGGTGACGGATAGCGAAAATCTGTTATTTTCTCGACCCCTGGTGATCCGAGTTCGTTCCCGCTGCCCAGATTCATGCGCCATGGCCTCCTGCAGATAATTCACTTTGGTTTATTGCGCTATCTCTAATAGCACCCGAGATATCACCAGATATATATTGGATTTTTCCCTGACCCTGACAGTCCGGCCCCATGTGTCGATAGTTTTCTCGGTCCCTCCTTGTCCGAGATCGATCCCGCTGAACAGATTCATGCTCCAGGGTTTCCTGCAGACAATTCACTTTGGTTTATTGCGCTATCTCTAATAGCACCCGAGATATCACTATATAAATATAGGATTTTTCCCCGACCCTGAGTGTACGGCCCCATGAGACGGTGCTTTTCTCGACCCCTGGTGATCCGAGTTCGTTCCCGCTGCCCAGATTCATGCGCCATGGCCTCCTGCAGACAATGCACATTGATTTATTGCGCTATCTCTAATAGCACCCGAGATATCACCAGATATATGTTGGATTTTTCCCTGACCCTGACAGTCCGGCCCCATGAGACGGTGGTTTTCTCGGACCCTGGTGATCCGAGGTCGGTCCCGCTGCACAGATTAATGCGCCAGGGCCTCCTGCAGATAAGTCAGTTTGGTTTAGTGCGCTATCTGTAAGGGCACCCGAGATATCACCAGATATATATTGGATTTTCCCCTGACCCTGAGTGTCCGGCCCCATGAGACGGTGATTTTCTCGGCCACTGGTGGTGCGAGGTCGTTCCCGCTGCACAGATTCATGCGCTCGGGCCTCCTGCAGATAATTCACTTTGATTTATTGCGCTATCTGTAATAGCACCCGAGATATCACCAGATATATATTGGATTTTCCCCTGACCCTGAGGGTCCGGCCACATTAGACTGTGGTTTTCTCGGACCCTGGTGGTCCGAGGTCGTTCCCGTTGCACAGATTCATGCGCCAGGGCCTCCTGCAGATAACTCACTTTGGATTATTGCGCCATCTGTAATAGCACCCGAGATATCAGCAGATATATGCTGTATTTTTACATGACCTTGGGTGATGGATTCCGAATATCTGTAATTTTCTCGGCCCCTGGTGGTCGGAGGTCGTTCCCGCTGCACAGATGCATGCGCCAGGGCCTCCTGCAGATAATTCACTTCGGTTTATTGAGCTATCTCTAATAGCAACCGAGATATCACCAGATATATATTGGATTTTTCCCCGACCCTGAGTGTCCGGCCCCATGAGACGGTGGCTTTCTCGGCCCCTGGTGGTCCGTGGTCGTTCCCGCTGCACAGATGCATGCGCCAGGGCCTCCCGCAGATAATCCACTTTGGATTATTGCGCTATCTGTAATAGCACCCGAGATATCACCAGATATATATTGGCTTTTTCCGCGACCCCGAGTGTCCGGCCCCATGAGACGGTGGTTTTCACGGCCCCTGGTGGTCCGAGATCGTTCCTGCTGCACAGATGCATGCGCAAGGGCCTCCTACGGACAATGCACTTTGATTTATTGCGCTATCTCTAATAGCACCCGAGATATCACTAGATATATATTTGATTTGTCCCTGACCCTGACAGTCCGGCCCCATGTGTCGATAGTTTTCTCGGTCCCTCCTTGTCCGAGATCGATCCCGCTGAACAGATTCATGCTCCAGGGTTTCCTGCAGACAATTCACTTTGGTTTATTGCGCTATCTCTAATAGCACCCGAGATATCACAATATAAATATAGGATTTTTCCCCGACCCTGAGTGTCCGGCCCCATGAGACGGTGGTTTTCTCGGGCCCTGGTAGTCCGAGGTCGTTCCCGGTGCACTGATTCATGCCCCAGGGCCCGCTGCAGATAATTCACTTTGGTTTAGTGCGTTATCTGTAAGAGCACCAGAGATATCACCAGAAATATATTGGATTTTTCCGTGACACTGAGTGTCCGGCCCCATGAGACGGTGGTTTTCTCGGCCCCTGGTGGTCCGAGGTCGTTCCCGCTGCACAGATGCATGCGCCAGGGCCTCCTGCAGACAATGCACTTTGATTTATTGCGCTATCTGTAATAGCACCCTATATATCACCAGATATATATTTGATTTTTCCCTGACCCTGAGTGTCCGGCCCCATGAGACGGTGGTTGTCTCGTCCTCTGGTGGTCCGAGGTCGTTCCCGCTGCACAGAATCATGCGCCAGGGCCTCCTGCAGACAATGTACTTTGATTTATCGCGCTATCTCTAATAGCTCCCGAGATATCACCAGATATATATTGGATTTTCCCCTGACCCTGAGTGTCCGGCCCCATGAGACGGTGGTTGTCTCGGCCCCTGGTGGTCCGAGGTCGTTCCCGCTGCACAGACTCATGCGCCAGGGTCTCCTGCAGACAATGTACTTTGATTTATCGCGCTATCTCTAATAGCACCCGAAATATCACCAGATATATATTGGATTTTTCCGTGACCCTGAGTGTCCGGCCCCATGAGGCGGTGGTTGTCTCCGCCCCTGGTGGTCCGAGGTCGTACCCGCTGCACAGATTCATGCGCCAGGGCCTCCTGCAGATAATTCACTTTGGTTTATTGGGCTATCTCTAATAGCACCCGAGATATCACCAGATAGATATTGGATTATTCCCTGACCCTGAGTGTCCGGCCCCATGAGGCGGTGGTTTCCTCGGCCCCTGGTGGTCCGAGGTCGTTCCCGCTGCACAGATTCATGCGCCAGGGCCTCCTGCAGATAATTCACTTTGGTTTATTGCGCTATCTCTAATAGCACCCGAGATATCACCAGATATATATTGGATTTTCCCCTGACCCTGAGTGTCCGGCCCCATAAGACGGTGGTTTTCTCGGCTCCTGGTGGTCCGAGGTCGTTCCCACTGGCCAGACGCATGCGCCAGGGCCTCCTACAGACAATGCACTTTGATTTGTTGCGCTATCTGTAATAGCACCCGAGATATCACCAGATATATAGTGGATTTTTCCCTGACCCTGAGTGTCCGGCCCCATGAGACGGTGGTTTTCTCGGCCCCTGGTGGTCCGAGGTCGTTCCCGCTGACCAGATTCATGCGCCAGGGCCTCCTACAGACAATGGACTATGATTTATTGCGATATCTGTAATAGCACCCGAGTTATCACCAGATATATATTGGATTTTTCCCTGACCCTGAGTGTCCTGCCCCATGAGACGGTGGTTGTCTCGGAGCCTGGTGGTCCGAGGTCGGTCCCGCTGCACAGACTCATGCGCCAGGGCCTCCTGCAGACAATGTACTTTGATTTATCGCGCTATCTCTAATAGCACCCGAGATATCACCGGATTTATATTGGATTTTTCCGTGACCCTGAGTGTCCGGCCCCATGAGACGGTGGTTGTCTCGGAGCCTGGTGGTCCGAGGTCGTTCTCGCTGCACAGGTGCATGCGCCAGGGCCTCCTGCAGATAACTCACTTTGGTTTATTGCGCTATCTCTAATAGCACCCGAGATATCACCAGATACATATTGGATTTTCCCCTGACCCTGAGTGTCCGGCCCCATGAGACGGTGGTTTTCTCGGCCCCTGGTGGTCCGAGGTCGTTCCCGCTGCCCAGATTCATGCGCCAGGGCCTCCGACAGACAATGTACTTTGATTTATTGCGCTATCTGTAATAGCACCCGAGAAATCACAATATATATGCTGGATTTTTACATGACTTTGGGTGACGGACACCGAAAATCTGTAAGTTTCTCGGCCCCTGGAGGGCCGAGGTCGTTCCTGCTTCACAGATTCATGCGCCAGGGCCTCCTGCAGACAATGCACTTTGATTTATTGCGCTATGTGTAATAGCACCCGAGGTATCACCAGATATATATTGGATTTTCCCTGACCCTGAGAGTCCGGCCCCATGAGACTGTGGTTGTCTCGGCCTCTGGTGGTCCGAGGTCGTTCCCGCTGCACAGACTCATGCGCCAGGGCCTCCTGCAGACAATGTACTTTGATTTATCGCGCTATCTCTAATAGCTCCCGAGATATCACCAGATATATATTGGATTTTCCTCTGACCCTGAGTGTCCGGCCCCATGAGACGGTGGTTGTCTCGGCCCCTGGTGGTCCGAGGTCGTTCCCGCTGCACAGACTCATGCGCCAGGGTCTCCTGCAGACAATGTACTTTGATTTATCGCGCTATCTCTAATAGCACCCGAAATATCACCAGATATATATTGGATTTTTCCGTGACCCTGAGTGTCCGGCCCCATGAGACGGTGGTTGTCTCCGCCCCTGGTGGTCCGAGGTCGTACCCGCTGCACAGATTCATGCGCCAGGGCCTCCTGCAGATAATTCACTTTGGTTTATTGGGCTATCTCTAATAGCAACCGAGATATCACCAGATATATATTGGATTTTTCCCCGACCCTGAGTGTCCGGCCCCATGAGACGGTGGCTTTCTCGGCCCCTGGTGGTCCGTGGTCGTTCCCGCTGCACAGATGCATGCGCCAGGGCCTCCCGCAGATAATCCACTTTGGATTATTGCGCTATCTGTAATAGCACCCGAGATATCACCAGATATATATTGGCTTTTTCCGCGACCCCGAGTGTCCGGCCCCATGAGACGGTGGTTTTCACGGCCCCTGGTGGTCCGAGATCGTTCCTGCTGCACAGATGCATGCGCAAGGGCCTCCTACGGACAATGCACTTTGATTTATTGCGCTATCTCTAATAGCACCCGAGATATCACTAGATATATATTTGATTTGTCCCTGACCCTGACAGTCCGGCCCCATGTGTCGATAGTTTTCTCGGTCCCTCCTTGTCCGAGATCGATCCCGCTGAACAGATTCATGCTCCAGGGTTTCCTGCAGACAATTCACTTTGGTTTATTGCGCTATCTCTAATAGCACCCGAGATATCACAATATAAATATAGGATTTTTCCCCGACCCTGAGTGTCCGGCCCCATGAGACGGTGGTTTTCTCGGGCCCTGGTAGTCCGAGGTCGTTCCCGGTGCACTGATTCATGCCCCAGGGCCCGCTGCAGATAATTCACTTTGGTTTAGTGCGTTATCTGTAGGAGCACCAGAGATATCACCAGAAATATATTGGATTTTTCCGTGACACTGAGTGTCCGGCCCCATGAGACGGTGGTTTTCTCGGCCCCTGGTGGTCCGAGGTCGTTCCCGCTGCACAGATGCATGCGCCAGGGCCTCCTGCAGACAATGCACTTTGATTTATTGCGCTATCTGTAATAGCACCCTATATATCACCAGATATATATTTGATTTTTCCCTGACCCTGAGTGTCCGGCCCCATGAGACGGTGGTTGTCTCGGCCTCTGGTGGTCCGAGGTCGTTCCCGCTGCACAGAATCATGCGCCAGGGCCTCCTGCAGACAATGTACTTTGATTTATCGCGCTATCTCTAATAGCTCCCGAGATATCACCAGATATATATTGGATTTTCCCCTGACCCTGAGTGTCCGGCCCCATGAGACGGTGGTTGTCTCGGCCCCTGGTGGTCCGAGGTCGTTCCCGCTGCACAGACTCATGCGCCAGGGTCTCCTGCAGACAATGTACTTTGATTTATCGCGCTATCTCTAATAGCACCCGAAATATCACCAGATATATATTGGATTTTTCCGTGACCCTGAGTGTCCGGCCCCATGAGGCGGTGGTTGTCTCCGCCCCTGGTGGTCCGAGGTCGTACCCGCTGCACAGATTCATGCGCCAGGGCCTCCTGCAGATAATTCACTTTGGTTTATTGGGCTATCTCTAATAGCACCCGAGATATCACCAGATAGATATTGGATTATTCCCTGACCCTGAGTGTCCGGCCCCATGAGGCGGTGGTTTCCTCGGCCCCTGGTGGTCCGAGGTCGTTCCCGCTGCACAGATTCATGCGCCAGGGCCTCCTGCAGATAATTCACTTTGGTTTATTGCGCTATCTCTAATAGCACCCGAGATATCACCAGATATATATTGGATTTTCCCCTGACCCTGAGTGTCCGGCCCCATAAGACGGTGGTTTTCTCGGCTCCTGGTGGTCCGAGGTCGTTCCCACTGGCCAGACGCATGCGCCAGGGCCTCCTACAGACAATGCACTTTGATTTGTTGCGCTATCTGTAATAGCACCCGAGATATCACCAGATATATAGTGGATTTTTCCCTGACCCTGAGTGTCCGGCCCCATGAGACGGTGGTTTTCTCGGCCCCTGGTGGTCCGAGGTCGTTCCCGCTGACCAGATTCATGCGCCAGGGCCTCCTACAGACAATGGACTATGATTTATTGCGATATCTGTAATAGCACCCGAGTTATCACCAGATATATATTGGATTTTTCCCTGACCCTGAGTGTCCTGCCCCATGAGACGGTGGTTGTCTCGGAGCCTGGTGGTCCGAGGTCGGTCCCGCTGCACAGACTCATGCGCCAGGGCCTCCTGCAGACAATGTACTTTGATTTATCGCGCTATCTCTAATAGCACCCGAGATATCACCGGATTTATATTGGATTTTTCCGTGACCCTGAGTGTCCGGCCCCATGAGACGGTGGTTGTCTCGGAGCCTGGTGGTCCGAGGTCGTTCTCGCTGCACAGGTGCATGCGCCAGGGCCTCCTGCAGATAACTCACTTTGGTTTATTGCGCTATCTCTAATAGCACCCGAGATATCACCAGATACATATTGGATTTTCCCCTGACCCTGAGTGTCCGGCCCCATGAGACGGTGGTTTTCTCGGCCCCTGGTGGTCCGAGGTCGTTCCCGCTGCCCAGATTCATGCGCCAGGGCCTCCGACAGACAATGTACTTTGATTTATTGCGCTATCTGTAATAGCACCCGAGAAATCACAATATATATGCTGGATTTTTACATGACTTTGGGTGACGGACACCGAAAATCTGTAAGTTTCTCGGCCCCTGGAGGGCCGAGGTCGTTCCTGCTTCACAGATTCATGCGCCAGGGCCTCCTGCAGACAATGCACTTTGATTTATTGCGCTATGTGTAATAGCACCCGAGGTATCACCAGATATATATTGGATTTTCCCTGACCCTGAGAGTCCGGCCCCATGAGACTGTGGTTGTCTCGGCCTCTGGTGGTCCGAGGTCGTTCCCGCTGCACAGACTCATGCGCCAGGGCCTCCTGCAGACAATGTACTTTGATTTATCGCGCTATCTCTAATAGCTCCCGAGATATCACCAGATATATATTGGATTTTCCTCTGACCCTGAGTGTCCGGCCCCATGAGACGGTGGTTGTCTCGGCCCCTGGTGGTCCGAGGTCGTTCCCGCTGCACAGACTCATGCGCCAGGGTCTCCTGCAGACAATGTACTTTGATTTATCGCGCTATCTCTAATAGCACCCGAAATATCACCAGATATATATTGGATTTTTCCGTGACCCTGAGTGTCCGGCCCCATGAGACGGTGGTTGTCTCCGCCCCTGGTGGTCCGAGGTCGTACCCGCTGCACAGATTCATGCGCCAGGGCCTCCTGCAGATAATTCACTTTGGTTTATTGGGCTATCTCTAATAGCACCCGAGATATCACCAGATAGATATTGGATTTTTCCCTGACCCTGAGTGTCCGGCCCCATGAGACGGTGGTTTCCTCGGCCCCTGGTGGTCCGAGGTCGTTCCCGCTGCCCAGATTCATGCGCCAGGGCCTCCTACAGACAATGGACTATGATTTATTGTGATATCGGTAATAGCACCCGAGATATCACCAGATATATATTGGATTTTTCCCTGACCCTGAGTGTCCTGCCCCATGAGACGGTGGTTGTCTCGGAGCCTGGTGGTCCGAGGTCGGTCCCGCTGCACAGGCTCATGCGCCAGGGCCTCCTGCAGACAATGTACTTTGATTTATCGCGCTATCTCTACTAGCACCCGGAATATCACCAGATATATATTGGATTTTTCCCTGACCCTGAGTGTCCGGCCCCATGAGACGGTGGTTTTCTCGGCCCCTGGTGGTCCGAGGTCGTTCCCTCTGCACAGATTCATGCACCAGGGCATCCTGCAGATAATTCACTTTGGTTTACTGCGCTATCTGTAATAGCACCCGAGATATCACCAGATGTATATTGGATGTTTCCCTGACCCTGAGTGTCCGGCCCCATGAGACGGTGGTTTTCTCTGCCCCATGTGGTCCGAGGTCGTTCCCGCTGCCCAGATTAATGCGCCAGGGCCTCCTACAGACAATGGACTTTGGTTTATTGCGCTATCTCTAATAGCACCCGAGATATCACCAGAGATATATTGGATTTTCCCCTGACCCTGAGAGTTCGGCCCCATGAGACTGTGGTTTTCTCGGCCCCTGGTGGTTCGAGGTCGTTCCCGCTGCACAGATTCATGCGCCAGGGCCTCCTGCAGCTAATTCACTTTGGTTTATTGCGCTATCTCTAATAGCACCCGAGATATCACCAGACATATATTGGATTTTCCCCTGACCCTGAGTGTTCGGCCCCATGAGACTGTGGTTTTCTCGGCCCCTGGTGGTCCGAGGTCGTTCCCTTTGCCCAGGTTCATGCGCCAGGGCCTCCTACAGACAATGCACTTTGGTTTATTGCACTATCACTAATAGCACCCGGAATATCACCAGATATATATTGGATTTTTCCCTGACCCTGAGTGTCCGGCCCCATGAGACGGTGGTTTTCACGGCCCCTGGTGGTCCGAGATCGTTCCTGCTGCACAGATGCATGCGCAAGGGCCTCCTACGGACAATGCACTTTGATTTATTGCGCTATCTGTAATAGCACCCGACATATCACCAGATATATATTGGATTTTTCCCTGACCCTGAGTGTCCGGCCCTATGAGACGGTGGTTTTCTCAGCCCCTAGTGGTCCGAGGTCGTTCCCGCTGCACAGATTCATGCGCCAGGACCTCCTGCAGATAATTCACTTTGGTTTATTGCGCTATCTGTAATAGCACCCGAGATATCACCAGATATATGCTGGATTTTTACATGACCCTGAGGGTCCGGCCCCATGAGACGGTGGTTTTCTCGGCCCCTGGTGGTCCGAGGTCGTTCCCGCTGCACAGATGCATGCGCCAGGGCCTCCTGAAGATAATTCACTTTGGTTTATTGCGCTATCTGTAATAGCACCCGAGATATGACGAGATATATGTTGGATTTTTCCATGACCCTGAGTGTCCGGCCCCATGAGACGGTGGTTTTCTCGGCCCCTGGTGGTCCGTGGTCGTTCCCGCTGCACAGATTCATGCGCCAGGGATTCCTGCAGACAATTCACTTTGGTTTATTGCGCTATCTGTAATAGCACCCGCGAAAGCACCATATATATGCTGGATTTTTACATGACTTTGGGTGACGGATAGGGAAAATCTGTTATTTTCTCGACCCCTGGTGATCCGAGTTCGTTCCCGCTGCCCAGATTCATGCGCCATGGCCTCCTGCAGATAATTCACTTTGGTTTATTGCGCTATCTCTAATAGCACCCGAGATATCACCAGATATATATTGGATTTTTCCCTGACCCTGACAGTCCGGCCCCATGTGTCGATAGTTTTCTCGGTCCCTCCTTGTCCGAGATCGATCCCGCTGAACAGATTCATGCTCCAGGGTTTCCTGCAGACAATTCACTTTGGTTTATTGCGCTATCTCTAATAGCACCCGAGATATCACTATATAAATATAGGATTTTTCCCCGACCCTGAGTGTCCGGCCCCATGAGACGGTGCTTTTCTCGGGCCCTGGTAGTCCGAGGTCGTTCCCGCTGCACTGATTCATGCCCCAGGGCCCGCTGCAGATAATTCACTTTGGTTTAGTGCGTTATCTGTAAGAGCACCAGAGATATCACCAGAAATATATTGGATTTTTCCGTGACACTGAGTGTCCGGCCCCATGAGACGGTGGTTTTCTCGTCCCCTGGTGGTACGAGGTCGTTCCCGCTGCACAGATGCATGCGCCAGGGCCTCCCGCAGATAATTCACTTTGGATTATTGCGCTATCTGTAATAAGACCCGAGATATCACGAGATATATATTGGATTTTCCCCTGACCCTGAGTGTCCGGCCCCATGAGACTGTGGTTTTCTTGGCCCCTGGTGGTCCGAGGTCGTTCCCGCTGCACGGATTCATGCGCCAGGGCTTCCTGCAGACAATGCACATTGATTTATTGCGCTATCTCTAATAGCACCCGAGATATCACCAGATATATGTTGGATTTTTCCCTGACCCTGACAGTCCGGCCCCATGAGACGGTGGTTTTCTCGGACCCTGGTGATCCGAGGTCGGTCCCGCTGCACAGATTAATGCGCCAGGGCCTCCTGCAGATAATTCAGTTTGGTTTAGTGCGCTATCTGTAAGGGCACCCGAGATATCACCAGATATATATTGGATTTTCCCCTGACCCTGAGTGTCCGGCCCCATGAGACGGTGATTTTCTCGGCCACTGGTGGTGCGAGGTCGTTCCCGCTGCACAGATTCATGCGCTCGGGCCTCCTGCAGATAATTCACTTTGATTTATTGCGCTATCTGTAATAGCACCCGAGATATCACCAGATATATATTGGATTTTCCCCTGACCCTGAGGGTCCGGCCACGTTAGACTGTGGTTTTCTCGGACCCTGGTGGTCCGAGGTCGTTCCCGTTGCACAGATTCATGCGCCAGGGCCTCCTGCAGATAACTCACTTTGGATTATTGCGCCATCTGTAATAGCACCCGAGATATCACCAGATATATGCTGTATTTTTACATGACCTTGGGTGATGGATTCCGAATATCTGTAATTTTCTCGGCCCCCTGGTGGTCGGAGGTCGTTCCCGCTGCACAGATGCATGCGCCAGGGCCTCCTGCAGATAATTCACTTTGGTTTATTGAGCTATCTCTAATAGCAACCGAGATATCACCAGATATATATTGGATTTTTCCCCGACCCTGAGTGTCCGGCCCCATGAGACGGTGGCTTTCTCGGCCCCTGGTGGTCCGTGGTCGTTCCCGCTGCACAGATGCATGCGCCAGGGCCTCCCGCAGATAATCCACTTTGGATTATTGCGCTATCTGTAATAGCACGCGAGATATCACCAGATATATATTGGCTTTTTCCGCGACCCCGAGTGTCCGGCCCCATGAGACGGTGGTTTTCACGGCCCCTGGTGGTCCGAGATCGTTCCTGCTGCACAGATGCATGCGCAAGGGCCTCCTACGGACAATGCACTTTGATTTATTGCGCTATCTCTAATAGCACCCGAGATATCACTAGATATATATTTGATTTGTCCCTGACCCTGACAGTCCGGCCCCATGTGTCGATAGTTTTCTCGGTCCCTCCTTGTCCGAGATCGATCCCGCTGAACAGATTCATGCTCCAGGGTTTCCTGCAGACAATTCTCTTTGGTTTATTGCGCTATCTCTAATAGCACCCGAGATATCACAATATAAATATAGGATTTTTCCCCGACCCTGAGTGTCCGGCCCCATGAGACGGTGGTTTTCTCGGCCCCTGGTGGTACGTGGTCGTTCCCGCTGCACAGATGCATGCGCCAGGGCCTCCTGCAGATAATTCACTTTGGTTTATTGAGCTATCTCTAATAGCAACCGAGATATCACCAGATATATATTGGATTTTTCCCCGACCCTGAGTGTCCGGCCCCATGAGACGGTGGTTTTCTCGGCCCCTGGTGGTCCGAGGTCGTTCCCGCTGCACAGATGCATGCGCCAGGGCCTCCTGCAGACAATGCACTTTGATTTATTGCGCTATCTGTAATAGCACCCTATATATCACCAGATATATATTTGATTTTTCCCTGACCCTGAGTGTCCGGCCCCATGAGACGGTGGTTGTCTCGGCCTCTGGTGGTCCGAGGTCGTTCCCGCTGCACAGAATCATGCGCCAGGGCCTCCTGCAGACAATGTACTTTGATTTATCGCGCTATCTCTAATAGCTCCCGAGATATCACCAGATATATATTGGATTTTCCCCTGACCCTGAGTGTCCGGCCCCATGAGACGGTGGTTGTCTCGGCCCCTGGTGGTCCGAGGTCGTTCCCGCTGCACAGACTCATGCGCCAGGGTCTCCTGCAGACAATGTACTTTGATTTATCGCGCTATCTCTAATAGCACCCGAAATATCACCAGATATATATTGGATTTTTCCGTGACCCTGAGTGTCCGGCCCCATGAGGCGGTGGTTGTCTCCGCCCCTGGTGGTCCGAGGTCGTACCCGCTGCACAGATTCATGCGACAGGGCCTCCTGCAGATAATTCACTTTGGTTTATTGGGCTATCTCTAATAGCACCCGAGATATCACCAGATAGATATTGGATTATTCCCTGACCCTGAGTGTCCGGCCCCATGAGACGGTGGTTTCCTCGGCCCCTGGTGGTCCGAGGTCGTTCCCGCTGCACAGATTCATGCGCCAGGGCCTCCTGCAGATAATTCACTTTGGTTTATTGCGCTATCTCTAATAGCACCCGAGATATCACCAGATATATATTGGATTTTCCCCTGACCCTGAGTGTCCGGCCCCATAAGACGGTGGTTTTCTCGGCTCCTGGTGGTCCGAGGTCGTTCCCACTGGCCAGACGCATGCGCCAGGGCCTCCTACAGACAATGCACTTTGATTTGTTGCGCTATCTGTAATAGCACCCGAGATATCACCAGATATATAGTGGATTTTTCCCTGACCCTGAGTGTCCGGCCCCATGAGACGGTGGTTTTCTCGGCCCCTGGTGGTCCAAGGTCGTTCCCGCTGACCAGATTCATGCGCCAGGGCCTCCTACAGACAATGGACTATGATTTATTGCGATATCTGTAATAGCACCCGAGATATCACCAGATATATATTGGATTTTTCCCTGACCCTGAGTGTCCTGCCCCATGAGACGGTGGTTGTCTCGGAGCCTGGTGGTCCGAGGTCGGTCCCGCTGCACAGACTCATGCGCCAGGGCCTCCTGCAGACAATGTACTTTGATTTATCGCGCTATCTCTAATAGCACCCGAGATATCACCGGATTTATATTGGATTTTTCCGTGACCCTGAGTGTCCGGCCCCATGAGACGGTGGTTGTCTCGGAGCCTGGTGGTCCGAGGTCGTTCTCGCTGCACAGGTGCATGCGCCAGGGCCTCCTGCAGATAACTCACTTTGGTTTATTGCGCTATCTCTAATAGCACCCGAGATATCACCAGATACATATTGGATTTTCCCCTGACCCTGAGTGTCCGGCCCCATGAGACGGTGGTTTTCTCGGCCCCTGGTGGTCCGAGGTCGTTCCCGCTGCCCAGATAACATGCGCCAGGGCCTCCGACAGACAATGTACTTTGATTTATTGCGCTATCTGTAATAGCACCCGAGAAATCACAATATATATGCTGGATTTTTACATGACTTTGGGTGACGGACACCGAAAATCTGTAAGTTTCTCGGCCCCTGGAGGGCCGAGGTCGTTCCTGCTTCACAGATTCATGCGCCAGGGCCTCCTGCAGACAATGCACTTTGATTTATTGCGCTATGTGTAATAGCACCCGAGGTATCACCAGATATATATTGGATTTTCCCTGACCCTGAGAGTCCGGCCCCATGAGACTGTGGTTGTCTCGGCCTCTGGTGGTCCGAGGTCGTTCCCGCTGCACAGACTCATGCGCCAGGGCCTCCTGCAGACAATGTACTTTGATTTATCGCGCTATCTCTAATAGCTCAGGAGATATCACCAGATATATATTGGATTTTCCCCTGACCCTGAGTGTCCGGCCCCATGAGACGGTGGTTGTCTCGGCCCCTGGTGGTCCGAGGTCGTTCCCGCTGCACAGAATCATGCGCCAGGGTCTCCTGCAGACAATGTACTTTGATTTATCGCGCTATCTCTAATAGCACCCGAAATATCACCAGATATATATTGGATTTTTCCGTGACCCTGAGTGTCCGGCCCCATGAGACGGTGGTTGTCTCCGCCCCTGGTGGTCCGAGGTCGTACCCGCTGCACAGATTCATGCGCCAGGGCCTCCTGCAGATAATTCACTTTGGTTTATTGGGCTATCTCTAATAGCACCCGAGATATCACCAGATAGATATTGGATTTTTCCCTGACCCTGAGTGTCCGGCCCCATGAGACGGTGGTTTCCTCGGCCCCTGGTGGTCCGAGGTCGTTCCCGCTGCCCAGATTCATGCGCCAGGGCCTCCTACAGACAATGGACTATGATTTATTGCGATATCGGTAATAGCACCCGAGATATCACCAGATATATATTGGATTTTTCCCTGACCCTGAGTGTCCTGCCCCATGAGACGGTGGTTGTCTCGG
The DNA here is from genome assembly GCF_051020985.1 of Nomia melanderi. Taxonomy (NCBI): domain Eukaryota; kingdom Metazoa; phylum Arthropoda; class Insecta; order Hymenoptera; family Halictidae; genus Nomia; species Nomia melanderi. The sequence continues at coordinate 1,074,680 of NW_027475151.1, read as the reverse complement.
AGCCTGGTGGTCCGAGGTCGGTCCCGCTGCACAGGCTCATGCGCCAGGGCCTCCTGCAGACAATGTACTTTGATTTATCGCGCTATCTCTACTAGCACCCGGAATATCACCAGATATATATTGGATTTTTCCCTGACCCTGAGTGTCTGGCCCCATGAGACGGTGGTTTTCTCGGCCCCTGGTGGTCCGAGGTCGTTCCCTCTGCACAGATTCATGCACCAGGGCATCCTGCAGATAATTCACTTTGGTTTACTGCGCTATCTCTAATAGCACCCGAGATATCACCAGACATATATTGGATTTTCCCCTGACCCTGAGTGTTCGGCCCCATGAGACTGTGGTTTTCTCGGCCCCTGGTGGTCCGAGGTCGTTCCCTTTGCCCAGGTTCATGCGCCAGGGCCTCCTACAGACAATGCACTTTGGTTTATTGCACTATCACTAATAGCACCCGGAATATCACCAGATATATAATGGATTTTTCCCTGACCCTGAGTGTCCGGCCTCATGTGTCGGTGGTTTTCTCGTCCCCTGGTGATCCGAGGTCGTTCCCGCTGCACAGATTCATCCGCCAGGGCCTCCTGCAGATAATTCACTTTGGATTATTGCGCTATCTCTACTAGCACCCGGAATATCACCAGATATATATTGGATTTTTCCCTGACCCTGAGTGTCCGGCCCCATGAGACGGTGGTTTTCTCGGCCCCTGGTGGTCCGAGGTCGTTCTCTCTGCACAGATTCATGCGCCAGGGCATCCTGCAGATAATGCACTTTGATTTATTGCGCTATCTGTAATAGCACCCGAGATATCACCAGATATATATTGGATTTTTCCCTGTCCCTGAGTGTCCGGCTCCATGAGACGGTGGTTTTCTCGGCCCCTGGTGGTCCGAGGTCGTTCCCGCTGCAGAGCTGCATGCGCCAGGGCCTCCTGCATTCAATGCACTTTGATTTATTGCGCTATCTGTAATAGCACCCTATATATCACCAGATAAATATTTGATTTTTCCCTGACCCTGAGTGTCCGGCCCCATGAGACGGTGGTTTTCTCGGCCCCTGGTGGTCCGAGGTCGTTCCCTCTGCACAGATTCATGCGCCAGGGCCTCCTGCAGATAATTCACTTTGGTTTATTGCGCTATCTCTAATAGCACCCAAGATATCACCAGATATATATTGGATTTTTCCCTGACCCTGAGTGTCCGGCCCCATGAGACGGTGGTTTTCTTGGCCCCTGGTGGTCCGAGGTCGTTCCCGCTACACAGATTCATGCGCCAGGGCCTCCTGCAGATAATTCACTTTGGTTTATTGCGCTATCTCTAATAGCACCCGGAATATCACCAGATATATATTGGATTTTTCCCTGACCCTGAGTGTCCGGCCCCATGAGACGGTGGTTTTCTCGGCCCCTCGTGGTCCGAGGTCGTTCCCGCTGCCCAGATTCATGCGGCAGGGCCTCCTACAGACAATGCACTTTGATTTATCGCGCTATCTCTAATGGCACCCGAGATATCACCAGATATATATTGGATTTTCCCCTGACCCTGAGTGTCCGGCCCCATGAGACGGTGGTTTTCTCGGCCCCTGGTGGTCCGAGGTCGTTCCCGCTGCCCAGATTCATGCGGCAGGGCCTCCTACAGACAATGCACTTTGATTTATCGCGCTATCTCTAATGGCACCCGAGATATCACCAGATATATATTGGATTTTCCCCTGACCCTGAGTGTCCGGCCCCATGAGACGGTGGTTTTCTCGGCCCCTGGTGGTCCGAGGTCGTTCCCGCTGCCCAGATTCATGCGCCAGGGCCTCCGACAGACAATGTACTTTGATTTATTGCGCTATCTGTAATAGCACCCGAGAAATCACAATATATATGCTGGATTTTTACATGACTTTGGGTGACGGACACCGAAAATCTGTAAGTTTCTCGGCCCCTGGAGGGCCGAGGTCGTTCCTGCTTCACAGATTCATGCGCCAGGGCCTCCTGCAGACAATGCACTTTGATTTATTGCGCTATCTGTAATAGCACGCGAGGTATCACCAGATATATATTGGATTTTCCCTGACCCTGAGAGTCCGGCCCCATGAGACTGTGGCTGTCTCGGCCCCTGGTGGTCCGAGGTCGTTCCCGCTACACAGATGTATGCACCAGGGCCTCCTGCAGACAATGTACTTTGATTTATCGTGCTATCTCTAATAGCTCCCGAGATATCACCAGATATATATTGGATTTTCCCCTGACCCTGAGTGTCCGGCCCCATGAGACGGTGGTTGTCTCGGCCCCTGGTGGTCCGAGGTCGTTCCCTCTGCACAGACTCATGCGCCAGGGTCTCCTGCAGACAATGTACTTTGATTTATCGCGCTATCTCTAATAGCACCCGAGATATCACCAGATAGATATTGGATTTTTTCCTGACCCTGAGTGTCCGGCCCCATGAGACGGTGGTTTCCTCGGCCCCTGGTGGTCCGAGGTCGTTCCCGCTGCACAGATTCATGCGCCAGGGCCTCCTGCAGATAATTCACTTTGGTTTATTGCGCTATCTCTAATAGCACCCGATATATCACCAGATATATATTGGATTTTCCCCTGACCCTGAGTGTCCGGCCCCATAAGACGGTGGTTTTCTCGGCTCCTGGTGGTCCGAGGTCGTTCCCGCTGGCCAGACTCATGCGCCAGGGCCTCCTACAGACAATGCACTTTGATTTGTTGCGCTATCTGTAATAGCAGCCGAGATATCACTAGATATATAGTGGATTTTTCCCTGACCCTGAGTGTCCGGCCCCATGAGACGGTGGTTTTCTCGGCCCCTGGTGGTCCGAGGTCGTTCCCGCTGCCCAGATTCATGCGCCAGGGCCTCCTACAGACAATGCACTTTGATTTATTGCGATATCTGTAATAGCACCCGAGATATCACCAGATATATATTGGATTTTTCCCTGACCCTGAGTGTCCTGCCCAATGAGACGGTGGTTGTCTCGGAGCCTGGTGGTCCGAGGTCGGTCCCGCTGCACAGACTCATGCGCCAGGGCCTCCTGCAGACAATGTACTTTGATTTATCGCGCTATCTCTAATAGCACCCGAGATATCACCAGATTTATATTGGATTTTTCCGTGGCCCTGAGTGTCCGGCCCCATGAGACGGTGGTTGTCTCGGAGCCTGGTGGTCCGAGGTCGTTCCCGCTGCACAGATTCATGCGCCAGGGCCTCCTGCAGATAATTCACTTTGGTTTATTGCGCTATCTCTAATAGCACCCGAGATATCACCAGATATATATTGGATTTTTCCCTGACCCTGAGTGTCCGGCCCCATGAGACGGTGGTTTTCTCGGCCCCTGGTGTTCCGTGGTCGTTCCCGCTGCACGGATTCATGCGCCAGGGCTTCCTGCAGACAATGTACTTTGATTTATCGCGCTATCTGTAATAGCACCCGAGATATCACCAGATATATATTGGATTTTCCCCTGACCCTGACAGTCCGTCCCCATGACACGGTGGTTTTCTCGGCCCCTGGTAGTCCGTGGTCGTTCCCGCTGTACGGATTCATGCGCCAGGGCTTCCTGCAGACAGTGCACTTTGATTTATGGCGCTATCTGTAATAGCACCCGAGATATCACCAGATATATATTGGATTTTTCCCTGACCCTGAGTGTCCGGCCCCATGAGACGGTGGTTTTCTCGGCCCCTGGTGGTCCGTGGTCGTTCCCGCTGCACGGATTCATGCGCCAGGGCTTCCTGCAGACAATGTACTTTGATTTATCGCGGTATCTGTAATAGCACCCGAGATATCACCAGATATATATTGGATTTTCCCCTGACCCTGAGAGTCCGGCCCCATGAGACGGTGGTTTTCTCGGCCCCTGGTGGTCCGAGGTCGTTCCCGCTGCCCAGATTCATGCACCAGGGCCTCCTACAGACAATTCACTTTGATTTATCGCGCTATCTCTAATGGCACCCGAGATATCACCTGATATATATTGGATTTTTCCCTGACCCTGAGTGTCCGGACCCATGAGACGGTGGTTTTCTCGGCCCCTGGTCGTCCGAGGTCGTTCCCTCTGCACAGATTCATGCGCCAGGGCCTCCTGCAGATAATTCACTTTGGTTTACTGCGCTATCTCTAATAGCACCCGAGATATCACCAGATATATATTGGATTTTCCCCTGACCCTGAGTGTCCGGCCTCATGTGTCGGTGGTTTTCTCGGCCCCTGGTGGTCCGAGGTCGGTCCCGCTGCACAGACTCATGCGCCAGGGCCTCCTGCAGACAATGTACTTTGATTTATCGCGCTATCTCTAATAGCACCCGAGATATCACCAGATTTATATTGGATTTTTCCGTGACCCTGAGTGTCCGGCCCCATGAGACGGTGGTTGTCTCGGAGCCTGGTGGTCCGAGGTCGTTCCCGCTGCACAGATTCATGCGCCAGGGCCTCCTGCAGATAATTCACTTTGGTTTATTGCGCTATCTCTAATAGCACCCGAGATATCACCAGATATATATTGGATTTTTCCCTGACCCTGAGTGTCCGGCCCCATGAGACGGTGGTTTTCTCGGCCCCTGGTGTTCCGTGGTCGTTCCCGCTGCACAGATTCATGCGCCAGGGCTTCCTGCAGACAATCTACTTTGATTTATCGCGCTATCTCTAATAGCACCCGAGATATCACCAGATATATAATGGATTTTTCCCTGACCCTGAGTGTCCGGCCTCATGTGTCGGTGGTTTTCTCGGCCCCTGGTGGTCCGAGGTCGGTCCCGCTGCACAGACTCATGCGCCAGGGCCTCCTGCCGACAATGTACTTTGATTTATCGCGCTATCTGTAATAGCACCCAAGATATCACCAGATATATATTGGATTTTTCCGTGACCCTGAGTGTCCGGCCCCATGAGACGGTGGTTTTCTCGGCCCCTGGTGTTCCGTGGTCGTTCCCGCTGCACAGATTCATGCGCCAGGGCTTCCTGCAGACAATCTACTTTGATTTATCGCGCTATCTCTAATAGCACCCGAGATATCACCAGATATATAATGGATTTTTCCCTGACCCTGAGTGTCCGGCCTCATGTGTCGGTGGTTTTCTCGGCCCCTGGTGGTCCGAGGTCGGTCCCGCTGCACAGACTCATGCGCCAGGGCCTCCTGCCGACAATGTACTTTGATTTATCGCGCTATCTGTAATAGCACCCAAGATATCACCAGATATATATTGGATTTTTCCGTGACCCTGAGTGTCCGGCTCCATGAGACGGTGGTTTTCTCGGCCCCTGGTGGTCCGAGGTCGTTCCCGCTGCAGAGCTGCATGCGCCAGGGCCTCCTGCATTCAATGCACTTTGATTTATTGCGCTATCTGTAATAGCACCCTATATATCACCAGATAAATATTTGATTTTTCCCTGACCCTGAGTGTCCGGCCCCATGAGACGGTGGTTTTCTCGGCCCCTGGTGGTCCGAGGTCGTTCCCTCTGCACAGATTCATGCGCCAGGGCCTCCTGCAGATAATTCACTTTGGTTTATTGCGCTATCTCTAATAGCACCCAAGATATCACCAGATATATATTGGATTTTTCCCTGACCCTGAGTGTCCGGCCCCATGAGACGGTGGTTTTCTTGGCCCCTGGTGGTCCGAGGTCGTTCCCGCTACACAGATTCATGCGCCAGGGCCTCCTGCAGATAATTCACTTTGGTTTATTGCGCTATCTCTAATAGCACCCGGAATATCACCAGATATATATTGGATTTTTCCCTGACCCTGAGTGTCCGGCCCCATGAGACGGTGGTTTTCTCGGCCCCTCGTGGTCCGAGGTCGTTCCCGCTGCCCAGATTCATGCGGCAGGGCCTCCTACAGACAATGCACTTTGATTTATCGCGCTATCTCTAATGGCACCCGAGATATCACCAGATATATATTGGATTTTCCCCTGACCCTGAGTGTCCGGCCCCATGAGACGGTGGTTTTCTCGGCCCCTGGTGGTCCGAGGTCGTTCCCGCTGCCCAGATTCATGCGGCAGGGCCTCCTACAGACAATGCACTTTGATTTATCGCGCTATCTCTAATGGCACCCGAGATATCACCAGATATATATTGGATTTTCCCCTGACCCTGAGTGTCCGGCCCCATGAGACGGTGGTTTTCTCGGCCCCTGGTGGTCCGAGGTCGTTCCCGCTGCCCAGATTCATGCGCCAGGGCCTCCGACAGACAATGTACTTTGATTTATTGCGCTATCTGTAATAGCACCCGAGAAATCACAATATATATGCTGGATTTTTACATGACTTTGGGTGACGGACACCGAAAATCTGTAAGTTTCTCGGCCCCTGGAGGGCCGAGGTCGTTCCTGCTTCACAGATTCATGCGCCAGGGCCTCCTGCAGACAATGCACTTTGATTTATTGCGCTATCTGTAATAGCACGCGAGGTATCACCAGATATATATTGGATTTTCCCTGACCCTGAGAGTCCGGCCCCATGAGACTGTGGCTGTCTCGGCCCCTGGTGGTCCGAGGTCGTTCCCGCTACACAGATGTATGCACCAGGGCCTCCTGCAGACAATGTACTTTGATTTATCGTGCTATCTCTAATAGCTCCCGAGATATCACCAGATATATATTGGATTTTCCCCTGACCCTGAGTGTCCGGCCCCATGAGACGGTGGTTGTCTCGGCCCCTGGTGGTCCGAGGTCGTTCCCTCTGCACAGACTCATGCGCCAGGGTCTCCTGCAGACAATGTACTTTGATTTATCGCGCTATCTCTAATAGCACCCGAGATATCACCAGATAGATATTGGATTTTTTCCTGACCCTGAGTGTCCGGCCCCATGAGACGGTGGTTTCCTCGGCCCCTGGTGGTCCGAGGTCGTTCCCGCTGCACAGATTCATGCGCCAGGGCCTCCTGCAGATAATTCACTTTGGTTTATTGCGCTATCTCTAATAGCACCCGATATATCACCAGATATATATTGGATTTTCCCCTGACCCTGAGTGTCCGGCCCCATAAGACGGTGGTTTTCTCGGCTCCTGGTGGTCCGAGGTCGTTCCCGCTGGCCAGACTCATGCGCCAGGGCCTCCTACAGACAATGCACTTTGATTTGTTGCGCTATCTGTAATAGCAGCCGAGATATCACTAGATATATAGTGGATTTTTCCCTGACCCTGAGTGTCCGGCCCCATGAGACGGTGGTTTTCTCGGCCCCTGGTGGTCCGAGGTCGTTCCCGCTGCCCAGATTCATGCGCCAGGGCCTCCTACAGACAATGCACTTTGATTTATTGCGATATCTGTAATAGCACCCGAGATATCACCAGATATATATTGGATTTTTCCCTGACCCTGAGTGTCCTGCCCAATGAGACGGTGGTTGTCTCGGAGCCTGGTGGTCCGAGGTCGGTCCCGCTGCACAGACTCATGCGCCAGGGCCTCCTGCAGACAATGTACTTTGATTTATCGCGCTATCTCTAATAGCACCCGAGATATCACCAGATTTATATTGGATTTTTCCGTGGCCCTGAGTGTCCGGCCCCATGAGACGGTGGTTGTCTCGGAGCCTGGTGGTCCGAGGTCGTTCCCGCTGCACAGATTCATGCGCCAGGGCCTCCTGCAGATAATTCACTTTGGTTTATTGCGCTATCTCTAATAGCACCCGAGATATCACCAGATATATATTGGATTTTTCCCTGACCCTGAGTGTCCGGCCCCATGAGACGGTGGTTTTCTCGGCCCCTGGTGTTCCGTGGTCGTTCCCGCTGCACGGATTCATGCGCCAGGGCTTCCTGCAGACAATGTACTTTGATTTATCGCGCTATCTGTAATAGCACCCGAGATATCACCAGATATATATTGGATTTTCCCCTGACCCTGACAGTCCGTCCCCATGACACGGTGGTTTTCTCGGCCCCTGGTAGTCCGTGGTCGTTCCCGCTGTACGGATTCATGCGCCAGGGCTTCCTGCAGACAGTGCACTTTGATTTATGGCGCTATCTGTAATAGCACCCGAGATATCACCAGATATATATTGGATTTTTCCCTGACCCTGAGTGTCCGGCCCCATGAGACGGTGGTTTTCTCGGCCCCTGGTGGTCCGTGGTCGTTCCCGCTGCACGGATTCATGCGCCAGGGCTTCCTGCAGACAATGTACTTTGATTTATCGCGGTATCTGTAATAGCACCCGAGATATCACCAGATATATATTGGATTTTCCCCTGACCCTGAGAGTCCGGCCCCATGAGACGGTGGTTTTCTCGGCCCCTGGTGGTCCGAGGTCGTTCCCGCTGCCCAGATTCATGCACCAGGGCCTCCTACAGACAATTCACTTTGATTTATCGCGCTATCTCTAATGGCACCCGAGATATCACCTGATATATATTGGATTTTTCCCTGACCCTGAGTGTCCGGACCCATGAGACGGTGGTTTTCTCGGCCCCTGGTCGTCCGAGGTCGTTCCCTCTGCACAGATTCATGCGCCAGGGCCTCCTGCAGATAATTCACTTTGGTTTACTGCGCTATCTCTAATAGCACCCGAGATATCACCAGATATATATTGGATTTTCCCCTGACCCTGAGTGTCCGGCCTCATGTGTCGGTGGTTTTCTCGGCCCCTGGTGGTCCGAGGTCGGTCCCGCTGCACAGACTCATGCGCCAGGGCCTCCTGCAGACAATGTACTTTGATTTATCGCGCTATCTCTAATAGCACCCGAGATATCACCAGATTTATATTGGATTTTTCCGTGACCCTGAGTGTCCGGCCCCATGAGACGGTGGTTGTCTCGGAGCCTGGTGGTCCGAGGTCGTTCCCGCTGCACAGATTCATGCGCCAGGGCCTCCTGCAGATAATTCACTTTGGTTTATTGCGCTATCTCTAATAGCACCCGAGATATCACCAGATATATATTGGATTTTTCCCTGACCCTGAGTGTCCGGCCCCATGAGACGGTGGTTTTCTCGGCCCCTGGTGTTCCGTGGTCGTTCCCGCTGCACAGATTCATGCGCCAGGGCTTCCTGCAGACAATCTACTTTGATTTATCGCGCTATCTCTAATAGCACCCGAGATATCACCAGATATATAATGGATTTTTCCCTGACCCTGAGTGTCCGGCCTCATGTGTCGGTGGTTTTCTCGGCCCCTGGTGGTCCGAGGTCGGTCCCGCTGCACAGACTCATGCGCCAGGGCCTCCTGCCGACAATGTACTTTGATTTATCGCGCTATCTGTAATAGCACCCAAGATATCACCAGATATATATTGGATTTTTCCGTGACCCTGAGTGTCCGGCCCCATGAGACGGTGGTTGTCTCGGAGCCTGGTGGTCCGAGGTCGTTCCCGCTGCACAGATTCATGCGCCAGGGCCTCCTGCAGATAATTCACTTTGGTTTATTGCGCTATCTCTAATAGCAGCCGAGATATCACCAGATATATATTGGATTTTTCCCTGACCCTGAGTGTCCGGCCCCATGAGACGGTGGTTTTCTCGGCCCCTGGTGTTCCGTGGTCGTTCCCGCTGCACGGATTCATGCGCCAGGGCTTCCTGCAGACAATCTACTTGGATTTATCGCGCTATCTGTAATAGCACCCGAGATATCACCAGATATATATTGGATTTTCCCCTGACCCTGACAGTCCGGCCCCATGACACGGTGGTTTTCTCGGCCCCTGGTAGTCCGTGGTCGTTCCCGCTGCACGGATTCATGCGCCAGGGCTTCCTGCAGACAATGCACTTTGATTTATGGCGCTATCTGTAATAGCACCCAAGATATCACCAGATATATATTGGATTTTTTCCTGACCATGAGTGTCCGGCCCCATGAGACGGTGGTTTTCTCGGCCCCTGGTGGTCCGTGGTCGTTCCCGCTGCACGGGTTCATGCGCCAGGGCTTCCTGCAGACAATGTACTTTGATTTATCGCGCTATCTGTAATAGCACCCGAGATATCACCAGATATATATTGGATTTTTCACTGACCCTGAGTGTCCTGCCCCATGAGACGGTGGTTTTCTCGGCCCCTGGTGGTCCGAGGTCGTTCCCGCTGCCCAGATTCATGCACCAGGGCCTCCTACAGACAATGCACTTTGATTTATTGCGATATCTGTAATAGCACCCGAGATATCACCAGATATATATTGGATTTTTCCCTGACCCTGAGTGTCCTGCCCCATGAGACGGTGGTTGTCTCGGAGCCTGGTGGTCCGAGGTCGGTCCCGCTGCACAGACTCATGCGCCAGGGCCTCCTGCAGACAATGTACTTTGATTTATCGCGCTATCTCTAATAGCACCCGAGATATCACCAGATTTATATTGTATTTTTCCGTGACCCTGAGTGTCCGGCCCCATGAGACGGTGGTTGTCTCGGAGCCTGGTGGTCCGAGGTCGTTCCCGCTGCACAGATTCATGCGCCAGGGCCTCCTGCAGATAATTCACTTTGGTTTATTGCGCTATCTCTAATAGCACCCGAGATATCACCAGATATATATTGGATTTTTCCCTGACCCTGAGTGTCCTGCCCCATGAGACGGTGGTTGTCTCGGAGCCTGGTGGTCCGAGGTCGGTCCCGCTGCACAGACTCATGCGCCAGGGCCTCCTGCAGACAATGTACTTTGATTTATCGCGCTATCTCTAATAGCACCCGAGATATCACCAGATATATATTGGATTTTTCCCTGACCCTGAGTGTCCTGCCCCATGAGACGGTGGTTGTCTCGGAGCCTGGTGGTCCCAGGTCGTTCCCGCTGCACAGATTCATGCGCCAGGGCCTCCTGCAGATAATTCACTTTGGTTTATTGCGCTATCTCTAATAGCACCCGAGATATCACCAGATATATATTGGATTTTTCCCTGACCCTGAGTGTCCGGCCCCATGAGACGGTGGTTTTCTCGGCCCCAGGTGTTCCGTGGTCGTTCCCGCTGCACGGATTCATGCGCCAGGGCTTCCTGCAGACAATGCACTTTGATTTATGGCGCTATCTGTAATAGCACCCGAGATATCACCAGATATATATTGGATTTTTCCCTGACCCTGAGTGTCCGGCCCCATGAGACGGTGGTTTTCTCGGCCCCTGGTGGTCCGAGGTTGTTCCCGCTGCCCAGATTCATGCGCCAGGGCCTCCTGCAGATAATTCACTTTGGTTTATTGCGCTATCACTAATAGCACCCGCAATATCACCAGATATATATTGGATTTTCCCCTGACCCTGAGTGTCCGGCCCCATGAGACTGTGGTTTTCTCGGCCCCTGGTGGTCCGAGGTCGTCCCCGCTGCCCAGATTCATGTGCCAGGGCCTCCTACAGACAATGCACTTTGATTTATTGCGCTATCTCTAATAGCACCCGAGAATGCTCCATATATATGCTGGATTTTTACATGACTTTGGGTGACGGATACCGAAAATCTGTAATTTTCTCGGCCCCTGGTGGTTCGAGGTCGTTCCCGCTGCACAGAATCATGCGCCAGGGCTTCCTGAAGACAATGCACTCGGATTTATCGCGCTATCTCTAATAGCACCCGAGATATCACCAGATATATAATGGATTTTTCCCTGACCCTGAGTGTCCGGCCTCATGTGTCGGTGGTTTTCTCGGCCCCTGGTGATCCGAGGTCGTTCCCGCTGCACAGATTAATCCGCCAGGGCCTCCTGCAGATAATTCACTTTGGATTATTGCGCTATCTCTACTAGCACCCGGAATATCACCAGATATATATTGGATTTTTCACTGACCCTGAGTGCCCGGCCCCATGAGACGGTGGTTTTCTCGGCCCCTGGTGGTCTGAGGTCGTTCCCTCTGCACAGATTCATGCGCCAGGGCATCCTGCAGATATTTCACTTTGGTTTACTGCGCTATCTGTAATAGCACCCGAGATATCACCAGATGTATATTGGATGTTTCCCTGACCCTGAGTGTCCGGCCCCATGAGACGGTGGTTTTCTCGGCCCCTGGTGGTCCGAGGTCGTTCCCGCTGCCCAGATTCATGAGCCAGGGCCTCCTACAGACAATGCACTTTGATTTATTGCGCGATCTCTAATAGCACCCGAGATATCACCAGATATATATTGGATTTTCCCCTGACCCTGAGTGTCCGGCCCCATGAGACAGTGGTTTTCTCGGCCCCTGGTGATCCGAGGTCGCTCCCGCTGCACAGATTCATCCGCCAGGGCCTCCTGCAGATAATTCACTTTGGTTTATTGCGCTATCTCTAATAGCACCCGGAATATCACCAGATATATATTGGATTTTTCCCTGACCCTGAGTGTCCGGCCCCATGTGACTGTGGTTTTCTCGGCCCCTCGTGCTCCGAGGACGTTCCCGCTGCCCAGATTCATGCGCCAGGGCCTCCTACAGACAATGCACTTTGATTTATTGCGCTATCTGTAATAGAACCCGAGATATCACCAGATATATATTGGATTTTTCCCTGACCCTGAGTGTCCGGCCCCATGAGACGGTGGTTTTCTCGGCCCCTGGTGGTCCGTGGTCGTTCCCGCTGCACGGGTTCATGCGCCAGGGCTTCCTGCAGACAATGTACTTTGATTTATCGCGCTATCTGTAATAGCACCCGAGATATCACCAGATATATGTTGGATTTTTCACTGACCCTGAGTGTCCTGCCCCATGAGACGGTGGTTTTCTCGGCCCCTGGTGGTCCGAGGTCGTTCCCGCTGCCCTGATTCATGCACCAGGGCCTCCTACAGACAATGCACTTTGATTTATTGCGATATCTGTAATAGCACCCGAGATATCACCAGATATATATTGGATTTTTCCCTGACCCTGAGTGTCCTGCCCCATGAGACGGTGGTTGTCTCGGAGCCTGGTGGTCCGAGGTCGGTCCCGCTGCACAGACTCATGCGCCAGGGCCTCCTGCAGACAATGTACTTTGATTTATCGCGCTATCTCTAATAGCACCCGAGATATCACCAGATTTATATTGTATTTTTCCGTGACCCTGAGTGTCCGGCCCCATGAGACGGTGGTTGTCTCGGAGCCTGGTGGTCCGAGGTCGTTCCCGCTGCACAGATTCATGCGCCAGGGCCTCCTGCAGATAATTCACTTTGGTTTATTGCGCTATCTCTAATAGCACCCGAGATATCACCAGATATATATTGGATTTTTCCCTGACCCTGTGTGTCCGGCCCCATGAGACGGTGGTTTTCTCGGCCCCTGGTGTTCCGTGGTCGTTCCCGCTGCACGGATTCATGCGCCAGGGCTTCCTGCAGACAATGCACTTTGATTTATGGCGCTATCTGTAATAGCACCCGAGATATCACCAGATATATATTGGATTTTTCCCTGACCCTGAGTGTCCGGCCCCATGAGACGGTGGTTTTCTCGGCCCCTGGTGGTCCGAGGTTGTTCCCGCTGCCCAGATTCATGCGCCAGGGCCTCCTGCAGATAATTCACTTTGGTTTATTGCGCTATCACTAATAGCACCCGCAATATCACCAGATATATATTGGATTCTCCCCTTACCCTGAGTGTCCGGCCCCATGAGACTGTGGTTTTCTCGGCCCCTGGTGGTCCGAGGTCGTCCCCGCTGCCCAGATTCATGTGCCAGGGCCTCCTACAGACAATGCACTTTGATTTATTGCGCTATCTCTAATAGCACCCGAGAATGCTCCATATATATGCTGGATTTTTACATGACTTTGGGTGACGGATACCGAAAATCTGTAATTTTCTCGGCCCCTGGTGGTTCGAGGTCGTTCCCGCTGCACAGATTAATCCGCCAGGGCCTCCTGCAGATAATTCACTTTGGATTATTGCGCTATCTCTACTAGCACCCGGAATATCACCAGATATATATTGGATTTTTCACTGACCCTGAGTGCCCGGCCCCATGAGACGGTGGTTTTCTCGGCCCCTGGTGGTCTGAGGTCGTTCCCTCTGCACAGATTCATGCGCCAGGGCATCCTGCAGATATTTCACTTTGGTTTACTGCGCTATCTGTAATAGCACCCGAGATATCACCAGATGTATATTGGATGTTTCCCTGACCCTGAGTGTCCGGCCCCATGAGACTGTGGTTTTCTCGGCCTCTCGTGGTCCGAGCTCGTTCCCGCTGCCCAGATTCATGCGCCAGGGCCTTCTACAGACAATGCACTTTGATTTATTGCGCTATCTCTAATAGCACCCGAGAATGCTCCATATATATGCTGGATTTTTACATGACTTTGGGTGACGGATACCGAATATCTGTAATTTTCTCGGCCCCTGGTGGTTCGAGGTCGTTCCCGCTGCACAGAATCATGCGCCAGGGATTCCTGTAGACAATGCACTTGGATTTATCGCGCTATCTCTAATAGCACCCGAGATATCACCAGATATATAATGGATTTTTCCCTGACCCTGAGTGTCCGGCCTCATGTGTCGGTGGTTTTCTCGGCCCCTAGTGATCCGAGGTCGTTCCCGCTGCACAGATTCATCCGCCAGGGCCTCCTGCAGATAATTCACTTTGGATTATTGCGCTATCTCTACTATCACCCGGAATATCACCAGATATATATTGGATTTTTCCCTGACCCTGAGTGTCCGGCCCCATGAGACGGCGGTTTTCTCGGCCCCTGGTGGTCTGAGGTCGTTCCCTCTGCACAGATTCATGCGCCAGGGCCTCCTGCACATAATTCACTTTGGTTTACTGCGCTATCTGTAATAGCACCCGAGATATCACCAGATGTATATTGGATGTTTCCCTGACCCTGAGTGTCCGGCCCCATGAGACGGTGGTTTTCTCGGCCCCTGGTGGTCCGAGGTCGTTCCCGCTGCCCAGATTCATGAGCCAGGGCCTCCTACAGACAATGCACTTTGATTTATTGCGCGATCTCTAATAGCACCCGAGATATCACCAGATATATATTGGATTTTCCCCTGACCCTGAGTGTCCGGCCCCATGAGACAGTGGTTTTCTCGGCCCCTGGTGATCCGAGGTCGCTCCCGCTGCACAGATTCATCCGCCAGGGCCTCCTGCAGATAATTCACTTTGGTTTATTGCGCTATCTCTAATAGCACCCGGAATATCACCAGATATATATTGGATTTTTCCCTGACCCTGAGTGTCCGGCCCCATGTGACTGTGGTTTTCTCGGCCCCTCGTGCTCCGAGGACGTTCCCGCTGCCCAGATTCATGCGCCAGGGCCTCCTACAGACAATGCACTTTGATTTATTGCGCTATCTGTAATAGAACCCGATATATCACCAGATATATATTGGATTTTTCCCTGACCCTGAGTGTCCGGCCCCATGAGACGGTGGTTTTCTCGGCCCCTGGTGGTCCGTGGTCGTTCCCGCTGCACGGGTTCATGCGCCAGGGCTTCCTGCAGACAATGTACTTTGATTTATCGCGCTATCTGTAATAGCACCCGAGATATCACCAGATATATGTTGGATTTTTCACTGACCCTGAGTGTCCTGCCCCATGAGACGGTGGTTTTCTCGGCCCCTGGTGGTCCGAGGTCGTTCCCGCTGCCCTGATTCATGCACCAGGGCCTCCTACAGACAATGCACTTTGATTTATTGCGATATCTGTAATAGCACCCGAGATATCACCAGATATATATTGGATTTTTCCCTGACCCTGAGTGTCCTGCCCCATGAGACGGTGGTTGTCTCGGAGCCTGGTGGTCCGAGGTCGGTCCCGCTGCACAGACTCATGCGCCAGGGCCTCCTGCAGACAATGTACTTTGATTTATCGCGCTATCTCTAATAGCACCCGAGATATCACCAGATTTATATTGTATTTTTCCGTGACCCTGAGTGTCCGGCCCCATGAGACGGTGGTTGTCTCGGAGCCTGGTGGTCCGAGGTCGTTCCCGCTGCACAGATTCATGCGCCAGGGCCTCCTGCAGATAATTCACTTTGGTTTATTGCGCTATCTCTAATAGCACCCGAGATATCACCAGATATATATTGGATTTTTCCCTGACCCTGAGTGTCCGGCCCCATGAGACGGTGGTTTTCTCGGCCCCTGGTGTTCCGTGGTCGTTCCCGCTGCACGGATTCATGCGCCAGGGCTTCCTGCAGACAATGCACTTTGATTTATGGCGCTATCTGTAATAGCACCCGAGATATCACCAGATATATATTGGATTTTTCCCTGACCCTGAGTGTCCGGCCCCATGAGACGGTGGTTTTCTCGGCCCCTGGTGGTCCGAGGTTGTTCCCGCTGCCCAGATTCATGCGCCAGGGCCTCCTGCAGATAATTCACTTTGGTTTATTGCGCTATCACTAATAGCACCCGCAATATCACCAGATATATATTGGATTTTCCCCTTACCCTGAGTGTCCGGCCCCATGAGACTGTGGTTTTCTCGGCCCCTGGTGGTCCGAGGTCGTCCCCGCTGCCCAGATTCATGTGCCAGGGCCTCCTACAGACAATGCACTTTGATTTATTGCGCTATCTCTAATAGCACCCGAGAATGCTCCATATATATGCTGGATTTTTACATGACTTTGGGTGACGGATACCGAAAATCTGTAATTTTCTCGGCCCCTGGTGGTTCGAGGTCGTTCCCGCTGCACAGATTAATCCGCCAGGGCCTCCTGCAGATAATTCACTTTGGATTATTGCGCTATCTCTACTAGCACCCGGAATATCACCAGATATATATTGGATTTTTCACTGACCCTGAGTGCCCGGCCCCATGAGACGGTGGTTTTCTCGGCCCCTGGTGGTCTGAGGTCGTTCCCTCTGCACAGATTCATGCGCCAGGGCATCCTGCAGATATTTCACTTTGGTTTACTGCGCTATCTGTAATAGCACCCGAGATATCACCAGATGTATATTGGATGTTTCCCTGACCCTGAGTGTCCGGCCCCATGAGACTGTGGTTTTCTCGGCCTCTCGTGGTCCGAGCTCGTTCCCGCTGCCCAGATTCATGCGCCAGGGCCTTCTACAGACAATGCACTTTGATTTATTGCGCTATCTCTAATAGCACCCGAGAATGCTCCATATATATGCTGGATTTTTACATGACTTTGGGTGACGGATACCGAATATCTGTAATTTTCTCGGCCCCTGGTGGTTCGAGGTCGTTCCCGCTGCACAGAATCATGCGCCAGGGATTCCTGTAGACAATGCACTTGGATTTATCGCGCTATCTCTAATAGCACCCGAGATATCACCAGATATATAATGGATTTTTCCCTGACCCTGAGTGTCCGGCCTCATGTGTCGGTGGTTTTCTCGGCCCCTAGTGATCCGAGGTCGTTCCCGCTGCACAGATTCATCCGCCAGGGCCTCCTGCAGATAATTCACTTTGGATTATTGCGCTATCTCTACTAGCACCCGGAATATCACCAGATATATATTGGATTTTTCCCTGACCCTGAGTGTCCGGCCCCATGAGACGGCGGTTTTCTCGGCCCCTGGTGGTCTGAGGTCGTTCCCTCTGCACAGATTCATGCGCCAGGGCCTCCTGCACATAATTCACTTTGGTTTACTGCGCTATCTGTAATAGCACCCGAGATATCACCAGATGTATATTGGATGTTTCCCTGACCCTGAGTGTCCGGCCCCATGAGACGGTGGTTTTCTCGGCCCCTGGTGGTCCGAGGTCGTTCCCGCTGCCCAGATTCATGAGCCAGGGCCTCCTACAGACAATGCACTTTGATTTATTGCGCGATCTCTAATAGCACCCGAGATATCACCAGATATATATTGGATTTTCCCCTGACCCTGAGTGTCCGGCCCCATGAGACAGTGGTTTTCTCGGCCACTGGTGATCCGAGGTCGCTCCCGCTGCACAGATTCATCCGCCAGGGCCTCCTGCAGATAATTCACTTTGGTTTATTGCGCTATCTCTAATAGCACCCGGAATATCACCAGATATATATTGGATTTTTCCCTGACCCTGAGTGTCCGGCCCCATGTGACTGTGGTTTTCTCGGCCCCTCGTGGTCCGAGGACGTTCCCGCTGCCCAGATTCATGCGCCAGGGCCTCCTACAGACAATGCACTTTGATTTATTGCGCTATCTGTAATAGAACCCGAGATATCACCAGATATATATTGGATTTTTCCCTGACCCTGAGTGTCCGGCCCCATGAGACGGTGGTTTTCTCGGCCCCTCGTGGTCCGAGGTCGTTCCCGCTGCCCAGATTCATGCGGCTGGGCCTCCTACAGACAATGCACTTTGGTTTATTGCGCTATCACTAATAGGACCCGGAATATCACCAGATATATATTGGATTTTTCCCTGACCCTGAGTGTCCGGCCCCATGAGACTGTGGATTTCTCGGCCCCTCGTGGTCCGAGCTCGTTCCCGCTGCCCAGATTCATGCGCCAGGGCCTCCTACAGAAAATGCACTTTGATTTATTGCGCTATCTGTAATAGCACCCGAGATATCACCAGATATATATTGGATTTTTCCCTGACCCTGAGTGTCCGGCCCCATGAGACGGTGGTTTCCTCGGCCCCTGGTGGTCCGAGGTCGTTCCCGCTGCACAGATGCATGCGCCAGGGCCTCCTGCAGACAATGCACTTTGATTTATTGCGCTATCTGTAATAGCACCCTATATATCACCAGATATATATTTGATTTTTCCCTGACCCTGAGTGTCCGGCCCCATGAGACGGTGGTTTTCTCGGCCCCTGGTGGTCCGAGGTTGTTCCCGCTGCCCAGATTCATGCGCCAGGGCCTCCTGCAGATAATTCACTTTGGTTTATTGCGCTATCACTAATAGCACCCGCAATATCACCAGATATATATTGGATTTTCCCCTGACCCTGAGTGTCCGGCCCCATGAGACTGTGGTTTTCTCGGCCCCTGGTGGTCCGAGGTCGTCCCCGCTGCCCAGATTCATGTGCCAGGGCCTACTACAGACAATGCACTTTGATTTATTGCGCTATCTCTAATAGCACCCGAGAATGCTCCATATATATGCTGGATTTTTACATGACTTTGGGTGACGGATACCGAAAATCTGTAAGTTTCTCGGCCCCTGGTGGTTCGAGGTCGTTCCCGCTGCACAGATTAATCCGCCAGGGCCTCCTGCAGATAATTCACTTTGGATTATTGCGCTATCTCTACTAGCACCCGGAATATCACCAGATATATATTGGATTTTTCACTGACCCTGAGTGCCCGGCCCCATGAGACGGTGGTTTTCTCGGCCCCTGGTGGTCTGAGGTCGTTCCCTCTGCACAGATTCATGCGCCAGGGCATCCTGCAGATATTTCACTTTGGTTTACTGCGCTATCTGTAATAGCACCCGAGATATCACCAGATGTATATTGGATGTTTCCCTGACCCTGAGTGTCCGGCCCCATGAGACTGTGGTTTTCTCGGCCTCTCGTGGTCCGAGCTCGTTCCCGCTGCCCAGATTCATGCGCCAGGGCCTTCTACAGACAATGCACTTTGATTTATTGCGCTATCTCTAATAGCACCCGAGAATGCTCCATATATATGCTGGATTTTTACATGACTTTGGGTGACGGATACCGAATATCTGTAATTTTCTCGGCCCCTGGTGGTTCGAGGTCGTTCCCGCTGCACAGAATCATGCGCCAGGGATTCCTGTAGACAATGCACTTGGATTTATCGCGCTATCTCTAATAGCACCCGAGATATCACCAGATATATAATGGATTTTTCCCTGACCCTGAGTGTCCGGCCTCATGTGTCGGTGGTTTTCTCGGCCCCTAGTGATCCGAGGTCGTTCCCGCTGCACAGATTCATCCGCCAGGGCCTCCTGCAGATAATTCACTTTGGATTATTGCGCTATCTCTACTAGCACCCGGAATATCACCAGATATATATTGGATTTTTCCCTGACCCTGAGTGTCCGGCCCCATGAGACGGCGGTTTTCTCGGCCCCTGGTGGTCTGAGGTCGTTCCCTCTGCACAGATTCATGCGCCAGGGCCTCCTGCACATAATTCACTTTGGTTTACTGCGCTATCTGTAATAGCACCCGAGATATCACCAGATGTATATTGGATGTTTCCCTGACCCTGAGTGTCCGGCCCCATGAGACGGTGGTTTTCTCGGCCCCTGGTGGTCCGAGGTCGTTCCCGCTGCCCAGATTCATGAGCCAGGGCCTCCTACAGACAATGCACTTTGATTTATTGCGCGATCTCTAATAGCACCCGAGATATCACCAGATATATATTGGATTTTCCCCTGACCCTGAGTGTCCGGCCCCATGAGACAGTGGTTTTCTCGGCCACTGGTGATCCGAGGTCGCTCCCGCTGCACAGATTCATCCGCCAGGGCCTCCTGCAGATAATTCACTTTGGTTTATTGCGCTATCTCTAATAGCACCCGGAATATCACCAGATATATATTGGATTTTTCCCTGACCCTGAGTGTCCGGCCCCATGTGACTGTGGTTTTCTCGGCCCCTCGTGGTCCGAGGACGTTCCCGCTGCCCAGATTCATGCGCCAGGGCCTCCTACAGACAATGCACTTTGATTTATTGCGCTATCTGTAATAGAACCCGAGATATCACCAGAGATATATTGGATTTTTCCCTGACCCTGAGTGTCCGGCCCCATGAGACGGTGGTTTTCTCGGCCCCTCGTGGTCCGAGGTCGTTCCCGCTGCCCAGATTCATGCGGCTGGGCCTCCTACAGACAATGCACTTTGGTTTATTGCGCTATCACTAATAGGACCCGGAATATCACCAGATATATATTGGATTTTTCCCTGACCCTGAGTGTCCGGCCCCATGAGACTGTGGATTTCTCGGCCCCTCGTGGTCCGAGCTCGTTCCCGCTGCCCAGATTCATGCGCCAGGGCCTCCTACAGGAAATGCACTTTGATTTATTGCGCTATCTGTAATAGCACCCGAGATATCACCAGATATATATTGGATTTTTCCCTGACCCTGAGTGTCCGGCCCCATGAGACGGTGGTTTCCTCGGCCCCTGGTGGTCCGAGGTCGTTCCCGCTGCACAGATGCATGCGCCAGGGCCTCCTGCAGACAATGCACTTTGATTTATTGCGCTATCTGTAATAGCACCCTATATATCACCAGATATATATTTGATTTTTCCCTGACCCTGAGTGTCCGGCCCCATGAGACGGTGGTTTTCTCGGCCCCTGGTGGTCCGAGGTCGTTCCCGCTACACAGATTCATGCGCCAGGGCCTCCTGCAGAGAAATCACTTTGGTTTATTGCGCTATCTCTAATAGCACCCGAGATATCACCAGATATATATTGCATTTTCCCCTTACCCTGTGTGTCCGGCCACATGAGACGGTGGTTTTCTCGGCCCCTGGTGGTCCGAGGTCGTTCCCGCTGCCCAGATTCATGCGCCAGGGCCTTCTACAGACAATGCACTTTGATTTATTGCGCTATCTCTAATAGCACCCGAGATATCACCAGATATATATTGGCTTTTCCCCGACCCTGAGTGTCCGGCCCCATGAGACGGTGGTTTTCTCGGGCCCTGGTAGTCCGAGGTCGTTCCGCTGCACAGATTCATGCCCCAGGGCCCGCTGCAGATAATTCACTTTGGTTTAGTGCGTTATCTGTAAGAGCACCAGAGATATCACCAGAAATATATCGGATTTTTCCGTGACCCTGAGTGTCCGGCCCCATGAGACGGTGGTTTTCTCGGCCCCTGGTGGTCCGATGTCATTCCTGCTGCACAGATTCATGCGCAAGGGCCTCTTACGGACAATGCACGTTGATTTATTGCGCTATCTCTAATAGCACCCGAGATATCACCCGATATATATTGGATTTTTCCCTGACCCTGAGTGTCCGGCCCCATGAGACGGTGGTTTTCTCGGCCCCTGGTGGTCCGAGGTCGTTCCCACTGTACAGATGCATGCGCCAGGGCCTACTGCAGATAATTCACTTTGGTTTATTTTGCTATCTCTAACAGCACCCGAGATATAACCAGACATATATTGGATTTTCCCCTGACCCTGAGTGTCCGGCCCCATGAGACGGTGGTTTTCTCGGCCCCTGGTGGTCCGAGGTCGTTCCCGCTGCTCAGATTCATGCGCCAGGGCCTCCTACAGACAATGCACTTTGATTTATTGCGGTATCCGTAATAGCACCCGAAATATCACCAGATATATATTGGCTTTTCCCCGACCCTGAGGGTCCGGCCCCACGAGACGGTGGTTTTCTCGGGCCCTGGTAGTCCGAGGTCGTTCCCGCTGCACAGATTCATGCCCCAGGGCCCGCTGCAGATAATTCACTTTGGTTTAGTGCGTTATCTGTAAGAGCACCAGAGATATCACCAGAAATATATCGGATTTTTCCGTGACCCTGAGTGTCCGGCCCCATGAGGCGGTGGTTTTCTCAGCCCCTGGTGGTCCGATGTCATTCCTGCTGCACAGATTCATGCGCAAGGGCCTCTTACGGACAATGCACGTTGATTTATTGCGCTATCTCTAATAGCACCCGAGATATCGCCAGACATATATTGGATTTTCCCCTGACCCTGAGTGCCCGGCGCCATGAGACGGTGGTTTTCTCGGCCCCTGGTGGTCCGAGGTCGTTCCCGCTGCTCAGATTCATGCGCCAGGGCCTCCTACAGACAATGCACTTTGATCTATTGCGCTATCCGTAATAGCACCCGAAATATCACCAGATATATATTGGATTTTTCCCTGACCCTGAGTGTCCGGCCCCATGAGACTGTGGTTTTCTCGGCCCCTGGTGGTCCGAGGTCGTTCCCGCTGCACAGCTTCATTCGCCAGGGCCTCCTGCAGATAATTCACTTTGGTTTATTGCGCCATCTGTAATAGCACCCGAGATATCACCAGATATATAATGGATTTTTCCCTGACCCTGAGTGTCCGGCCTCATGTGTCGGTGGTTTTCTCGGCCCCTGGTGATCCGAGGTCGTTCCCGCTGCACAGATTCATCCGCCAGGGCCTCCTGCAGATAATTCACTTTGGATTATTGCGCTATCTCTACTAGCACCCGGAATATCACCAGATATATATTGGATTTTTCACTGACCCTGAGTGCCCGGCCCCATGAGACGGTGGTTTTCTCGGCCCCTGGTGGTCTGAGGTCGTTCCCTCTGCACAGATTCATGCGCCAGGGCATCCTGCAGATATTTCACTTTGGTTTACTGCGCTATCTGTAATAGCACCCGAGATATCACCAGATGTATATTGGATGTTTCCCTGACCCTGAGTGTCCGGCCCCATGAGACTCTGGTTTTCTCGGCCTCTCGTGGTCCGAGCTCGTTCCCGCTGCCCAGATTCATGCGCCAGGGCCTACTACAGAAAATGCACTTTGATTTATTGCGCTATCTGTAATAGCACCCTATATATCACCAGATATATATTTGATTTTTCCCTGACCCTGAGTGTCCGGCCCCATGAGACGGTGGTTTTCTCGGCCCCTGGTGGTCCGAGGTCGTTCCCGCTACACAGATTCGTGCGCCAGGGCCTCCTGCAGATAATTCACTTTGGTTTATTGCGCTATCTCTAATAGCACCCGAGATATCACCAGATTTATATTGCATTTTCCCCTTACCCTGTGTGTCCGGCCACATGAGACGGTGGTTTTCTCGGCCCCTGGTGGTCCGAGGTCGTTCCCGCTGCCCAGATTCATGCGGCAGGGCCTCCTACAGACAATGCACTTTGATTTATTGCGCTATCTGTAATAGCACCCGAGATATCACCAGATATATATTGGATTTTTCCCTGACCCTGAGTGTCCGGCCCCATGAGACGGTGGTTGTCTTGGCCCCTGGTGGTCCGAGGTCGTTCCCGCCGCACAGATTCATGCGCCAGGGCTTCCTGCAGATAATTCACTTTGCTTTATTGCGCTATCTCTAATAGCACCCGAGATATCACCAGATATATATCGGATTTTTCCCTGACCCTGAGTGTCCGGCCCCATGAGACGATGGTTTTCTCGGCCCCTGGTGGTCCGAGGTCGTTCCCGCTGCACAGATGCATGCGCCAGGGCCTCCTGCAGATAATTCACTTTGGTTTATTGCGCTATCTCTAATAGCACCCGGAATGTCACCAGATATATATTGGATTTTTCCCTGATCCTGAGTGTCCGGCCCCATGAGACTGTGGTTTTCTCGGCCCCTCGTGGTCCGAGGTCGTTCCCGCTGCCCAGATTCATGCGGCAGGGCCTCCTACAGACAATGCACTTTGATTTATCGCGCTATATCTAATGGCACCCGAGATATCACCAGATATATATTGGATTTTTCCCTGACCCTGAGTGTCCGGCCCCATGAGACGGTGGTTTTCTCGGCCCCTGGTGGTCCGAGGTCGTTCCCTCTGCACAGATTCATGCGCCAGGGCCTCCTGCAGATAATTCACTTTGGTTTACTGCGCTATCACTAATACCACCCGAGATATCACCAGATATATATTGGATTTTCCCCTGACCCTGAGTGTCCGGCCCCATGAGACGGTGGTTTTCTTGGCCCCTGGTGGTCCGAGGTCGTTCCCGCTACACACATTCATGCGCCAGGGCCTCCTGCAAATAATTCACTTTGGTTTAGTGCGCTATCTCTAATAGCACCCGGAATATCACCAGATATATATTGGATTCTTCCCTGACCCTGAGTGTCCGGCCCCATGAGACTGTGGTTTTCTCGTCCCCTCATGGTCCGAGGTCGTCCCCGCTGCCCAGATTCATGCGCCAGGGCCTCCTGCAGATAATTCACATTGGTTTATTGCGCTATCTCTAATAGCACCCGAGATATCACCAGATATATATTGGATTTTTCCCTGACCCCGAGTGTCCGGCCCCATGAGACGGTGGTTTTCTCGGCCCCTTGTGGTCCGAGGTCGTTCCCGCTGCCCAGATTCATGCGCCAGGGCCTTCTACAGACAATGCACTTTGATTTATTGCGCTATCTCTAATAGCACCCGAGATATCACCAGATATATATTGGCTTTTCCCCGACCCTGAGTGTCCGGCCCCATGAGACGGTGGTTTTCTCGGGCCCTGGTAGTCCGAGGTCGTTCCCGCTGCACAGATTCATGCCCCAGGGCCCGCTGCAGATAATTCACTTTGGTTTAGTGCGTTATCTGTAAGAGCACCAGAGATATCACCAGAAATATATCGGATTTTTCCGTGACCCTGAGTGTCCGGCCCCATGAGACGGTGGTTTTCTCGGCCCCTGGTGGTCCGAGGTCGTTCCCGCTGCACAGATTCATGCGCCAAGGCCTCCTGCAGATAATTCACATTGGTTTATTGCGCTATCTCTAATAGCACCCGAGATATCACCAGATATATATTGGATTTTTCCCTGACCCCGAGTGTCCGGCCCCATGAGACGGTGGTTTTCTCGGCCCCTGGTGGTCCGAGGTCGTTCCCGCTGCCCAGATTCATGCGCCAGGGCCTTCTACAGACAATGCACATTGATTTATTGAGCTATCTGTAATAGCACCCGAGAAAGCTCCATATATATGCTGGATTTTTATATGACTTTGGGTAACGGATACCGAAAATCTGTAATTTTCTCGGCCCCTGGTGGTCCGATGTCATTCCTGCTGCACAGATTCATGCGCAAGGGCCTCTTACGGACAATGCACGTTGATTTATTGCGCTATCTCTAATAGCACCCGAGATATCACCCGATATATATTGGATTTTTCCCTGACCCTGAGTGTCCGGCCCCATGAGACGGTGGTTTTCTTGGCCCCTGGTGGTCCGAGGTCGTTCCCGCTACACACATTCATGCGCCAGGGCCTCCTGCAAATAATTCACTTTGGTTTAGTGCGCTATCTCTAATAGCACCCGGAATATCACCAGATATATATTGGATTCTTCCCTGACCCTGTGTGTCCGGCCCCATGAGACTGTGGTTTTCTCGGCCCCTCATGGTCCGAGGTCGTCCCCGCTGCCCAGATTCATGCGCCAGGACCTCCTGCAGATAATTCACATTGGTTTATTGCGCTATCTCTAATAGCACCCGAGATATCACCAGATATATATTGGATTTTTCCCTGACCCCGAGTGTCCGGCCCCATGAGACGGTGGTTTTCTCGGCCCCTTGTGGTCCGAGGTCGTTCCCGCTGCCCAGATTCATGCGCCAGGGCCTTCTACAGACAATGCACTTTGATTTATTGCGCTATCTCTAATAGCACCCGAGATATCACCAGATATATATTGGCTTTTCCCCGACCCTGAGTGTCCGGCCCCATGAGACGGTGGTTTTCTCGGGCCCTGGTAGTCCGAGGTCGTTCCCGCTGCACAGATTCATGCCCCAGGGCCCGCTGCAGATAATTCACTTTGGTTTAGTGCGTTATCTGTAAGAGCACCAGAGATATCACCAGAAATATATCGGATTTTTCCGTGACCCTGAGTGTCCGGCCCCATGAGACGGTGGTTTTCTCGGCCCCTGGTGGTCCGAGGTCGTTCCCGCTGCACAGATTCATGCGCCAAGGCCTCCTGCAGATAATTCACATTGGTTTATTGCGCTATCTCTAACAGCACCCGAGATATCACTAGACATATATTGGATTTTCCGCTGACCCTGAGTGTCCGGCCCCATGAGACTGTGGTTTTCTCGGCCCCTGGTGGTCCGAGGTCGTTCCAGCTGCACAGCTTCATTCGCCAGGGCCTCCTGCAGATAATGCACTTTGATCTATTGCGCTATCCGTAATAGCACCCGAAATATCACCAGATATATATTGGATTTTTCCCTGACCCTGAGTGTCCGGCCCCATGAGACGGTGGTTTTCTCGGACCCTGGTGGTCCGAGTTCGTTCCCGCTGCACAGATTCATGCGCCAGGGAAGCTCACAGACAATGCACTTTGATTTATTGTGCTATCTGTAATACCACCCGAGATATCACTAGATATATATTGGATTTTTCCCTGACCCTGAGTGTCCGGCCCCATGAGACGCTGGTTTTCTCGGCCCCTGATGGTTTGAGGTTGTTCCCGCTGCACAGATTCATGCGCCAGGGCCTCCTGCAGATAATTCACTTTGGTTTGTTGCGCTATCTCTAATAGCACCCGAGATATCACCAGATATATATTGGATTTTCCCCTGACCCTGAGCGTCCAGCCCCATGAGACTGTGCTTTTCTCGGCCCCTGGTGGTCCGACGTTGTACCCGCTGCACAGATTCATGCGCCAGGGCCTCCTATAGACAATGCACTTTGGTTTATTGCTCTATCTGTAATAGCACCCGAGATATCACCAGATATATGCTGGATTTTTACATGACCTTGGGTGACGGATACCGAAAATCTGTAATTTTCTTGGCCCCTGGTGTTCCGAGGTCGTTCCCGCTGCACAGATTCATGCGCCAAGGCCTCCTGCAGATAATTCAC
Organism: Nomia melanderi; assembly: GCF_051020985.1. Lineage (NCBI taxonomy): Eukaryota > Metazoa > Arthropoda > Insecta > Hymenoptera > Halictidae > Nomia > Nomia melanderi. The sequence goes on along the minus strand of NW_027475151.1, from coordinate 1,047,494 downwards.
TTTGGTTTAGTGCGTTATCTGTAAGAGCACCAGAGATATCACCAGAAATATATCGGATTTTTCCGTGACCCTGAGTGTCCGGCCCCATGAGACGGTGGTTTTCTCGGCCCCTGGTGGTCCGAGGTCGTTCCCGCTGCCCAGATTCATGCGCCAGGGCCTTCTACAGACAATGCACATTGATTTATTGAGCTATCTGTAATAGCACCCGAGAAAGCTCCATATATATGCTGGATTTTTATATGACTTTGGGTAACGGATACCGAAAATCTGTAATTTTCTCGGCCCCTGGTGGTCCGATGTCATTCCTGCTGCACAGATTCATGCGCAAGGGCCTCTTACGGACAATGCACGTTGATTTATTGCGCTATCTCTAATAGCACCCGAGATATCACCCGATATATATTGGATTTTTCCCTGACCCTGAGTGTCCGGCCCCATGAGACGGTGGTTTTCTTGGCCCCTGGTGGTCCGAGGTCGTTCCCGCTACACACATTCATGCGCCAGGGCCTCCTGCAAATAATTCACTTTGGTTTAGTGCGCTATCTCTAATAGCACCCGGAATATCACCAGATATATATTGGATTCTTCCCTGACCCTGAGTGTCCGGCCCCATGAGACTGTGGTTTTCTCGGCCCCTCATGGTCCGAGGTCGTCCCCGCTGCCCAGATTCATGCGCCAGGACCTCCTGCAGATAATTCACATTGGTTTATTGCGCTATCTCTAATAGCACCCGAGATATCACCAGATATATATTGGATTTTTCCCTGACCCCGAGTGTCCGGCCCCATGAGACGGTGGTTTTCTCGGCCCCTTGTGGTCCGAGGTCGTTCCCGCTGCCCAGATTCATGCGCCAGGGCCTTCTACAGACAATGCACTTTGATTTATTGCGCTATCTCTAATAGCACCCGAGATATCACCAGATATATATTGGCTTTTCCCCGACCCTGAGTGTCCGGCCCCATGAGACGGTGGTTTTCTCGGGCCCTGGTAGTCCGAGGTCGTTCCCGCTGCACAGATTCATGCCCCAGGGCCCGCTGCAGATAATTCACTTTGGTTTAGTGCGTTATCTGTAAGAGCACCAGAGATATCACCAGAAATATATCGGATTTTTCCGTGACCCTGAGTGTCCGGCCCCATGAGACGGTGGTTTTCTCGGCCCCTGGTGGTCCGAGGTCGTTCCCGCTGCACAGATTCATGCGCCAAGGCCTCCTGCAGATAATTCACATTGGTTTATTGCGCTATCTCTAACAGCACCCGAGATATCGCCAGATATATATTGGATTTTTCCCTGACCCCGAGTGTCCGGCCCCATGGGACGGTGGTTTTCTCGGCCCCTGGTGGTCCGAGGTCGTTCCCGCTGCATAGATTCATGCGCCAGGGCCTCCTACAGATAATTCACTCTGGTTTATTTTGCTATCTCTAACAGCACCCGAGATATAACCAGACATATATTGGATTTTCCCCTGACCCTGAGTGTCCGGCCCCATGAGACGGTGGTTTTCTCGGCCCCTGGTGGTCCGAGGTCGTTCCCGCTGCTCAGATTCATGCGCCAGGGCCTCCTACAGACAATGCACTTTGATTTATTGCGCTATCCGTAATAGCACCCGAAATATCACCAGATATATATTGGATTTTTCCCTGACCCTGAGTGTCCGGCCCCATGAGACTATGGTTTTCTCGGCCCCTGGTGGTCCGAGGTCGTTCCCGCTGCACAGCTTCATTCGCCAGGGCCTCCTGCAGATAATTCACTTTGGTTTATTGCGCCATCTGTAATAGCACCCGAGATATCACCAGATATATATTGGATTTTCCCCTGACCCTGAGTGTCCGGCCACATGAGACGGTGGTTTTCTCGGCCCCTGGTGGTCCGAGGTCGTTCCCGCTGCACAGATCCATGCGCCATGGCCTCTTGCAGATAATTCACTTTTGTTTATTGCGCTATCTCTAATAGCACCCGAGATATCACCAGATATATATTGGATTTTCCCCTGACCCTGAGTGTCCGGCCCCATGAGACGGTGGTTTTCTCGGACCCTGGTGGTCCGAGGTCGTTCCCGCTGCACAGATTCATGCACCAGGGAAGCTCACAGACAATGCACTTTGATTTATTGCGCTATCTGTAATACCACCCGAGATATCACTAGATATATATTGGATTTTTCCCTGACCCTGAGTGTCCGGCCCCATGAGACGCTGGTTTTCTCGGCCCCTGATGGTTTGAGGTTGTTCCCGCTGCACAGATTCATGCGCCAGCGCCTCCTGCAGATAATTCACTTTGGTTTGTTGCGCTATCTCTAATAGCACCCGAGATATCACCAGATATATATTGGATTTTCCCCTGACCCTGAGTGTCCGGCCCCATGAGAGGATGGTATTCTCGGCCCCTGGTGTTCCGATGTCTGTCCCGCTGCACAGATTCATGCGCCAGGGCCTCCTGCAGATAATTCACTTTGGTTTATTGCGCTATCTGTAATAGCACCCGAGATATCACCAGATATATATTGGATTTTCCCCTGACCCTGAGTGTCCGGCCCCATGAGACGGTGGTTTTCTCGGCCCCTGGAGGGCCGAGGTCGTTCCCGCTGCACAGATGCATGCGCCAGGGCCTCCTGCAGATAATTCAGTTTGGTTTATTGCGCTATTTCTAATAGCACCCGAGATATATCCAGATATATGATGGATTTTCCCCTGACCCTGAGCGTCCAGCCCCATGAGACTGTGCTTTTCTCGGCCCCTGGTGGTCCGACGTTGTACCCGCTGCACAGATTCATGCGCCAGGGCCTCCTATAGACAATGCACTTTGGTTTATTGCTCTATCTGTAATAGCACCCGAGATATCACCAGATATATACTGGATTTTTACATGACCTTGGGTGACGGATACCGAAAATCTGTAATTTTCTTGGCCCCTGGTGTTCCGAGGTCGTTCCCGCTGCACAGATTCATGCGCCAGGGCCTCCTGCAGATAATTCACTTTGGTTTATTGCGCTATCTCTAATAGCACCCGAGATATAACCAGATATATGTTGGATTTTCCCCTGACCCTGAGTGTCCGGCCCCATGAGACTGTGCTTTTCTCGGCCCCTGGTGGTGCGAGGTTGTTCCCGCTGCACATATTCATGCGCCAGGGCCTCCTATAGACAATGCACTTTGGTTTATTGCGCTATCTGTAATAGCACCCGAGATATCACCAGATATATGCTGGATTTTTACATAACCTTGGGTGACGGATTCCGAATATCTGTAATTTTCTCGGCCCCTGGTGGTCCGAGGTCGTTCCCGCTGCACAGATTCATGCGCCAGCGAGCCCTGCAGATAATTGACTTTGGTTTATTGCGCTATCTCTAATAGCACCCGAGATATCACTAGATATATATTGGATTTTCCCCTGACCCTGAGTGTCTGGCCCCATGAGACTGTGGTTTTCTCGGCCCCTGGTGGTCCGAGGTCGTGCCCACTGCACACATTCATGCGCCAGGGCCTCCTACAGACAATGCACTTTGATTTATTGCGCTATCTGTAACAGCACCCGAGATATCACCAGGTATATATTGGACTTTTCCCTGGCCCTGAGTGCCCGGCACCATCAGACGGTGGTTTTCTCGGCCCCTGATGGTTTGAGGTCGTTCCCGCTGCACAGATTCATGCGCCAGGGCCTACTGCAGAGAAATCACTTTGGATTATTGCGCTATCTCTAATAGCACCCGAGATATCACCAGATATGTATTGGGTTTTTCCCTGACCCTGACAGTCCGGCCCCATGAGATGGTGGTTTTCTCGGCCCCTGGTAATCCGAGGTCTTTACAGCTGCACAGATTCATGCGCCAGGGCCTCTTGCAGACAATTCACTTTGGTTTATTGCGCTATCTCTAATAGCACCCGAGATATCACGAGATATATATTGGATTTTTCACTGACCCTGAGTGTCCGGCCCCATGAGACAGTGGTTTTCTCGGCCCTTGGTGGTCCGAGGTCGTTCCCGCTGTACAGATTCAGGCGGCAGGACCTGCTGCAGATAATTCACTTGGGATTATTGCGCTATCTATAATAGCACCCGAGATATCACCATATGTATATTGGATTTTTCCCCGATCCTGAGTGTCCGGCCCCATGAGACGGTGGTTTTCTCGGCCGCTGGTGTTCCGAGGTCGTTCCCGCTGCCCACATTCATGCGCCAGGGCCTCCTACAGACAATGCACTTTGATTTATTGCGCTATCTCTAATAGCACCCGAGATATCACCAGATATATATTGGATTTACCCCTGACCCTGACATTCCGGCACCATATGTCGGTGGTTTTCTCGGCCCCTGGTGGTCTGAGGTCGTTGCCGCTGCACAGATTCATGCGACAGGGCCTCCAGCAGACAATGCACTTTGATTTATCGCGCTATCTCTAATGGCACCCGAGATATCACCAGATATATATTGGATTTTCCCCTGACCCTGAGTGTCCGGCCCCATGAGACGGTGTTTTTCTCGGCCGCTGGTGGTCCGAGGTTGTTCCCGCTGACCAGATTCATGCGCCAGGGCCTCCTGCAGATAATGCACTTTGGTTTATTGCGCTATATCTAATAGCACCCGAGATATCACCAGATATATATTGGATTTTCCCCTGACCCTGACAGTCCGCACCCATGAGACTGTGGTTTTCTCGGCCCCTGGTGGTCCGAGGTCGTTCCCGCTGCACAGATTCATGAGCCAGGGCCTCCTGCAGACAAATCACTTTGGTTTATAGCGCTATCCCTAATAGCACCCGAGATATCACCAGATATATGCTGGATTTTTACATGACCTTGGGTGACGGATTCCGAATATCTGTAATTTTCTCGGCCCCTGGTCGTCCGAGGTCGTTCCTGCTGCACTGATTCATGCGCAAGGGCCTCCTACGGACAATTCACTTTGATTTATTGCGCTATCTCTAATAGCACCCGAGATATCACCAAATATATATTTGATTTTTCCCTGACCCTGAGGGTCCGGCCCCATGAGACGGTGGTTTTCTCGGCCCCTGGTGGTCCGAGGTCGTTCCCGCTGCACAGATTCATGCGCCAGGGCCTCCTGCGGATGTTTCACTTTGGTTTATTGCGCTATCTCTAATAGCACCCGAGATATCACCAGATATATATTGGATTTTTCCCTGACCCTGAGTGTCCGGCCCCATGAGACGGTGGTTTTCTCGGACCCTGGTGGTCCGATGTCGTTCCTGCTGCACAGATTCATGCGCAAGGGCCTCCTACGGACAATGCACTTTGATTTATTGCGCTATCTCTAATAGCACCCGAGATATCACCAGATATATATTTGATTTTTCCCTGACCCTGATTGTCCGGCCCCATGAGACGGAGGTTTTCCCGGCGGCTGGAGGTCCGAGGTCGTTCCCGCTGCACAGATTCATGCGCCAGGGCCTCCTACAGACAATGCACTTTGATTTATTGCGCTATCGGTAATAGCACCCGAGATATCACCAGATATATATTTGATTTTTCCCTGACCCTGAGTGTCCGGCCCCATGAGACTGTGCTTTTCTCGGCACCTGGTGGTCCGAGGTCGTTCCCGCTCCACAGATTCATGCGCCAGGGACTCTTGCAGACAATTCACTTTGGTTTATTACGCTATCTCTAATAGCACCCGAGATATCACCAGATATATATTGGATTTTCCCCTGACCCTGAGTGTCCGGCCCCATGAGATTGTGGTTTTTTTCGGCCCCCGATGGTCCGAGGTCGTTCCCGCTGCACAGATTCATGCGCCAGCGACTCCTACAGACAATGCACGTTGGTTTATTGCGCTATCTCTAATAGCACCGGAGATATCACCAGATATATATTGGATTTTCCACTGACCCTGAGTGTTGCCCCAGGGGCCGTGTGGCGATCACGGTTCGGGGAGTGGCGCCCCCGGGCTCCTTAGCTAGGGTCTAACCAACCCTTGGTGTGGACGAGACACCTTGATATGGCAGGCACAGCTTATTCATGTATGTAAGAAGCCGAACAGGTCCTACCAATAGACCTGCGATTGGATTGGTACTACGGGCGCTCCGGTTGCCCATAAGGGCGTACGAAGGGTGCCTAGTCCCCTTGTCCCCTCACAGAGAGTGACCATGGGTGCTTGTCCCCGGGTCCTCTCGGCCGGTGCAATTGGTGTTGGATTCGTAGTGGCAGTGGTTGCAGCCTACATGCTGGGCAGAGACCTTTCGAGGGTCTCGGCGCGTGAGCAGCGTCCCACCTGCTCCTGGACCAGACAGGAAATCTGGTAGAGTTTTTGGAAAGGTAACTCGGCGCTACCAACAGTCTACTTCCTTGGGACTCGTCATCCCCGGGAAGCAACGCTGGTAAGGCTTTGGCCTCAGCTGACTGAGCTTAATCTCAGTCCCACGCCCATGGGGGCTCTCCTTGGTAAGCCTTCGCGGCAGGAACTTGGAGAATAATCTAGGGTTTCCTCTGACCCTGAGTGTCCGGGCCCATGAGACGGTGTTTTTCTCGGCCGCTGGTGGTCCGAGGTTGTACCCGCTGACCAGATTCATGCGCCAGGGCCTCCTACAGGCAATGCACTTTGATTTATCGCGCTATCTGTAATAGCACCCGAGATATCACCAGATATATATTGGATTTTTCCCTGACCCTGAGTGTCCGGCCCCATGAGACGGTGGTTTTCTCGGCCCCTGGTGGTCCGAGGTGGTTCCCGCTGCACAGATGCATGCGCCAGGGCCTCCTGCAGATAATTCACTTTGGTTTATTGCGCTATATCTAATAGCACCCGAGATATCACCAGATATATATTGGATTTTCCCCTGACCCTGAGTGTCCGGCCCCATGTGATTGTGGTTTTTTCGGCCCCCGGTGGTCCGAGGTCGTTCCCGCTGCAAATATTCATGCGCCAGCGACTCCTACAGACAATTCACGTTGGTTTATTGCGCTATCTCTAATAGCACCGGAGATATCACCAGATATATATTGGATTTTCCACTGACCCTGAGTGTCCGGGCCCATGAGACGGTGTTTTTCTCGGCCGCTGGTGGTCCGAGGTTGTTCCCGCTGACCAGATTCATGCGCCAGGGCCTCCTACAGGCAATGCACTTTGATTTATCGCGCTATCTGTAATACCACCCGAGATATCACCAGATATATATTGGATTTTCCCCTGACCCTCACAGTCCGGCCCCATGAGACAGTGGTTTCCTCGGCCCCTGGTGGTCCGAGGTCGTTCCCGCTCCCCCATTCATGCGCCAGGGCCTCCGACAGACAATGCACTTTGATTTATTGCGCTATCTGTAGTAGCACCCGAGAAAGCACCATATATATGCTGGATTTTTACATGACTTTGGGTGACGGACACCGAAAATCTGTAATTTTCTCGGCGCCTGGTGGTCCGATGTCGTTCCTGCTGCACAGATTCACGCGCAGGGGCCTCGTACGGACAAAGCACTTTGATTTTTTGCGCTATCTGTAATAGCACCCGAGATATCACTAGATGTATATTTGATTTTTCCCTGACCCTGAGTGTCCGGCCCCATGAGACGGTGGTTTTCTCGGCCCCTGGTTGTTCGAGGTCGTTCCCGCTGCACAGATTCATGCGCCGGGGCCTCCTACAGACAATGCACATTGATTTATTGCGCTATCTGTAATAGCACCCGATAAAGCTCCATATATATGCTGGATTTTTACATGACTTTGGGTGACGGACACCGAAAATCTGTAATTTTCTCGGCCCCTGGTGGTCCGATGTCGTTCCTGCTGCACTGATTCATGCGCAAGGGCCTCCTACGGACAATGGACTTTGATTTGTTGCGCTATCTCTAATAGCACCCGAGATATCACCAAATATATATTGGATTTTTCTCTGACCCTGTGTGTCCGGCCCAATGAGACGGTGGTTTTCTCGGCCCCTGGTGGTCCGAGGTCGTTCCCGCTGCACAGATTCATGCGCCAGGGCCTCCTGCGGATGATTCACTTTGGTTTATTGCGCTATCTCTAATAGCACCCGAGATATCACCAGATATATATTGGATTTTTACCTGACCCTGAGTGTCCGGCCCCATGAGACGGTGGTTTTCTCGGACCCTGGTGGTCCGATGTCGTTCCTGCTGCACAGATTCATGCGCAAGGGCCTCCTACAGACAATTCACGTTGGTTTATTGCGCTATCTCTAATAGCACCGGAGATATCACCAGATATATATTGGATTTTCCACTGACCCTGAGTGTCCGGGCCCATGAGACGGTGTTTTTCTCGGCCGCTGGTGGTCCGAGGTTGTTCCCGCTGACCAGATTCATGCGCCAGGGCCTCCTACAGGCAATGCACTTTGATTTATCGCGCTATCTGTAATACCACCCGAGATATCACCAGATATATATTGGATTTTCCCCTGACCCTCACAGTCCGGCCCCATGAGACAGTGGTTTCCTCGGCCCCTGGTGGTCCGAGGTCGTTCCCGCTCCCCCATTCATGCGCCAGGGCCTCCGACAGACAATGCACTTTGATTTATTGCGCTATCTGTAGTAGCACCCGAGAAAGCACCATATATATGCTGGATTTTTACATGACTTTGGGTGACGGACACCGAAAATCTGTAATTTTCTCGGCCCCTGGTGGTCCGATGTCGTTCCTGCTGCACAGATTCACGCGCAGGGGCCTCGTACGGACAAAGCACTTTGATTTTTTGCGCTATCTGTAATAGCACCCGAGATATCACTAGATGTATATTTGATTTTTCCCTGACCCTGAGTGTCCGGCCCCATGAGACGGTGGTTTTCTCGGCCCCTGGTTGTTCGAGGTCGTTCCCGCTGCACAGATTCATGCGCCGGGGCCTCCTACAGACAATGCACATTGATTTATTGCGCTATCTGTAATAGCACCCGATAAAGCTCCATATATATGCTGGATTTTTACATGACTTTGGGTGACGGACACCGAAAATCTGTAATTTTCTCGGCCCCTGGTGGTCCGAAGTCGTTCCTGCTGCACTGATTCATGCGCAAGGGCCTCCTACGGACAATGGACTTTGATTTGTTGCGCTATCTCTAATAGCACCCGAGATATCACCAAATATATATTGGATTTTTCTCTGACCCTGTGTGTCCGGCCCAATGAGACGGTGGTTTTCTCGGCCCCTGGTGGTCCGAGGTCGTTCCCGCTGCACAGATTCATGCGCCAGGGCCTCCTGCGGATGATTCACTTTGGTTTATTGCGCTATCTCTAATAGCACCCGAGATATCACCAGATATATATTGGATTTTACCCTGACCCTGAGTGTCCGGCCCCATGAGACGGTGGTTTTCTCGGACCCTGGTGGTCCGATGTCGTTCCTGCTGCACAGATTCATGCGCAAGGGCCTCCTACGGACAATGCACTTTGATTTATTGCGCTATCTCTAATAGCACCCGAGATATCACCAGATATATATTTGATTTTTCCCTGACCCTGATTGTCCGGCCCCATGAGACGGAGGTTTTCCCGGCGGCTGGTGGTCCGAGGTCGTTCCCGCTGCACAGATTCATGCGCCAGGGCCTCCTACAGACAATGCACTTTGATTTATTGCGCTATCTGTAATAGCACCCGAGATATCACCAGATATATATTGGATTTTTCCCTGACCCTGAGTGTCCGGCCCCATGAGACGGTGGTTTTCTCGGCCCCTGGTGGTCCGAGGTCGTTCCCGCTGCACAGATGCATGCGCCAGGGCCTCCTGCAGATAATTCAGTTTGGTTTATTGCGCTATATCTAATAGCACCCGAGATATCACCAGATATATATTGGATTTTCCCCTGACCCTCACAGTCCGGCCCCATGAGACAGTGGTTTCCTCGGCCCCTGGTGGTCCGAGGTCGTTCCCGCTGCCCCATTCATGCGCCAGGGCCTCCGACCGACAATGCACTTTGATTTATTGCGCTATCTGTAGTAGCACCCGAGAAAGCACCATATATATGCTGGATTTTTACATGACTTTGGGCGACGGACACCGAAAATCTGTAATTTTCTCGGCCCCTGGTGGTCCGATGTCGTTCCTGCTGCACTGATTCATGCGCAAGGGCCTCCTACGGACAATGCACTTTGATTTGTTGCGCTATCTCTAATAGCACCAGAGATATCACCAGATATATATTGGATTTTTCTCTGACCCTGTGTGTCCGGCCCCATGAGACGGTGGTTTTCTCGGCTCCTCGTGGTCCGAGGTCGTTCCCGCTGCACAGATTCCTGCGCCAGGGCCCCCTGCAGATAATTCACTTTGGTTTATTGCGCTATATCTAATAGCACCCGAGATATCACCAGATATATATAGCATTTTCCCCTGACCCTGATTGCCCGGCCCCATGAGACGGAGGTTTTCCCGGCGGCTGGTGGTCCGAGGTCGTTCCCGCTGCACAGATTCATGCGACAGGGCCTCCTACAGACAATGCACTTTGATTTATTGCGCTATCTCTAATAGCACCCGAGATATCACCAGATATATATTGGATTTTCCCCTGACCCTGAGTGTCCGGCCCCATGAGATTGTGGTTTTTTCGGCCCCCGGTGGTCCGAGGTCGTTCCCGCTGCACAGATTCATGCGCCAGCGACTCCTACAGACAATGCACGTTGATTTATTGCGCTATCTCTAATATCACCCGAGATATCACCAGATATATATTGGATTTTTCCCTGACCCTGAGTGTCCGGCCCCATGAGACGGTGGTTTTCTCGACCCCTGGTGGTCCGAGGTCGTTCCCGCTGCACAGATGCATGCGCCAGGGCCTCCTGCAGATAATTCACTTTCGTTTATTGCGCTATCTGTAATAGCACCCGAGATGTCACCAGATATATATTGGATTTTCCCCTGACCCTGATTGTCCTGCCCCATGTGACGGTGTTTTTCTCGGCCCCTGATTCACCGAGGTCGTCGCCGCTGCACAGATTCATGTGCCAGGGCCTCCCGCAGACAATGCACTTTGATTTATTGCGCTATCTCTAATAGCACCCGAGATATCACCTGATATATATTTGATTTTTCCCTGACCCTGATTGTCCGGCCCCATGAGACGGAGGTTTTCCCTGCGGCTGGTGGTCCGAGGTCGTTCCCGCTGCACAGATTCATGCGCCAGGGCCTCCTACAGACAATGCACTTTGATTTATTGCGCTATCTGTAATAGCACCCGAGATATCACCAGATATATATTTGATTTTTCCCTGACCCTGAGTGTCCGGCCCCATGAGACTGTGCTTTTCTCGGCCCCTGGTGGTCCGAGGTCGTTCCCGCTGCACAGATTCATGCGCCAGGGACTATTGCAGACAATTCACTTTGGTTTATTAGGCTATCTCTAATAGCACCCGAGATATCACCAGATATATATTGGATTTTCCCCTGACCCTGAGTGTCCGGCCCCATGAGACGGTGGTTTTCTCGGCCCCTGGCGGTCCGAGGTCGTTCCCGCTGCCCACATTCATGCGCCAGGGCCTCCGACAGACAATGCACTTTGATTTATTGCGCTATCTGTAGTAGCACCCGAGAAAGCACCATATATATGCTGGATTTTTACATGACTTTGGGTGACGGACACCGAAAATCTGTAATTTCCTCGGCCCCTGGTGGTCCGATTTCGTTCCTGCTGCACAGATTAGCGCGCAAGGGCCTCATACGGGGAATGCACTTTGATTTATTGCGCTATCTCTAATAGCACCCGAGATATCACCAGATATATATTGGATTTACCCCTGACCCTGACATTCCGGCCCCATATGTCGGTGGGTTTCTCGGCCCCTGGTGGTCCGAGGTCGTTGCCGCTGCACAGATTCATGCGACAGGGCCTCCAGCAGACAATGCACTTTGATTTATCGCGCTATCTCTAATGGCACCCGAGATGTCACCAGATATATATTGGATTTTCCCCTGACCCTGAGTGTCCGGCCCCATGAGACGGTGTTTTTCTCGGCCGCTGGTGGTCCGAGGTTGTTCCCGCTGACCAGATTCATGCGCCAGGGCCTCCTACAGGCAATGCACTTTGATTAATCGCGCTATCTGTAATAGCACCCGAGATATCACCAGATATATATTGGATTTTTCCCTGACCCTGAGTGTCCGGCCCCATGAGACGGTGGTTTTCTCGGCCCCTGGTGGTCCGAGGTCGTTCCCGCTGCACAGATGCATGCGCCAGGGCCTCCTGCAGATAATTCACTTTGGTTTATTGCGCTATATCTAATAGCACCCGAGATATCACCAGATATATATAGGATTTTCCCCTGACCCTGACAGTCCGGCCCCATGAGACTGTGGTTTTCTCGGCCCCTGGTGGTCCGAGGTCGTTCCCGCTGCACAGATTCATGAGCCAGGGCCTCCTGCAGACAAATCACTTTGGTTTATAGCGCTATCCCTAATAGCACCCGAGATATCACCAGATATATGCTGGATTTTTACATGACCTTGGGTGACGGATTCCGAATATCCTTAATTTTCTCGGCCCCTGGTCGTCCGAGGTCGTTCCTGCTGCACTGATTCATGCGCAAGGGCCTCCTACGGACAATGCACTTTGATTTATTGCGCTATCTCTAATAGCACCCGAGATATCACCAGATATATATTTGATTTTTCCCTGACCCTGAGGGTCCGGCCCCATGAGACGGTGGTTTTCTCGGCCCCTGGTGGTACGAGGGCGTTGCCGCTGCACAGATTCATGCGACAGGGCCTCCAGCAGACAATGCACTTTGATTTATCGCGCTATCTCTAATGGCACCCGAGATATCACCAGATATATATTGGATTTTCCCCTGACACTGAGTGTCCGGCCCCATGAGACGGTGTTTTTCTCGGCCGCTGGTGGTCCGAGGTTGTTCCCGCTGACCAGATTCATGCGCCAGGGCCTCCTACAGGCAATGCACTTTGATTTATCGCGCTATCTGTAATAGCACCCGAGATATCACCAGATATATATTGCATTTTTCCCTGTCCCTGAGTGTCCGGCCCCATGAGACGGTGGTTTTCTCGGCCCCTGGTGGTCCGAGGTCGTTCCCGCTGCACAGATGCATGCGCCTGGGCCTCCTGCAGATAATTCACTTTGGTTTATTGCGCTATATCTAATAGCACCCGAGATATCACCAGATATATATTGGATTTTCCCCTGACCCTGACAGTCCGGCCCCATGAGACTGTGGTTTTCTCGGCCCCTGGTCGTCCGCGGTCGTTCCTGCTGCACTGATTCATGCGCAAGGGCCTCCTACGGACAATGCACTTTGATTTATTGCGCTATCTCTAATAGCACCCGAGATATCACCAGATATATATTTGATTTTTCCCTGACCCTGAGGGTCCGACCCCATGAGACGGTGGTTTTCTCGGCCCCTGGTGGTCCGAGGTCGTTCCCGCTGCACAGATTCATGCGCCAGGGCCTCCTGCGGATAATTCACGTTGGTTTATTGCGCTATCTCTAATAGCACCCGAGATATCACCAGATATATATTGGATTTTCCCCTGACCCTGAGTGTCCGGCCCCATGAGACGGTGTTTTTCTCGACACCTGGTGGTCCGAGGTTGTTCCCGCTGACCACATTCATGCGCCAGGGCCTCCTACAGACAATGCTCTTTGATTTACCGCGCTATCTGTAATAGCACCCGAGATATCACCAGATATATATTGGATTTTTCCCTGACCCTGAGTGTCCGGCCCCATGAGACGGTGGTTTTCTCGATCCCTGGTGGTCCGAGGTCGTTCCCGCTGCACAGCTGCATGCGCCAGGGCCTCCTGCAGATAATTCACTTTGGTTTATTGAGCTATATCTAATAGCACCCGAGATATCACCAGATATATATAGGATTTTCCCCTGACCATGAGTGTCCAGCCCCATGAGACGGTGGTTTTCTCGGCCCCTGGAGGTCCGAGGTCGTTCCCGCTGCACAGATTCATGCGCCAGGGCCTCCTGCAGTTAATTCATTTTGGTTTATTGCGCTATCTCTAATTGCAGCCGAGATATCACCAAATATATATATTGGATTTTTCCCTGACCCTGAGTCTCCGACCCCATGAGACAGTGGTTTTCTCGGCCCCTGGTGGTGCGAGGTCGTTCCCGCTGCACAGATTCATGTGCCAGGGCGTCCTGCAGATAATTCACTTTGGTTCATTGCGCTATCTCTAATAGCACCCGAGATATCACCAGATATATATTGGATTTTTCCCCGACACTGAGTGTCCGGCCCCCTGAGACGGTGGTTTTCTCGGCCCCTGGTGGTCCGAGGTCGATCCTGCTGCACAGATTCATGCGCCAGGGCCTCCTGCAGTTAATTCACTTTGGTTTATTGCGCTATCTCTAATAGCACCCGAGATATCACCAGATATATATTGGATTTTTCCCCGAGCCTGAGTGTCCGGCCCCATGAGACGGTGGTTTTTTCGGACCCTGGGGTTCCGAGGTCGTTCCCGCTGCACAGATTCATTCGCCAGTGCCTCCTACAGACAATGCACTATGATTTATTGCGCTATCTCTAATAGCACCCGAGATATCACCAGATATATATTGGATTTTAACATGACCTTGGGTGACGAATTCCGAATATCTGTAATTTTCTCGGCTCCTGGTGGTCCGAGGTCGTTCCCGCTGCTCAGATTCATGCGCCAGGGCCTCTTGCAGACAATTCACTTTGGTTCATTGCGCTATCTCTAATAGCACCCGAGATATCACCAGATATATATTGGATTTTTCCCCGACACTGAGTGTCCGGCCCCCTGAGACGGTGGTTTTCTCGGCCCCTGGTGGTCCGAGGTCGATCCTGCTGCACAGATTCATGCGCCAGGGCCTCCTGCAGTTAATTCACTTTGGTTTATTGCGCTATCTCTAATGGCACCCGAGATATCACCAGATATATATTGGATTTTTCCCCGAGCCTGAGTGTCCGGCCCAATGAGACGGTGGTTTTTTCGGACCCTGGGGGTCCGAGGTCGTTCCCGCTGCACAGATTCATTCGCCAGTGCCTCCTACAGACAATGCACCATGATTTATTGCGCTATCTGTAATAGCACCCGAGATATCACCAGATATATATTGGATTTTTCCTCGACCCTGAGTGTCCGGCCCCCTGAGACGGTGGTTTTCTCGGCCCCTGGTCGTCCGAGGTCGTTCCCGCTGCACAGATTCAAGCTCCAGGGCCCCCTGCAGATAATTCACTTTGGCTTATTTCGCGAATCTCTAATAGCACCCGAGATATCACCAGATATATATTGGATTTTTCCCTGACCCTGAGTGTCCGGCCCCATGAGACGGTGGTTTTCTCGGCCCTTGGTGGTAGGAGGTCGTTCCCGCTGCACAGATTCATGCGCCAGGGCCACCTGCAGATAATTCACTTTGGTTTATTGCGCTATCTCTAATTTCAGCAGAGTTATCACCAGATATATATTGGATTTTTCACTGACCCTGAGTGTCCGGCCCCATGAGACTGTGGTTTTCTCGGCCCCTGGTGGTCCGAGGTCGTTCCCACTGCACAGATTCATGCGCCAGGGCCTCCTACAGACAATGCACTTTGGATTATTGCGCTATCTGTAATAGCACCCGAGATATCACCAGATATATATTGGATTTTTCCCTGACCCTGAGTGTCCGGCCCCAAGAGACGGTGGTTTTCTAGGCCCCTGGAGGTCCGAGATCGTTCCGCAGCACAGATTCATGCGCCAGGGCCTCCTGCAGATAATTCACTTTGGTTTATTGTGCCATCTCTAATGGCACCCGAGATATCACCATATATATATTGGATTTTTCCCTGACCCTGAGTGTCGGGCCCCATGAGACGGTGGTTTTCTCGGCCCCTGGTGGTCCGAGGTCGTTCCCGCCGCACAGATGCATGCGCCAGGGCCTCCTGCAGATAATTCACTTTGATTTATTGCGCTATCTGTAATAGCACCCGAGATATCACCAGATATATATTGGATTTTCCCCTGACCCTGAGCGTCCGGCCCCATGAGATGGCGGTTTTCTCGGCCCATGGTGGTCCGAGGTCGTTCCCGCTGACCAGATTCATGCGCCAGGGCCTCCTACAGACAATGCACTTTGATTTATTGCGCTATCTGTAATAGCACCCGAGATATCACCAGATATATATTGGATTTTTCCCTGACCCTGAGTGTCCGGCCCCATGAGACTGTGGTTTTCTCGGCCCTTGGTGGTCCGAGGTCGTTCCCGCTGCGCAGATATATGCGCCAGGGCCTCCTGCAGATAACTAACTTTGGTTTATTGCGCTGTCTCTAATTTCACCAGAGATATCACCAGATATATATTGGATTTTTCCCTCACCCTGAGTGTCCGGCCCCATGAGACGGTGGTTTTCTCGGCCCCTGGTGGTAGGAGGTCGTTCCCGCTGCACAGATTCATGCGCCAGGGCCACCTGCAGATAATTCACTTTGGTTTATTGCGCTATCTCTAATTTCAGCAGAGTTATCACCAGATATATATTGGATTTTTCACTGACCCTGAGTGTCCGGAACCATGAGGCGGTGGTTTTCTCGGCCCCTGGTGATCCGAGGTCGTTCCCACTGCACAGATTCATGCGCCAGGGCCTCCTACAGACAATGCACTTTGGATTATTGCGCTATCTGTAATAGCACCCGAGATATCACCAGATATATATTGGATTTTTCCCTCACCCTGAGTGTCCGGCCCCATGAGACGGTGGTTTTCTCGGCCCCTGGTGGTCCGAGGTCGTTCCCGCTGCACAGATTCATGCGCCAGGGCCTCCTGCGGATAATTCACGTTGGTTTATTGCGCTATCTCTAATAGCACCCGAGATATCACCAGATATATATTGGATTTTCCCCTGACCCTGAGTGTCCGGCCCCATGAGACGGTGTTTTTCTCGACACCTGGTGGTCCGAGGTTGTTCCCGCTGACCAGATTCATGCGCCAGGGCCTCCTAAAGACAATGCTCTTTGATTTACCGCGCTATCTGTAATAGCACCCGAGATATCACCAGATATATATTGGATTTTTCCCTGACCCTGAGTGTCCGGCCCCATGAGACGGTGGTTTTCTCGATCCCTGGTGGTCCGAGGTCGTTCCCGCTGCACAGCTGCATGCGCCAGGGCCTCCTGCAGATAATTCACTTTGGTTTATTGAGCTATATCTAATAGCACCCGAGATATCACCAGATATATATGGGATTTTCCCCTGACCCTGAGTGTCCGGCCCCATGAGACGGTGGTTTTCTCGGCCCCTGGCGGTCCGAGGTCGTTCCCGCTGCACAGATTCATGCGCCAGGGCCTCCTGCAGTTAATTCACTTTGGTTTATTGCGCTATCTCTAATTGCAGCCGAGATATCACCAAATATATATATTGGATTTTTCCCTGACCCTGAGTCTCCGACCCCATGAGACAGTGGTTTTCTCGGCCCCTGGTGGTCCGAGGTCGTTCCCGCTGCACAGATTCATGTGCCAGGGCGTCCTGCAGATAATTCACTTTAGTTTATTGCGCTATCTCTAATAGCACCCGAGATATCAGCAGATATATATTGCATTTTTCCCCGACCCTGAGTGTCCAGCCCCTTGAGACGGTGGTTTTTTCGGACCCTGGTGATCCGAGCTCGTTCCAGCTGCGCAGATTCATGCGCCAGGGCCTCTTGCAGACAATTCACTTTGGTTTATTGCGCTATCTGTCATAGCACCCGAGATATCACCAGATATATATTGGATTTTTCCCTGACCATGAGTGTCCGGCCCCATGAGACGGTGGTTTTCTCGGCCCTTGGTGGTCCGAGGTCGTTCCCGCTGCGCAGATATATGCGCCAGGGCCTCCTGCAGATAATTCACTTTGGTTTATTGCACTATCTCTAATAGCACCCGAGATATCACCAGATATATATTGGATTTTCCCCTGACCCTGAGTGTCCGGCGGCATGAGACTGTGCTTTTCTCGGCTCCTGGTGGTCCGAGGTCGTTCCTGCTGCACACATTCATGCGCAAGGGCCTCCTGCAGACAACTCACTTTGGTTTATTGCGCTATCTCTAATAGCACCCGATATATCACCAGATATATATTGGATTTTTCCCTGACTCCGAGTGTCCGGCCCCATGGGATGGTGGTTTTCTCGGCCCCTGGTGGTCCGAGGTCGTTCCCGCTGCACAGATTCATGCGCCAGGGCCTCTTGCAGACAATTCACTTTGGTTTATTGCGCTATCTCTAATAGCACCCGAGATATCACCAGATATATATTGGATTTTTCCCCGACACTGAGTGTCCGGCCCCCTGAGACGGTGGTTTTCTCGGCCCCTGGTGGTCCGAGGTCGATCCTGCTGCACAGATTCATGCGCCAGGGCCTCCTGCAGTTAATTCACTTTGGTTTATTGCGCTATCTCTAATAGCACCCGAGATATCACCAGATATATATTGGATTTTTCCCCGAGCCTGAGTGTCCGGCCCCATGAGACGGTGGTTTTTTCGGACCCTGGGGTTCCGAGGTCGTTCCCGCTGCACAGATTCATTCGCCAGTGCCTCCTACAGACAATGCACTATGATTTATTGCGCTATCTCTAATAGCACCCGAGATATCACCAGATATATATTGGATTTTAACATGTCCTTGGGTGACGAATTCCGAATATCTGTAATTTTCTCGGCTCCTGGTGGTCCGAGGTCGTTCCCGCTGCTCAGATTCATGCGCCAGGGCCTCTTGCAGACAATTCACTTTGGTTCATTGCGCTATCTCTAATAGCACCCGAGATATCACCAGATATATATTGGATTTTTCCTCGACCCTGAGTGTCCGGCCCCCTGAGACGGTGGTTTTCTCGGCCCCTGGTCGTCCGAGGTCGTTCCCGCTGCACAGATTCAAGCTCCAGGGCCCCCTGCAGATAATTCACTTTGGCTTATTTCGCGAATCTCTAATCGCACCCGAGATATCACCAGATATATATTGGATTTTCCCCTGACCCTGAGTGTCCGGCCCCATGAGACGGTGTTTTTCTCGACACCTGGTGGTCCGAGGTTGTTCCCGCTGACCAGATTCATGCGCCAGGGCCTCCTAAAGACAATGCTCTTTGATTTACCGCGCTATCTGTAATAGCACCCGAGATATCACCAGATATATATTGGATTTTTCCCTGACCCTGAGTGTCCGGCCCCATGAGACGGTGGTTTTCTCGATCCCTGGTGGTCCGAGGTCGTTCCCGCTGCACAGCTGCATGCGCCAGGGCCTCCTGCAGATAATTCACTTTGGTTTATTGAGCTATATCTAATAGCACCCGAGATATCACCAGATATATATGGGATTTTCCCCTGACCCTGAGTGTCCGGCCCCATGAGACGGTGGTTTTCTCGGCCCCTGGCGGTCCGAGGTCGTTCCCGCTGCACAGATTCATGCGCCAGGGCCTCCTGCAGTTAATTCACTTTGGTTTATTGCGCTATCTCTAATTGCAGCCGAGATATCACCAAATATATATATTGGATTTTTCCCTGACCCTGAGTCTCCGACCCCATGAGACAGTGGTTTTCTCGGCCCCTGGTGGTCCGAGGTCGTTCCCGCTGCACAGATTCAT
Organism: Nomia melanderi; assembly: GCF_051020985.1. Lineage (NCBI taxonomy): Eukaryota > Metazoa > Arthropoda > Insecta > Hymenoptera > Halictidae > Nomia > Nomia melanderi. The sequence goes on along the minus strand of NW_027475151.1, from coordinate 1,028,016 downwards.
GTGCCAGGGCGTCCTGCAGATAATTCACTTTAGTTTATTGCGCTATCTCTAATAGCACCCGAGATATCAGCAGATATATATTGCATTTTTCCCCGACCCTGAGTGTCCAGCCCCTTGAGACGGTGGTTTTTTCGGACCCTGGTGATCCGAGCTCGTTCCAGCTGCGCAGATTCATGCGCCAGGGCCTCTTGCAGACAATTCACTTTGGTTTATTGCGCTATCTGTCATAGCACCCGAGATATCACCAGATATATATTGGATTTTTCCCTGACCATGAGTGTCCGGCCCCATGAGACGGTGGTTTTCTCGGCCCTTGGTGGTCCGAGGTCGTTCCCGCTGCGCAGATATATGCGCCAGGGCCTCCTGCAGATAATTCACTTTGGTTTATTGCACTATCTCTAATAGCACCCGAGATATCACCAGATATATATTGGATTTTCCCCTGACCCTGAGTGTCCGGCGGCATGAGACTGTGCTTTTCTCGGCTCCTGGTGGTCCGAGGTCGTTCCTGCTGCACACATTCATGCGCAAGGGCCTCCTGCAGACAACTCACTTTGGTTTATTGCGCTATCTCTAATAGCACCCGATATATCACCAGATATATATTGGATTTTTCCCTGACTCTGAGTGTCCGGCCCCATGGGATGGTGGTTTTCTCGGCCCCTGGTGGTCCGAGGTCGTTCCCGCTGCACAGATTCATGCGCCAGGGCCTCTTGCAGACAATTCACTTTGGTTTATTGCGCTATCTCTAATAGCACCCGAGATATCACCAGATATATATTGGATTTTTCCCCGACACTGAGTGTCCGGCCCCCTGAGACGGTGGTTTTCTCGGCCCCTGGTGGTCCGAGGTCGATCCTGCTGCACAGATTCATGCGCCAGGGCCTCCTGCAGTTAATTCACTTTGGTTTATTGCGCTATCTCTAATAGCACCCGAGATATCACCAGATATATATTGGATTTTTCCCCGAGCCTGAGTGTCCGGCCCCATGAGACGGTGGTTTTTTCGGACCCTGGGGTTCCGAGGTCGTTCCCGCTGCACAGATTCATTCGCCAGTGCCTCCTACAGACAATGCACTATGATTTATTGCGCTATCTCTAATAGCACCCGAGATATCACCAGATATATATTGGATTTTAACATGTCCTTGGGTGACGAATTCCGAATATCTGTAATTTTCTCGGCTCCTGGTGGTCCGAGGTCGTTCCCGCTGCTCAGATTCATGCGCCAGGGCCTCTTGCAGACAATTCACTTTGGTTCATTGCGCTATCTCTAATAGCACCCGAGATATCACCAGATATATATTGGATTTTTCCTCGACCCTGAGTGTCCGGCCCCCTGAGACGGTGGTTTTCTCGGCCCCTGGTCGTCCGAGGTCGTTCCCGCTGCACAGATTCAAGCTCCAGGGCCCCCTGCAGATAATTCACTTTGGCTTATTTCGCGAATCTCTAATCGCACCCGAGATATCACCAGATATATATTGGATTTTTCCCTGACCCTGAGTGTCCGGCCCCATGAGACGGTGGTTTTCTCGGCCCCTGGTGGTAGGAGGTCGTTCCCGCTGCACAGATTCATGCCCCAGGGCCACCTGCAGATAATTCACTTTGGTTTATTGCGCTATCTCTAATTTCAGCAGAGTTATCACCAGATATATATTGGATTTTTCACTGACCCTGAGTGTCCGGCCCCATGAGACTGTGGTTTTCTCGGCCCCTGGCGGTCCGAGGTCGTTCCCACTGCACAGAGTCATGCGCCAGGGCCTCCTACAGACAATGCACTTTGGATTATTGCGCTATCTGTAATAGCACCCGAGATATCACCAGATATATATTGGATTTTTCCCTGACCCTGAGTGTCCGGCCCCAAGAGACGGTGGTTTTCTAGGCCCCTGGAGGTCCTAGATCGTTCCGCTGCACAGATTCATGCGCCAGGGCCTCCTGCAGATAATTCACTTTGGTTTATTGTGCCATCTCTAATGGCACCCGAGATATCACCATATATATATTGGATTTTTCCCTGACCCTGAGTGTCCGGAACCATGAGGCGGTGGTTTTCTCGGCCCCTGGTGATCCGAGGTCGTTCCCGCTGCACAGATTCATGCGCCAGGGCCTCCTGCAGATAATTCGCTTTGGTTTATTGCGCTATCTCTAATAGCACCCGAGATATCACCAGATATATATTGGATTTTTCCCTGACCCTGAGTGTCCGGCCCCATGAGTCGGTGGTTTTCTCGGCCCCTGGTGGTCCGAGGTAGTTCCCGCTGCACATATTCATGCGCCAGGGCCTCCTGCAGATAATTCACTTTGGTTTATTGCGCTATCTCTAATAGCTCCCGAGATATCAGCGGATATATATTGGATTTTTCCCTGACCCTGAGTGTGCGGCCCCATGAGTCGGTGGTTTTCTCGGCCCCTGGTAGTCCGAGGTCGTTCCCGCTGCACAGATGCATGCGCCAGGGCCTCCTACAGACAATGCACTTTGGTTTATTGCGCTATCTCTAATAGCAGCCGAGATATCAACAGATATATGCTGGATTTTTACAATGACCTTGGGTGACGGATTCCGAATATCTGTAATTTTCTCGGCCCCTGGTGGTCCGAGGTCGTTCCTGCTGCTCAGATTCATTCGCCAGGGCCTCCCACAGACAATGCACTTTGATTTATTGCGCTATCTGTAATAGCACCCGAGATATCACCAGATATATATTGGATTTTCCCCTGACCCTGAGTGTCCGGCGGCATGAGACTGTGCTTTTCTCGGCCCCTGGTGGTCCGAGGTCGTTCCTGCTGCACACATTCATGCGCAAGGGCCTCCTGCAGACAACTCACTTTGGTTTATTGCGCTATCTCTAATAGCACCCGATATATCACCAGATATATATTGGATTTTTCCCTGACTCTGAGTGGCCGGCCCCATGGGATGGTGGTTTTCTCGGCCCCTGGTGGTCCGAGGTCGTTCCCGCTGCACAGATGCATGCGCCTGGGCCTCCTGCAGATAATTCACTTTGGTTTATTGCGCTATATCTAATAGCACCCGAGATATCACCAGATATATATTGGATTTTCCCCTGACCCTGACAGTCCGGCCCCATGAGACTGTGGTTTTCTCGGCCCCTGGTGGTCCGAGGTCGTTCCCGCTGCACAGATTCATGAGCCAGGGCCTCCTGCAGACAAATCACTTTGGTTTATAGCGCTATCCCTAATAGCACCCGAGATATCACCAGATATATGCTGGATTTTTACATGACCTTGGGTGACGGATTCCGAATATCTGTAATTTTCTCGGCCCCTGGTCGTCCGAGGTCGTTCCTGCTGCACTGATTCATGCGCAAGGGCCTCCTACGGACAATGCACTTTGATTTATTGCGCTATCTCTAATAGCACCCGAGATATCACCAGATATATATTTGATTTTTCCCTGACCCTGAGGGTCCGACCCCATGAGACGGTGGTTTTCTCGGCCCCTGGTGGTCCGAGGTCGTTCCCGCTGCACAGATTCATGCGCCAGGGCCTCCTGCGGATAATTCACGTCGGTTTATTGCGCTATCTCTAATAGCACCCGAGATATCACCAGATATATATTGGATTTTCCCCTGACCCTGAGTGTCCGGCCCCATGAGACGGTGTTTTTCTCGACACCTGGTGGTCCGAGGTTGTTCCCGCTGACCAGATTCATGCGCCAGGGCCTCCTACAGACAATGCTCTTTGATTTACCGCGCTATCTGTAATAGCACCCGAGATATCACCAGATATATATTGGATTTTTCCCTGACCCTGAGTGTCCGGCCCCATGAGACGGTGGTTTTCTCGATCCCTGGTGGTCCGAGGTCGTTCCCGCTGCACAGCTGCATGCGCCAGGGCCTCCTGCAGATAATTCACTTTGGTTTATTGAGCTATATCTAATAGCACCCGAGATATCACCAGATATATGTAGGATTTTCCCCTGACCCTGAGTATCCGGCCCCATGAAACGGTGGTTTTTTCGGACCCTGGTGATCCGAGCTCGTTCCAGCTGCGCAGATTCATGCGCCAGGGCCTCTTGCAGACAATTCACTTTGGTTTATTGCGCTACCTGTCATAGCACCCGAGATATCACCAGATATATATTGGATTTTTCCCTGACCATGAGTGTCCGGCCCCATAAGACGGTGGTTTTCTCGGCCCTTGGTGGTCCGAGGTCGTTCCCGCTGCGCAGATATATGCGCCAGGGCCTCCTGCAGATAATTCACTTTGGTTTATTGCACTATCTCTAATAGCACCCGAGATATCACCAGATATATATTGGATTTTCCCCTGACCCTGAGTGTCCGGCGGCATGAGACTGTGCTTTTCTCGGCCCCTGGTGGTCCGAGGTCGTTCCTGCTGCACACATTCATGCGCAAGGGCCTCCTGCAGACAACTCACTTTGGTTTATTGCGCTATCTCTAATAGCACCCGATATATCACCAGATATATATTGGATTTTTCCCTGACTCTGTGTGTCCGGCCCCACGGGATGGTGGTTTTCTCGGCCCCTGGTGGTCCGAGGTCGATCCTGCTGCACAGATTCATGCGCCAGGGCCTCCTGCAGTTAATTCACTTTGGTTTATTGCGCTATCTCTAATGGCACCCGAGATATCACCAGATATATATTGGATTTTTCCCCGAGCCTGAGTGTCCGGCCCAATGAGACGGTGGTTTTTTCGGACCCTGGGGGTCCGAGGTCGTTCCCGCTGCACAGATTCATTCGCCAGTGCCTCCTACAGACAATGCACTATGATTTATTGCGCTATCTCTAATAGCACCCGAGATATCACCAGATATATATTGGATTTTAACATGACCTTGGGTGACGAATTCCGAATATCTGTAATTTTCTCGGCCCCTGGTGGTCCGAGGTCGTTCCCGCTGCTCAGATTCATGCGCCAGGGCCTCTTGCAGACAATTCACTTTGGTTCATTGCGCTATCTCTAATAGCACCCGAGATATCACCAGATATATATTGGATTTTTCCCCGACACTGAGTGTCCGGCCCCCTGAGACGGTGGTTTTCTCGGCCCCTGGTCGTCCGAGGTCGTACCCGCTGCACAGATTCAAGCTCCAGGGCCCCCTGCACATAATTCACTTTGGCTTATTTCGCGAATCTCTAATAGCACCCGAGATATCACCAGATATATATTGGATTTTTCCCTGACCCTGAGTGTCCGGCCCCATGAGACGGTGGTTTTCTCTGCCCCTGGTGGTAGGAGGTCGTTCCCGCTGCACAGATTCATGCGCCAGGGCCACCTGCAGATAATTCACTTTGGTTTATTGCGCTATCTCTAATTTCAGCAGAGTTATCACCAGATATATATTGGATTTTTCACTGACCCTGAGTGTCCGGCCCCATGAGACTGTGGTTTTCTCGGCCCCTGGTGGTCCGAGGTCGTTCCCGCTGCGCAGATATATGCGCCAGGGCCTCCTGCAGATAACTAACTTTGGTTTATTGCGCTGTCTCTAATTTCACCAGAGATATCACCAGATATATATTGGATTTTTCCCTCACCCTGAGTGTCCGGCCCCATGAGACGGTGGTTTTCTCGGCCCCTGGTGGTAGGAGGTCGTTCCCGCTGCACAGATTCATGCGCCAGGGCCACCTGCAGATAATTCACTTTGGTTTATTGCGCTATCTCTAATTTCAGCAGAGTTATCACCAGATATATATTCGATTTTTCACTGACCCTGAGTGTCCGGCCCCATGAGACTGTGGTTTTCTCGGCCCCTGGTGGTCCGAGGTCGTTCCCACTGCACAGAGTCATGCGCCAGGGCCTCCTACAGACAATGCACTTTGGATTATTGCATTATCTGTAATAGCACCGGAGATATCACCAGATATATATTGGATTTTTCCCTGACCCTGAGTGTCCGGCCCCAAGAGACGGTGGTTTTCTAGGCCCCTGGAGGTCCGAGATCGTTCCGCTGCACAGATTCATGCGCCAGGGCCTCCTGCAGATAATTCACTTTGGTTTATTGTGCCATCTCTAATGGCACCCGAGATATCACCATATATATATTGGATTTTTCCCTGATCCTGAGTGTCCGGCCCCATGAGACGGTGGTTTTCTCGGCCCCTGGTGGTCCGAGGTCGTTCCCGCTGCACAGATGCATGCGCCAGGGCCTCCTGCAGATAATTCACTTTGATTTATTGCGCTATCTGTAATAGCACCCGAGATATCACCAGATATATATTGGATTTTCCCCTGACCCTGAGCGTCCGGCCCCATGAGATGGCGGTTTTCTCGGCCCCTGGTGGTCCGAGGTCGTTCCCGCTGACCAGATTCATGCGCCAGGGCCTCCTACAGACAATGCACTTTGATTTATTGCGCTTCTTTAATAGCACCCGAGATATCACCAGATATATATTGGATTTTTCCCTGTCCCTGAGTGTCCGGAACCATGAGGCGGTGGTTTTCTCGGCGCCTGGTGATCCGAGGTCGTTCCCGCTGCACAGATTCATGCGCCAGGGCCTCCTGCAGATAATTCGCTTTGGTTTATTGCGCTATCTCTAATAGCACCCGAGATATCACCAGATATATATTGGATTTTTCCCTGACCCTGAGTGTCCGGCCCCATGTGTCGGTGGTTTTCTCGGCCCCTGGTGGTCCGAGGTAGTTCCCGCTGCACATATTCATGCGCCAGGGCCTCCTGCAGATAATTCACTTTGGTTTATTGCGCTATCTCTAATAGCTCCCGAGATATCAGCGGATATATATTGGATTTTTCCCTGACCCTGAGTGTCCGGCCCCATGAGTCGGTGGTTTTCTCGGCCCCTGGTGGTCCGAGGTCGTTCCCGCTGCACAGATGCATGCGCCCGGGCCTCCTACAGACAATGCACTTTGGTTTATTGCGCTATCTGTAATAGCAGCCGAGATATCAACAGATATATGCTGGATTTTTACAATGACCTTGGGTGACGGATTCCGAATATCTGTAATTTTCTCGGCCCCTGGTGGTCCGAGGTCGTTCCTGCTGCTCAGATTCATTCGCCAGGGCCTCCCACAGACAATGCACTTTGATTTATTGCGCTATCTGTAATAGCACCCGAGATATCACCAGATATATATTGGATTTTTCCCTGACCCTGTTTGTCCGGCCCCATGAGACGGTGGTTTTCTCGGCCCCTGGTAGTCCGAGGTCGTTCCCGCTGCACAGATCCATGCGCCAGGGCCTCCTACAGACAATGCACTTTGGTTTATTGCGCTATATGTAATAGCACCCGAGAAAGCACCATATATATGCTGGATTTTTACATAACTTTGGGTGACGGATACCGAAAATCTGTTATTTTCTCGACCCCTGGTGATCCGAGTTCGTTCCCGCTGCCCAGATTCATGCGCCAGGGCCTCCTGCAGATAATTCACTTTGGTTTATTGCGCTAACTCTAATAGCACCCGAGATATCACCAGATATATATTGGATTTTTCCCTGACCCTGACAGTCCGGCCCCATGTGTCGATGGTTTTCTCGGTCCCTCCTGGTACGAGATCGATCCCGCTGAACAGATTCATGCGCCAGGGCCTCCTGCAGACAATTCACTTTGGTTTATTGCGCTATCTGTAATAGCACCCGAGATATCACCAGATATATATTGGATTTTTCCCCGAGCCTGAGTGTCCGGCCCAATGAGACGGTGGTTTTTTCGGACCCTGGGGGTCCGAGGTCGTTCCCGCTGCACAGATTCATTCGCCAGTGCCTCCTACAGACAATGCACTATGATTTATTGCGCTATCTCTAATAGCACCCGAGATATCACCAGATATATATTGGATTTTAACATGACCTTGGGTGACGAATTCCGAATATCTGTAATTTTCTCGGCCCCTGGTGGTCCGAGGTCGTTCCCGCTGCTCAGATTCATGCGCCAGGGCCTCTTGCAGACAATTCACTTTGGTTCATTGCGCTATCTCTAATAGCACCCGAGATATCACCAGATATATATTGGATTTTTCCCCGACACTGAGTGTCCGGCCCCCTGAGACGGTGGTTTTCTCGGCCCCTGGTGGTCCGAGGTCGATCCTGCTGCACAGATTCATGCTCCAGGTCCTCCTGCAGTTAATTCACTTTGGTTTATTGCGCTATCTCTAATGGCACCCGAGATATCACCAGATATATATTGGATTTTTCCCCGAGCCTGAGTGTCCGGCCCAATGAGACGGTGGTTTTTTCGGACCCTGGGGGTCCGAGGTCGTTCCCGCTGCACAGATTCATTCGCCAGTGCCTCCTACAGACAATGCACCATGATTTATTGCGCTATCTGTAATAGCACCCGAGATATCACCAGATATATATTGGATTTTTCCTCGACCCTGAGTGTCCGGCCCCCTGAGACGGTGGTTTTCTCGGCCCCTGGTCGTCCGAGGTCGTACCCGCTGCACAGATTCAAGCTCCAGGGCCCCCTGCACATAATTCACTTTGGCTTATTTCGCGAATCTCTAATAGCACCCGAGATATCACCAGATATATATTGGATTTTTCCCTGACCCTGAGTGTCCGGCCCCATGAGACGGTAGTTTTCTCTGCCCCTGGTGGTAGGAGGTCGTTCCCGCTGCACAGATTCATGCGCCAGGGCCACCTGCAGATAATTCACTTTGGTTTATTGCGCTATCTCTAATTTCAGCAGAGTTATCACCAGATATATATTGGATTTTTCACTGACCCTGAGTGTCCGGCCCCATGAGACTGTGGTTTTCTCGGCCCCTGGTGGTCCGAGGTCGTTCCCACTGCACAGATTCATGCGCCAGGGCCTCCTACAGACAATGCACTTTGGATTATTGCGCTATCTGTAATAACACCCGAGATATCACCAGATATATATTGGATTTTTCCCTGACCCTGAGTGTCCGGCCCCAAGAGACGGTGGTTTTCTAGGCCCCTGGAGGTCCGAGATCGTTCCGCAGCACAGATTCATGCGCCAGGGCCTCCTGCAGATAATTCACTTTGGTTTATTGTGCCATCTCTAATGGCACCCGAGATATCACCATATATATATTGGATTTTTCCCTGACCCTGAGTGTCCGGCCCCATGAGACGGTGGTTTTCTCGGCCCCTGGTGGTCCGAGGTCGTTCCCGCTGCACAGATGCATGCGCCAGGGCCTCCTGCAGATAATTCACTTTGATTTATTGCGCTATCTGTAATAGCACCCGAGATATCACCAGATATATATTGGATTTTTCCCTGACCCTGAGTGTCCGGCCCCATGAGACTGTGGTTTTCTCGGCCCTTGGTGGTCCGAGGTCGTTCCCGCTGCGCAGATATATGCGCCAGGGCCTCCTGCAGATAACTAACTTTGGTTTATTGCGCTGTCTCTAATTTCACCAGAGATATCACCAGATATATATTGGATTTTTCCCTCACCCTGAGTGTCCGGCCCCATGAGACGGTGGTTTTCTCGGCCCCTGGTGGTAGGAGGTCGTTCCCGCTGCACAGATTCATGCGCCAGGGCCACCTGCAGATAATTCACTTTGGTTTATTGCGCTATCTCTAATTTCAGCAGAGTTATCACCAGATATATATTCGATTTTTCACTGACCCTGAGTGTCCGGCCCCATGAGACTGTGGTTTTCTCGGCCCCTGGTGGTCCGAGGTCGTTCCCACTGCACAGAGTCATGCGCCAGGGCCTCCTACAGACAATGCACTTTGGATTATTGCATTATCTGTAATAGCACCGGAGATATCACCAGATATATATTGGATTTTTCCCTGACCCTGAGTGTCCGGCCCCAAGAGACGGTGGTTTTCTAGGCCCCTGGAGGTCCGAGATCGTTCCGCTGCACAGATTCATGCGCCAGGGCCTCCTGCAGATAATTCACTTTGGTTTATTGTGCCATCTCTAATGGCACCCGAGATATCACCATATATATATTGGATTTTTCCCTGATCCTGAGTGTCCGGCCCCATGAGACGGTGGTTTTCTCGGCCCCTGGTGGTCCGAGGTCGTTCCCGCTGCACAGATGCATGCGCCAGGGCCTCCTGCAGATAATTCACTTTGATTTATTGCGCTATCTGTAATAGCACCCGAGATATCACCAGATATATATTGGATTTTCCCCTGACCCTGAGCGTCCGGCCCCATGAGATGGCGGTTTTCTCGGCCCCTGGTGGTCCGAGGTCGTTCCCGCTGATCAGATTCATGCGCCAGGGCCTCCTACAGACAATGCACTTTGATTTATTGCGCTTCTTTAATAGCACCCGAGATATCACCAGATATATATTGGATTTTTCCCTGTCCCTGAGTGTCCGGAACCATGAGGCGGTGGTTTTCTCGGCGCCTGGTGATCCGAGGTCGTTCCCGCTGCACAGATTCATGCGCCAGGGCCTCCTGCAGATAATTCGCTTTGGTTTATTGCGCTATCTCTAATAGCACCCGAGATATCACCAGATATATATTGGATTTTTCCCTGACCCTGAGTGTCCGGCCCCATGTGTCGGTGGTTTTCTCGGCCCCTGGTGGTCCGAGGTAATTCCCGCTGCACATATTCATGCGCCAGGGCCTCCTGCAGATAATTCACTTTGGTTTATTGCGCTATCTCTAATAGCTCCCGAGATATCAGCGGATATATATTGGATTTTTCCCTGACCCTGAGTGTCCGGCCCCATGAGTCGGTGGTTTTCTCGGCCCCTGGTGGTCCGAGGTCGTTCCCGCTGCACAGATGCATGCGCCCGGGCCTCCTACAGACAATGCACTTTGGTTTATTGCGCTATCTGTAATAGCAGCCGAGATATCAACAGATATATGCTGGATTTTTACAATGACCTTGGGTGACGGATTCCGAATATCTGTAATTTTCTCGGCCCCTGGTGGTCCGAGGTCGTTCCTGCTGCTCAGATTCATTCGCCAGGGCCTCCCACAGACAATGCACTTTGATTTATTGCGCTATCTGTAATAGCACCCGAGATATCACCAGATATATATTGGATTTTTCCCTGACCCTGTTTGTCCGGCCCCATGAGACGGTGGTTTTCTCGGCCCCTGGTAGTCCGAGGTCGTTCCCGCTGCACAGATCCATGCGCCAGGGCCTCCTACAGACAATGCACTTTGGTTTATTGCGCTATATGTAATAGCACCCGAGAAAGCACCATATATATGCTGGATTTTTACATAACTTTGGGTGACGGATACCGAAAATCTGTTATTTTCTCGACCCCTGGTGATCCGAGTTCGTTCCCGCTGCCCAGATTCATGCGCCAGGGCCTCCTGCAGATAATTCACTTTGGTTTATTGCGCTAACTCTAATAGCACCCGAGATATCACCAGATATATATTGGATTTTTCCCTGACCCTGACAGTCCGGCCCCATGTGTCGATGGTTTTCTCGGTCCCTCCTGGTACGAGATCGATCCCGCTGAACAGATTCATGCTCCAGGGTTTCCTGCAGACAATTCACTTTGGTTTATTGCGCTATCTGTAATAGCACCCGAGATATCACCAGATATATATTGGATTTTCCCCTGACCCTGAGCGTCCGGCCCCATGAGATGGCGGTTTTCTCGGCCCATGGTGGTCCGAGGTCGTTCCCGCTGTCCAGATTCATGCGCCAGGGCCTCCTACAGACAATGCACTTTGATTTATTGCGCTATCTGTAATAGCACCCGAGATATCACCAGATATATATTGGATTTTCCCCTGACCCTGACAGTCCGGCCCCATGAGACTGTGGTTTTCTCGGCCCCTGGTGGTCCGAGGTCGTTCCCGCTGCACAGATTCATGTGCCAGGGCCTCCTGCAGACAAATCACTTTGGTTTATAGCGCTATCCCTAATAGCACCCGAGATATCACCAGATATATGCTGGATTTTTACATGACCTTGGGTGACGGATTCCGAATATCTGTAATTTTCTCGGCCCCTGGTCGTCCGAGGTCGTTCCTGCTGCACTGATTCATGCGCAAGGGCCTCCTACGGACAATGCACTTTGATTTATTGCGCTATCTCTAATAGCACCCGAGATATCACCAGATATATATTTGATTTTTCCCTGACCCTGAGGGTCCGACCCCATGAGACGGTGGTTTTCTCGGCCCCTGCTGGTCCGAGGTCGTTCCCGCTGCACAGATTCATGCGCCAGGGCCTCCTGCGGATAATTCACGTCGGTTTATTGCGCTATCTCTAATAGCACCCGAGATATCACCAGATATATATTGGATTTTCCCCTGACCCTGAGTGTCCGGCCCCATGAGACGGTGTTTTTCTCGACACCTGGTGGTCCGAGGTTGTTCCCGCTGACCAGATTCATGCGCCAGGGCCTCCTACAGACAATGCTCTTTGATTTACCGCGCTATCTGTAATAGCACCCGAGATATCACCAGATATATATTGCATTTTTCCCCGACCCTGAGTGTCCAGCCCCATGAGACGGTGGTTTTTTCGGACCCTGGTGATCCGAGCTCGTTCCAGCTGCGCAGATTCATGCGCCAGGGCCTCTTGCAGACAATTCACTTTGGTTTATTGCGCTACCTGTCATAGCACCCGAGATATCACCAGATATATATTGGATTTTTCCCTGACCATGAGTGTCCGGCCCCATGAGACGGTGGTTTTCTCGGCCCTTGGTGGTCCGAGGTCGTTCCCGCTGCGCAGATATATGCGCCAGGGCCTCCTGCAGATAATTCACTTTGGTTTATTGCGCTATCTCTAATAGCACCCGAGATATCACCAGATATATATTGGATTTTAACATGACCTTGGGTGACGAATTCCGAATATCTGTAATTTTCTCGGCCCCTGGTGGTCCGAGGTCGTTCCCGCTGCTCAGATTCATGCGCCAGGGCCTCTTGCAGACAATTCACTTTGGTTCATTGCGCTATCTCTAATAGCACCCGAGATGTCACCAGATATATATTGGATTTTTCCCCGACACTGAGTGTCCGGCCCCCTGAGACGGTGGTTTTCTCGGCCCCTGGTGGTCCGAGGTCGATCCTGCTGCACAGATTCATGCGCCAGGGCCTCCTGCAGTTAATTCACTTTGGTTTATTGCGCTATCTCTAATGGCACCCGAGATATCACCAGATATATATTGGATTTTTCCCCGAGCCTGAGTGTCCGGCCCCATTAGACGGTGGTTTTCTCGGCCCCTGGTGGTCCGAGGTCGTTCCATCTGCACAGATTCATGCGCCTGGGCATCCTACAGACAATGCACTTTGATTTATTGCGCTATCTGTAATAGCACCCGAGATATCACCAGATATATATTGGATTTTTCCCTGACCCTGAGTGTCCGGCCCCATGAGACTGTGGTTTTCTCGGCCCTTGGTGGTCCGAGGTCGTTCCCGCTGCGCAGATATATGCGCCAGGGCCTCCTGCAGATAACTAACTTTGGTTTATTGCGCTGTCTCTAATTTCACCAGAGATATCACCAGATATATATTGGATTTTTCCCTCACCCTGAGTGTCCGGCCCCATGAGACGGTGGTTTTCTCGGCCCCTGGTGGTAGGAGGTCGTTCCCGCTGCACAGATTCATGCGCCAGGGCCACCTGCAGATAATTCACTTTGGTTTATTGCGCTATCTCTAATTTCAGCAGAGTTATCACCAGATATATATTGGATTTTTCACTGACCCTGAGTGTCCGGCCCCATGAGACTGTGGTTTTCTCGGCCCCTGGTGGTCCGAGGTCGTTCCCACTGCACAGAGTCATGCGCCAGGGCCTCCTACAGACAATGCAGTTTGGATTATTGCGCTATCTGTAATAGCACCCGAGATATCACCAGATATATATTGGATTTTTCCCTGACCCTGAGTGTCCGGCCCCAAGAGACGGTGGTTTTCTAGGCCCCTGGAGGTCCTAGATCGTTCCGCTGCACAGATTCATGCGCCAGGGCCACCTACAGACAATGCACTTTGATTTATTGCGCTATCTGTAATAGCACCCGAGATATCACCAGATATATATTGGATTTTTCCCTGACCCTGAGTGTCCGGAACCATGAGGCGGTGGTTTTCTCGGCCCCTGGTGATCCGAGGTCGTTCCCGCTGCACAGATTCATGCGCCAGGGCCTCCTGCAGATAATTCGCTTTGGTTTATTGCGCTATCTCTAATAGCACCCGAGATATCACCAGATATATATTGGATTTTTCCCTGACCCTGAGTGTCCGGCCCCATGAGTCGGTGGTTTTCTCGGCCCCTGGTGGTTCGAGGTAGTTCCCGCTGCACATATTCATGCGCCAGGGCCTCCTGCAGATAATTCACTTTGGTTTATTGCGCTATCTCTAATAGCTCCCGAGATATCAGCGGATATATATTGGATTTTTCCCTGACCCTGAATGTCCGGCCCCATGAGTCGGTGGTTTTCTCGGCCCCTGGTGGTCCGAGGTCGTTCCCGCTGCACAGATGCATGCGCCAGGGCCTCCTACAGACAATGCACTTTGGTTTATTGCGCTATCTCTAATAGCAGCCGAGATATCAACAGATATATGCTGGATTTTTACAATGACCTTGGGTGACGGATTCCGAATATCTGTAATTTTCTCGGCCCCTGGTGGTCCGAGGTCGTTCCTGCTGCTCAGATTCATTCGCCAGGGCCTCCCACAGACAATGCACTTTGATTTATTGCGCTATCTGTAATAGCACCCGAGATATCACCAGATATATATTGGATTTTCCCCTGACCCTGAGTGTCCGGCGGCATGAGACTGTGCTTTTCTCGGCCCCTGGTGGTCCGAGGTCGTTCCTGCTGCACACATTCATGCGCAAGGGCCTCCTGCAGACAAGTCACTTTGGTTTATTGCGCTATCTCTAATAGCACCCGATATATCACCAGATATATATTGGATTTTTCCCTGACTCTGAGTGGCCGGCCCCATGGGATGGTGGTTTTCTCGGCCCCTGGTGGTCCGAGGTCGTTCCCGCTGCACAGATGCATGCGCCTGGGCCTCCTGCAGATAATTCACTTTGGTTTATTGCGCTATATCTAATAGCACCCGAGATATCACCAGATATATATTGGATTTTCCCCTGACCCTGACAGTCCGGCCCCATGAGACTGTGGTTTTCTCGGCCCCTGGTGGTCCGAGGTCGTTCCCGCTGCACAGATTCATGAGCCAGGGCCTCCTGCAGACAAATCACTTTGGTTTATAGCGCTATCCCTAATAGCACCCGAGATATCACCAGATATATGCTGGATTTTTACATGACCTTGGGTGACGGATTCCGAATATCTGTAATTTTCTCGGCCCCTGGTCGTCCGAGGTCGTTCCTGCTGCACTGATTCATGCGCAAGGGCCTCCTACGGACAATGCACTTTGATTTATTGCGCTATCTCTAATAGCACCCGAGATATCACCAGATATATATTTGATTTTTCCCTGACCCTGAGGGTCCGACCCCATGAGACGGTGGTTTTCTCGGCCCCTGCTGGTCCGAGGTCGTTCCCGCTGCACAGATTCATGCGCCAGGGCCTCCTGCGGATAATTCACGTCGGTTTATTGCGCTATCTCTAATAGCACCCGAGATATCACCAGATATATATTGGATTTTCCCCTGACCCTGAGTGTCCGGCCCCATGAGACGGTGTTTTTCTCGACACCTGGTGGTCCGAGGTTGTTCCCGCTGACCAGATTCATGCGCCAGGGCCTCCTACAGACAATGCTCTTTGATTTACCGCGCTATCTGTAATAGCACCCGAGATATCACCAGATATATATTGCATTTTTCCCCGACCCTGAGTGTCCAGCCCCATGAGACGGTGGTTTTTTCGGACCCTGGTGATCCGAGCTCGTTCCAGCTGCGCAGATTCATGCGCCAGGGCCTCTTGCAGACAATTCACTTTGGTTTATTGCGCTACCTGTCATAGCACCCGAGATATCACCAGATATATATTGGATTTTTCCCTGACCATGAGTGTCCGGCCCCATGAGACGGTGGTTTTCTCGGCCCTTGGTGGTCCGAGGTCGTTCCCGCTGCGCAGATATATGCGCCAGGGCCTCCTGCAGATAATTCACTTTGGTTTATTGCGCTATCTCTAATAGCACCCGAGATATCACCAGATATATATTGGATTTTAACATGACCTTGGGTGACGAATTCCGAATATCTGTAATTTTCTCGGCCCCTGGTGGTCCGAGGTCGTTCCCGCTGCTCAGATTCATGCGCCAGGGCCTCTTGCAGACAATTCACTTTGGTTCATTGCGCTATCTCTAATAGCACCCGAGATGTCACCAGATATATATTGGATTTTTCCCCGACACTGAGTGTCCGGCCCCCTGAGACGGTGGTTTTCTCGGCCCCTGGTGGTCCGAGGTCGATCCTGCTGCACAGATTCATGCGCCAGGGCCTCCTGCAGTTAATTCACTTTGGTTTATTGCGCTATCTCTAATGGCACCCGAGATATCACCAGATATATATTGGATTTTTCCCCGAGCCTGAGTGTCCGGCCCAATGAGACGGTGGTTTTCTCGGCCCCTGGTGGTCCGAGGTCGTCCCCGCTGCCCAGATTCATGTGCCAGGGCCTCCTACAGACAATGCACTTTGATTTATTGCGCTATCTCTAATAGCACCCGAGAATGCTCCATATATATGCTGGATTTTTACATGACTTTGGGTGACGGATATCGAAAATCTGTAATTTTCTCGGCCCCTGGTGGTTCGAGGTCGTTCCCGCTGCACAGAATCATGCGCCAGGGTTTCCTGCAGACAATGCACTTGGATTTATCGCGCTATCTCTAATAGCACCCGAGATATCACCAGATATATAATGGATTTTTCCCTGACCCTGAGTGTCCGGCCTCATGTGTCGGTGGTTTTCTCGTCCCCTGGTGATCCGAGGTCGTTCCCGCTGCACAGATTCATCCGCCAGGGCCTCCTGCAGATAATTCACTTTGGATTATTGCGCTATCTCTACTAGCACCCGGAATATCACCAGATATATATTGGATTTTTCCCTGACCCTGAGTGTCCGGCCCCATTAGACGGTGGTTTTCTCGGCCCCTGGTGGTCCGAGGTCGTTCCATCTGCACAGATTCATGCGCCTGGGCATCCTGCAGATAATGCACTTTGATTTATTGCGCTATCTGTAATAGCACCCGAGATATCACCAGATATATATTGGATTTTTCCCTGTCCCTGAGTGTCCGGCTCCATGAGACGGTGGTTTTCTCGGCCCCTGGTGGTCCGAGGTAGTTCCCGCTGCAGAGATGCATGCGCCAGGGCCTCCTGCATACAATGCACTTTGATTTATTGCGCTATCTGTAATAGCACCCTATATATCACCAGATAAATATTTGATTTTTCCCTGACCCTGAGTGTCCGGCCCCATGAGACGGTGGTTTTCTCGGCCCCTGGTGGTCCGAGGTCGTTCCCTCTGCACAGATTCATGCGCCAGGGCCTCCTGCAGATAATTGACTTTGGTTTATTGCGCTATCTCTAATAGCACCCAAGATATCACCAGATATATATTGGATTTTTCCCTGACCCTGAGTGTCCGGCCCCATGAGACGGTGGTTTTCTCGGCCCCTGGTGGTCCGAGGTCGTTCCCGCTGCCCAGATTCATGCGCCAGGGCCTCCGACAGACAATGTACTTTGATTTATTGCGCTATCTGTAATAGCACCCGAGAAATCACAATATATATGCTGGATTTTTACATGACTTTGGGTGACGGACACTGAAAATCTGTAAGTTTCTCGGCCCCTGGAGGGCCGAGGTCGTTCCTGCTTCACAGATTCATGCGCCAGGGCCTCCTGCAGACAATGCACTTTGATTTATTGCGCTATCTCTAATAGCTCCCGAGATATCACCAGATATATATTGGATTTTCCCCTGACCCTGAGTGTCCGGCCCCATGAGACGGTGGTTGTCTCGGCCTCTGGTGGTCCGAGGTCGT
This sequence comes from Nomia melanderi, assembly GCF_051020985.1. Classification (NCBI taxonomy): domain Eukaryota; kingdom Metazoa; phylum Arthropoda; class Insecta; order Hymenoptera; family Halictidae; genus Nomia; species Nomia melanderi. The sequence continues at coordinate 1,010,185 of NW_027475151.1, read as the reverse complement.
TCCCGCTGCACAGACTCATGCGCCAGGGCCTCCTGCAGACAATGTACTTTGATTTATCGCGCTATCTCTAATAGCTCCCGAGATATCACCAGATATATATTGGATTTTCCCCTGACCCTGAGTGTCCGGCCCCATGAGACGGTGGTTGTCTCCGCCCCTGGAGGTCCGAGGTCGTACCCGCTGCACAGATTCATGCGCCAGGGACTCCTGCAGATAATTCACTTTGATTTATTGGGCTATCTCTAATAGCACACGAGATATCACCAGATAGATATTGGATTTTTCCCTGACCCTGAGTGTCCGGCCCCATGAGACGGTGGTTTCCTCGGCCCCTGGTGGTCCGAGGTCGTTCCCGCTGCACAGATTCATGCGCCAGGGCCTCCTGCAGATAATTCACTTTGGTTTATTGCGCTATCTCTAATAGCACCAGATATATCACCAGATATATATTGGATTTTCCCCTGACCCTGAGTGTCCGGCCCCATAAGACGGTGGTTTTCTCGACTCCTGGTGGTCCGAGGTCGTTCCCGCTGGCCAGACTCATGCGCCAGGGCCTCCTGCAGACAATGTACTTTGATTTATCGCGCTATCTCTAATAGCACTCGAGATATCACCAGATTTATATTGGATTTTTCCGTGACCCTGAGTGTCCGGCCCCATGAGACGGTGGTTGTCTCGGAGCCTGGTGGTCCGAGGTCGTTCCCGCTGCACAGATTCATGCGCCAGGGCCTCCTGCAGATAATTCACTTTGGTTTATTGCGCTATCTCTAATAGCACCCGAGATATCACCCGATATATATTGGATTTTTCCCTGACCCTGAGTGTCCGGCCCCATGAGACGGTGGTTTTCTCGGCCCCTGGTGTTCCGTGGTCGTTCCCGCTGCAAGGATTCATGCGCCAGGGCTTCCTGAAGACAATGCACTTAGATTTATCGCGCTATCTCTAATAGCACCCGAGATATCACCAGATATATAATGGATTTTTCCCTGACCCTGAGTGTCCGGCCTCATGTGTCGGTGGTTTTCTCGGCTCCTGGTGGTCCGAGGTCGGTCCCGCTGCACAGACTCATGCGCCAGGGCCTCCTGCAGACAATGTACTTTGATTTATCGCGCTATCTCTAATAGCACCCGAGATATCACCAGATTTATATTGGATTTTTCCGTGACCCTGAGTGTCCGGCCCCATGTGACGGTGGTTGTCTCGGAGCCTGGTGGTCCGAGGTCGTTCCCGCTGCACAGATTCATGCGCCAGGGCCTCCTGCAGATAATTCACTTTGGTTTATTGCGCTATCTCTAATAGCACCCGAGATATCACCAGATATATATTGGATTTTTCCCTGACCCTGAGTGTCCGGCCCCATGAGACGGTGGTTTTCTCGGCCCCTGGTGTTCCGTGGTCGTTCCCGCTGTACGGATTCATGCGCCAGGGCTTCCTGCAGACAATGTACTTTGATTTATCGCGCTATCTCTAATAGCACTCGAGATATCACCAGATTTATATTGGATTTTTCCGTGACCCTGAGTGTCCGGCCCCATGAGACGGTGGTTGTCTCGGAGCCTGGTGGTCCGAGGTCGTTCCCGCTGCACAGATTCATGCGCCAGGGCCTCCTGCAGATAATTCACTTTGGTTTATTGCGCTATCTCTAATAGCACCAGATATATCACCAGATATATATTGGATTTTCCCCTGACCCTGAGTGTCCGGCCCCATAAGACGGTGGTTTTCTCGGCTCCTGGTGGTCCGAGGTCGTTCCCGCTGGCCAGACTCATGCGCCAGGGCCTCCTGCAGACAATGTACTTTGATTTATCGCGCTATCTCTAATAGCACTCGAGATATCACCAGATTTATATTGGATTTTTCCGTGACCCTGAGTGTCCGGCCCCATGAGACGGTGGTTGTCTCGGAGCCTGGTGGTCCGAGGTCGTTCCCGCTGCACAGATTCATGCGCCAGGGCCTCCTGCAGATAATTCACTTTGGTTTATTGCGCTATCTCTAATAGCACCCGAGATATCACCCGATATATATTGGATTTTTCCCTGACCCTGAGTGTCCGGCCCCATGAGACGGTGGTTTTCTCGGCCCCTGGTGTTCCGTGGTCGTTCCCGCTGCACGGATTCATGCGCCAGGGCTTCCTGAAGACAATGCACTTAGATTTATCGCGCTATCTCTAATAGCACCCGAGATATCACCAGATATATAATGGATTTTTCCCTGACCCTGAGTGTCCGGCCTCATGTGTCGGTGGTTTTCTCGGCTCCTGGTGGTCCGAGGTCGGTCCCGCTGCACAGACTCATGCGCCAGGGCCTCCTGCAGACAATGTACTTTGATTTATCGCGCTATCTCTAATAGCACCCGAGATATCACCAGATTTATATTGGATTTTTCCGTGACCCTGAGTGTCCGGCCCCATGTGACGGTGGTTGTCTCGGAGCCTGGTGGTCCGAGGTCGTTCCCGCTGCACAGATTCATGCGCCAGGGCCTCCTGCAGATAATTCACTTTGGTTTATTGCGCTATCTCTAATAGCACCCGAGATATCACCAGATATATATTGGATTTTTCCCTGACCCTGAGTGTCCGGCCCCATGAGACGGTGGTTTTCTCGGCCCCTGGTGTTCCGTGGTCGTTCCCGCTGTACGGATTCATGCGCCAGGGCTTCCTGCTGACAATGTACTTTGACTTATCGCGCTATCTGTAATAGCACCCGAGATATCACCAGATATATATTGGATTTTTCCCTGACCCTGAGTGTCCTGCCCCATGAGACGGTGGTTTTCTCGGCCCCTGGTGGTCCGAGGTCGTTCCCGCTGCCCAGATTCATGCACCAGGGCCTCCTACAGACAATGCACTTTGATTTATTGCGATATCTGTAATAGCACGCGAGATATCACCAGATATATATTGGATTTTTCCCTGACCCTGAGTGTCCTGCCCCATGAGACGGTGGTTGTCTCGGAGCCTGGTGGTCCGAGGTCGGTCCCGCTGCACAGACTCATGCGCCAGGGCCTCCTGCAGACAATGTACTTTGATTTATCGCGCTATCTCTAATAGCACCCGAGATATCACCAGATTTATATTGGATTTTTCCGTGACCCTGAGTGTCCGGCCCCATGAGACGGTGGTTGTCTCGGAGCCTGGTGGTCCGAGGTCGTTCCCGCTGCACAGATTCATGCGCCGGGGCCTCCTGCAGATAATTCACTTTGGTTTATTGCGCTATCTCTAATAGCACCCGAGATATCACCAGATATATATTGGATTTTTCCCTGACCCTGAGTGTCCGGCCCCATGAGACGGTGGTTTTCTCGGCCCCTGGTGTTCCGTGGTCGTTCCCGCTGCACGGATTCATGCGCCAGGGCTTCCTGCAGACAATGTACTTTGATTTATTGCGCTATCTGTAATAGCACCCGAGATATCACCAGATATATATTGGATTTTCCCCTGACCCTGACAGTCCGGCCCCATGACACGGTGGTTTTCTCGGCCCCTGGTAGTCCGTGGTCGTTCCCGCTGCACGGATTCATGCGCCAGGGCTTCCTGCAGACAATGCACTTTGATTTATGGCGCTATCTGTAATAGCACCCGAGATATCACCAGATATATATTGGATTTTTCCCTGACCCTGAGTGTCCGGCCCCATGAGACGGTGGTTTTCTCGGCCCCTGGTGGTCCGTGGTCGTTCCCGCTGCACGGATTCATGCGCCATGGCTTCCTGCAGACAATGTACTTTGATTTATCGCGCTATCTGTAATAGCACCCGAGATATCACCAGATATATATTGGATTTTCCCCTGACCCTGAGAGTCCGGCCCCATGAGACGTCGGTATTCTCGGCCCCTGGTGGTCCGAGGTCGTTCCCGCTGCCCAGATTCATGCACCAGGGCCTCCTACAGACAATTCACTTTGATTTATCGCGCTATCTCTAATGGCACCCGAGATATCACCTGATATATATTGGATTTTTCCCTGACCCTGAGTGTCCGGACCCATGAGACGGTGGTTTTCTCGGCCCCTGGTCGTCCGAGGTCGTTCCCTCTGCATAGATTCATGCGCCAGGGCCTCCTGCAGATAATTCACTTTGGTTTACTGCGCTATCTCTAATACCACCCGAGATATCACCAGATATATATTGGTTTTTCCCCTGACCCTGAGTGTCCGGCCCCATGAGACGGTGGTTTTCTTGGCCTCTGGTGGTCCGAGGTCGTTCCCGCTACACAGATTCATGCGCCAGGGCCTCCTGCAGATAATTCACTTTGGTTTATTGCGCTATCACTAATAGCACCCGCAATATCACCAGATATATATTGGATTTTCCCCTGACCCTGAGTGTCCGGCCCCATGAGACTGTGGTTTTCTCGGCCCCTGGTGGTCCGAGGTCGTCCCCGCTGCCCAGATTCATGTGCCAGGGCCTCCTACAGACAATGCACTTTGATTTATTGCGCTATCTCTAATAGCACCCGAGAATGCTCCATATATATGCTGGATTTTTACATGACTTTGGGTGACGGATACCGAAAATCTGTAATTTTCTCGGCCCCTCGTGGTTCGAGGTCGTTCCCGCTGCAGAGAATCATGGGCCAGGGCTTCCTGAAGACAATGCACTTGGATTTATCGCGCTATCTCTAATAGCACCCGAGATATCACCAGATATATAATGGATTTTTCCCTGACCCTGAGTGTCCGGCCTCATGTGTCGGTGGTTTTCTCGGCCCCTGGTGATCCGAGGTCGTTCCCGCTGCACAGATTCATCCGCCAGGGCCTCCTGCAGATAATTCACTTTGGATTATTGCGCTATCTCTACTAGCACCCGGAATATCACCAGATATATATTGGATTTTTCCCTGACCCTGAGTGTCCGGCCCCATGAGACGGTGGTTTTCTCGGCCCCTGGTGGTCTGAGGTCGTTCCCTCTGCACAGATTCATGCGCCAGGGCATCCTGCAGATATTTCACTTTGGTTTACTGCGCTATCTCTACTAGCACCCGGAATATCACCAGATATATATTGGCTTTTCCCCGACCCTGAGTGTCCGGCCCCATGAGACGGTGGTTTTCTCGGGCCCTGGTAGTCCGAGGTCGTTCCCGCTGCAAAGATCCATGCACCAGGGCCCGCTGCAGATAATTCACTTTGGTTTAGTGCGTTATCTGTAAGAGCACCAGAGATATCACCAGAAATATATTGGATTTTTCCGTGACCCTGAGTGTCCGGCCCCATGAGACGGTGGTTGTCTCGGACCCTGGTGGTCCGAGGTCGTTCCCGCTGCACAGATTCATGCGCCGGGGCCTCCTGCAGATAATTCACTTTGGTTTATTGCGCTATCTCTAATAGCACCCGAGATATCACCAGATATATATTGGATTTTTCCCTGACCCTGAGTGTCCGGCCCCATGAGACGGTGGTTTTCTCGGCCCCTGGTGTTCCGTGGTCGTTCCCGCTGCACGGATTCATGCGCCAGGGCTTCCTGCAGACAATGTACTTTGATTTATTGCGCTATCTGTAATAGCACCCGAGATATCACCAGATATATATTGGATTTTCCCCTGACCCTGACAGTCCGGCCCCATGACACGGTGGTTTTCTCGGCCCCTGGTAGTCCGTGGTCGTTCCCGCTGCACGGATTCATGCGCCAGGGCTTCCTGCAGACAATGCACTTTGATTTATGGCGCTATCTGTAATAGCACCCGAGATATCACCAGATATATATTGGATTTTTCCCTGACCCTGAGTGTCCGGCCCCATGAGACGGTGGTTTTCTCGGCCCCTGGTGGTCCGTGGTCGTTCCCGCTGCACGGATTCATGCGCCATGGCTTCCTGCAGACAATGTACTTTGATTTATCGCGCTATCTGTAATAGCACCCGAGATATCACCAGATATATATTGGATTTTCCCCTGACCCTGAGAGTCCGGCCCCATGAGACGTCGGTATTCTCGGCCCCTGGTGGTCCGAGGTCGTTCCCGCTGCCCAGATTCATGCACCAGGGCCTCCTACAGACAATTCACTTTGATTTATCGCGCTATCTCTAATGGCACCCGAGATATCACCTGATATATATTGGATTTTTCCCTGACCCTGAGTGTCCGGACCCATGAGACGGTGGTTTTCTCGGCCCCTGGTCGTCCGAGGTCGTTCCCTCTGCACAGATTCATGCGCCAGGGCCTCCTGCAGATAATTCACTTTGGTTTACTGCGCTATCTCTAATACCACCCGAGATATCACCAGATATATATTGGTTTTTCCCCTGACCCTGAGTGTCCGGCCCCATGAGACGGTGGTTTTCTTGGCCTCTGGTGGTCCGAGGTCGTTCCCGCTACACAGATTCATGCGCCAGGGCCTCCTGCAGATAATTCACTTTGGTTTATTGCGCTATCACTAATAGCACCCGCAATATCACCAGATATGTATTGGATTTTCCCCTGACCCTGAGTGTCCGGCCCCATGAGACTGTGGTTTTCTCGGCCCCTGGTGGTCCGAGGTCGTCCCCGCTGCCCAGATTCATGTGCCAGGGCCTCCTACAGACAATGCACTTTGATTTATTGCGCTATCTCTAATAGCACCCGAGAATGCTCCATATATATGCTGGATTTTTACATGACTTTGGGTGACGGATACCGAAAATCTGTAATTTTCTCGGCCCCTCGTGGTTCGAGGTCGTTCCCGCTGCAGAGAATCATGGGCCAGGGCTTCCTGAAGACAATGCACTTGGATTTATCGCGCTATCTCTAATAGCACCCGAGATATCACCAGATATATAATGGATTTTTCCCTGACCCTGAGTGTCCGGCCTCATGTGTCGGTGGTTTTCTCGGCCCCTGGTGATCCGAGGTCGTTCCCGCTGCACAGATTCATCCGCCAGGGCCTCCTGCAGATAATTCACTTTGGATTATTGCGCTATCTCTACTAGCACCCGGAATATCACCAGATATATATTGGATTTTTCCCTGACCCTGAGTGTCCGGCCCCATGAGACGGTGGTTTTCTCGGCCCCTGGTGGTCTGAGGTCGTTCCCTCTGCACAGATTCATGCGCCAGGGCATCCTGCAGATATTTCACTTTGGTTTACTGCGCTATCTCTACTAGCACCCGGAATATCACCAGATATATATTGGCTTTTCCCCGACCCTGAGTGTCCGGCCCCATGAGACGGTGGTTTTCTCGGGCCCTGGTAGTCCGAGGTCGTTCCCGCTGCAAAGATTCATGCACCAGGGCCCGCTGCAGATAATTCACTTTGGTTTAGTGCGTTATCTGTAAGAGCACCAGAGATATCACCAGAAATATATTGGATTTTTCCGTGACCCTGAGTGTCCGGCCCCATGAGACGGTGGTTTTCTCGGCCCCTGGTGGTCCGAGGTCGTTCCCGCTGCACAGATTCATGCGCCAAGGCCTCCTGCAGATAATTCACATTGGTTTATTGCGCTATCTCTAATAGCACCCGAGATATCACCAGATATATATTGTATTTTTCCCTGACCCCGAGTGTCCGGCCCCATGAGACGGTGGTTTTCTCGGCCCCTGGTGGTCCGAGGTCGTTCCCGCTGCCCAGATTCATGCGCCAGGGCCTTCTACAGACAATGCACATTGATTTATTGAGCTATCTGTAATAGCACCCGAGAAAGCTCCATATATATGCTGGATTTTTATATGACTTTGGGTAACGGATACCGAAAATCTGTAATTTTCTCGGCCCCTGGTGGTCCGATGTCATTCCTGCTGCACAGATTCATGCGCAAGGGCCTCTTACGGACAATGCACGTTGATTTATTGCGCTATCTCTAATAGCACCCGAGATATCACCCGATATATATTGGATTTTTCCCTGACCCTGAGTGTCCGGCCCCATGAGACGGTGGTTTTCTCGGGCCCTGGTAGTCCGAGGTCGTTCCCGCTGCAAAGATTCATGCACCAGGGCCCGCTGCAGATAATTCACTTTGGTTTATTGCGCTATCTCTAACAGCACCCGAGATATCACCAGACATATATTGGATTTTCCCCTGACCCTGAGTGTCCGGCCCCATGAGACTGTGGTTTTCTCGGCCCCTGGTGGTCCGAGGTCGTTCCCGCTGCACAGCTTCATTCGCCAGGGCCTCCTGCAGATAATTCACTTTGGTTTATTGCGCTATCTCTAATAGCACCCGAGATATCAACAGATATATATTGGATTTTCCCCTGACCCTGAGTGTCCGGCCCCATGAGACGGTGGTTTTCTGGGCCCCTGGTGGTCCGAGGTCGTTCCCGCTGCATAGATTCATGCGCCAGGGCCTCCTACAGACAATGCACTTTGATTTATTGCGCTATCTGTAATAGCACCCGAGAGAGCTCCATATATGTGCTGGATTTTTACATGACTTTGGGTGACGGATAACGAAAATCTGTAATTTTCTCGGCCTCTGGTGGTCCGAGGTCGCTCCCGCAGCACAGATTCTTGTGACAGGGCCTCCTACAGACAATGCACTTTGATTTATCGCGCTATATCTAATGGCACCCGAGATATCACCAGATATATATTGGATTTATCCCTGACCCTGAGTGTCCGGCCCCATGAGACGGTGGTTTTCTCGGCCCCTGGTGGTCCGAGGTCGTTCCCTCTGCACAGATTCATGCGCCAGGGCCTCCTGCAGATAATTCACTTTGGTTTACTGCGCTATCTCTAATACCACCCGAGATATCACCAGATATATATTGGATTTTCCCCTGGCCCTGAGTGTCCGGCCCCATGAGACGGTGGTTTTCTTGGCCCCTGGTGGTCCGAGGTCGTTCCCGCTACACACATTCATGCGCCAGGGCCTCCTGCAAATAATTCACTTTGGTTTAGTGCGCTATCTCTAATAAAACCCGGAATATCACCAGATATATATTGGATTTTTCCCTGACCCTGAGTGTCCGGCCCCATGAGACTGTGGTTTTCTCGGCCCCTCATGGTCCGAGGTCGTCCCCGCTGCCCAGATTCATGCGCCAGGGCCTCCTGCAGACAATGCACTTTGATTTATCGCGCTATCTCTAATAGCACCCGAGATATCACCAGATATATATATTGTATTTTCCCCTGACCCTGAGCGTCCGGCCCCATGCGACTGTGGTTTTCTCGGCCCCTGGTGGTCCGAGGTCGTTCTCGCTGGCCAAATTCATGCGCCAGGACATCCTACATACAATGCACTTTGATTTATTGCGCTATCTCTAATAGCACCCGAGATATCACCAGATATATATTGGCTTTTCCCCGACCCTGAGTGTCCGGCCCCATGGGACGGTGGTTTTCTCGGGCCCTGGTAGTCCGAGGTCGTTCCCGCTGCAAAGATTCATGCACCAGGGCCCGCTGCAGATAATTCACTTTGGTTTAGTGCGTTATCTGTAAGAGCACCAGAGATATCACCAGAAATATATTGGATTTTTCCGTGACCCTGAGTGTCCGGCCCCATGAGACGGTGGTTTTCTCGGCCCCTGGTGGTCCGAGGTCGTTCCCGCTGCACAGATTCATGCGCCAAGGCCTCCTGCAGATAATTCACATTGGTTTATTGCGCTATCTCTAATAGCACCCGAGATATCACCAGATATATATTGTATTTTTCCCTGACCCCGAGTGTCCGGCCCCATGAGACGGTGGTTTTCTCGGCCCCTGGTGGTCCGAGGTCGTTCCCGCTGCCCAGATTCATGCGCCAGGGCCTTCTACAGACAATGCACATTGATTTATTGAGCTATCTGTAATAGCACCCGAGAAAGCTCCATATATATGCTGGATTTTTATATGACTTTGGGTAACGGATACCGAAAATCTGTAATTTTCTCGGCCCCTGGTGGTCCGATGTCATTCCTGCTGCACAGATTCATGCGCAAGGGCCTCTTACGGACAATGCACGTTGATTTATTGCGCTATCTCTAATAGCACCCGAGATATCACCCGATATATATTGGATTTTTCCCTGACCCTGAGTGTCCGGCCCCATGAGACGGTGGTTTTCTCGGCCCCTGGTGGTCCGAGGACGTTCCCGCAGTACAGATGCATGCGCCAGGGCCTACTGCAGATAATTCACTTTGGTTTATTGCGCTATCTCTAACAGCACCCGAGATATCACCAGACATATATTGGATTTTCCCCTGACCCTGAGTGTCCGGCCCCATGAGACTGTGGTTTTCTCGGCCCCTGGTGGTCCGAGGTCGTTCCCGCTGCACAGCTTCATTCGCCAGGGCCTCCTGCAGATAATTCACTTTGGTTTATTGCGCTATCTCTAATAGCACCCGAGATATCTCCAGATATATATTGGATTTTTCCCTGACCCCGAGTGTCCGGCCCCATGGGACGGTGGTTTTCTCGGCCCCTGGTGGTCCGAGGTCGTTCCCGCTGCCCAGATTCATGCGCCAGGGCTGCTCACAGACAATGCACTTTGATTTATTGCGCTATCTCTAATAGCACCCGAGATATCACCAGATATATATTGTATTTTTCCCTGACCCCGAGTGTCCGGCCCCATGAGACGGTGGTTTTCTCGGCCCCTGGTGGTCCGAGGTCGTTCCCGCTGCCCAGATTCATGCGCCAGGGCCTTCTACAGACAATGCACATTGATTTATTGAGCTATCTGTAATAGCACCCGAGAAAGCTCCATATATATGCTGGATTTTTATATGACTTTGGGTAACGGATACCGAAAATCTGTAATTTTCTCGGCCCCTGGTGGTCCGATGTCATTCCTGCTGCACAGATTCATGCGCAAGGGCCTCTTACGGACAATGCACGTTGATTTATTGCGCTATCTCTAATAGCACCCGAGATATCACCCGATATATATTGGATTTTTCCCTGACCCTGAGTGTCCGGCCCCATGAGACGGTGGTTTTCTCGGCCCCTGGTGGTCCGAGGTCGTTCCCGCAGTACAGATGCATGCGCCAGGGCCTACTGCAGATAATTCACTTTGGTTTATTGCGCTATCTCTAACAGCACCCGAGATATCACCAGACATATATTGGATTTTCCCCTGACCCTGAGTGTCCGGCCCCATGAGACTGTGGTTTTCTCGGCCCCTGGTGGTCCGAGGTCGTTCCCGCTGCACAGCTTCATTCGCCAGGGCCTCCTGCAGATAATTCACTTTGGTTTATTGCGCTATCTCTAATAGCACCCGAGATATCTCCAGATATATATTGGATTTTTCCCTGACCCCGAGTGTCCGGCCCCATGGGACGGTGGTTTTTTCGGCCCCTGGTGGTCCGAGGTCGTTCCCGCTGCTCAGATTCATGCGCCAGGGCCTCCTACAGACAATGCACTTTGATTTATTGCGCTATCCGTAATAGCACCCGAAATATCACCAGATATATATTGGATTTTTCCCTGACCCTGAGTGTCCGGCCCCATGAGACTGTGGTTTTCTCGGCCCCCGGTGGTCCGAGGTCGTTCCCGCTGCCCAGATTCATGCGCCAGGGCTGCTCACAGACAATGCACTTTGGTTTATTGCCCTATCTGTAATAGCACCCGAGATATCACCAGATATATATTGGATTTTCCCCTGACCCTGAGTGTCCGGCCACATGAGACGGTGGTTTTCTCGGCCCCTGGTGGTCCGAGGTCGTTCCCGCTGCACAGATCCATGCGCCATGGCCTCTTGCAGATAATTCACTTTGGTTTACTGCGCTATCTCTAATAGCACCCGAGATATCACCAGATATATATTGGATTTTCCCCCGACCCTGAGTGTCCGACCCCATGAGACGGTGGTTGTCTCGGCCCCTGGTGGTCCGAGGTCGTTCCCGCTGCACAGATTCATGCGCCAGGGCCTCCTGCAGATAATACACTTTTGTTTATTGCGCTATCTCTAATAGCACCCGAGATATCACCAGATATATATTGGATTTTCCCCTGACCCTGAGTGTCCGGCCCCATGAGACGGTGGTTTTCTCGGACCCTGGTGGTCCGAGGTCGTTCCCGCTGCACAGATTCATGCGCCAGGGAAGGTCACAGACAATGCACTTTGATTTATTGCGCTATCTGTAATAGCACCCGAGATATCACCAGATATATATTGGATTTTTCCCTGACCCTGAGTGTCCGGCCCCATGAGACGCTGGTTTTCTCGGCCCCTGATGGTTTGAGGTTGTTCCCGCTGCACAGATTCATGCGCCAGCGCCACCTGCAGATAATTCACTTTGGTTTATTGCGCTATCTCTAATAGCACCCGAGATATCACCAGATATATATTGGATTTTTCCCTGACCCCGACAGTCCGGCCCCATGAGACTGTGCTTTTCTCGGCCCCTGGTGGTCCGAGGTTGGTCCCGCTGCACAGAATCAGGCGCCAGGGCTTCCTGCAGACAATGCACTTTGATTTATCGCGCTATCTGTAATAGCACCTGAGATATCACGAGATATATATTGGATTTTTCCCTTACCCTGAGTGCCCGGCCCCATGAGACGGTGGTTGTCTCGGCCCCTGGTGGTTCGAGGTCGTTCCCGCTGCACAGATTCATGCGCCAGGTCCTCCTGCAGATAATTCACTTTGGTTTATTGCGCTATCTCTAATAGCACCCGAGATATCACCAGATATATATTGTATTTTCCCCTGACCCTGTGTCTCCGGCCCCATGAGACGGTGGTTTTCTTGGCCCCTGGTGTTCTGAGGTCGTTCCCACTCTCCAGATTCATGCGCCAGGGCCTCCTACAGACAATGCACTTTGATTTATTGCGCTATCTGTAATAGCACCGGGGATATCACGAGATATATATTGGATTTTTCCCTGACCCTGAGTGTCCGGCCCCATGAGACGGTGCTTTTCTCGGCCCCTGGTGGTCCAAGGTCGTTCCCGCTGCTCAGATTCATGCGCCAGCGAGTCCTGCAGATAATTCACTTTGGTTTATTGCGCTATCTCTATTAGCACCCGAGATATCACTAGATATATATTGGATTTTCCCCTGACCCTGAGTGTCTGGCCCCATGAGACTGTGGTTTTCTCGGCCCCTGGTGGTCCGAGGTCGTGCCCACTGCACACATTCATGCGCCAGGGCCTCCTAGAGAGAATGCACTTTGATTTATTGCGCTATCTGTAGTAGCACCCGAGAAAGCACCATATATATGCTGGATTTTTACATGACTTTGGGTGACGGACACCGAAAATCTGTAATTTCCTCGGCCCCTGGTGGTCCGATTTCGTTCCTGCTGCACAGATTCACGCGCAAGGGCCTCATACGGACAATGCACTTTGATTTATTGCGCTATCTCTAATAGCACCCGAGATATCACCAGATATATATTGGATTTACCCCTGACCCTGACATTCCGGCACCATATGTCGGTGGTTTTCTCGGCCCCTGGTGGTCCGAGGTCGTTGCCGCTGCACAGATTCATGCGACAGGGCCTCCAGCAGACAATGCACTTTGATTTATCGCGCTATCTCTAATGGCACCCGAGATATCACCAGATATATATTGGATTTTCCCCTGACACTGAGTGTCCGGCCCCATGAGACGGTGTTTTTCTCGGCCGCTGGTGGTCCGAGGTTGTTCCCGCTGACCAGATTCATGCGCCAGGGCCTCCAACAGGCAATGCACTTTGATTTATCGCGCTATCTGTAATAGCACCCGAGATATCACCAGATATATATTGGATTTTTCCCTGACCCTGAGTGTCCGGCCCCATGAGACGGTGGTTTTCTCGGCCCCTGGTGGTCCGAGGTCGTTCCCGCTGCACAGATACATGCGCCAGGGCCTCCTGCAGATAATTCACTTTGGTTTATTGCGCTATATCTAATAGCACCCGAGATATCACCAGATATATATTGGATTTTCCCCTGACCCTGACAGTCCGGCCCCATGAGACTGTGGTTTTCTCGGCCCCTGGTGGTCCGAGGTCGTTCCCGCTGCACAGATTCATGAGCCAGGGCCTCCTGCAGACAAATCACTTTGGTTTATAGCGCTATCCCTAATAGCACCCGAGATATCAACAGATATATGCTGGATTTTTACATGACCTTGGGTGACGGATTCCGAATATCTGTAATTTTGTCGGCCCCTGGTCGTCCGAGGTCGTTCCTGCTGCACTGATTCATGCGCAAGGGCCTCCTACGGACAATGCACTTTGATTTATTGCGCTATCTCTAATAGCACCCGAGATATCACCAGATATATATTGGATTTTTCCCTGACCCTGAGTGTCCGGCCCCATGAGACGGTGGTTTTCTCGGACCCTGGTGGTCCGAGGTCGTTCCCGCTGCACAGATTCATGCGCCAGGGAAGCTCACAGACAATGCACTTTGATTTATTGCGCTATCTGTAATAGCACCCGAGATATCACCAGATATATATTGGATTTTTCCCTGACCCTGAGTGTCCGGCCCCATGAGACGCTGGTTTTCTCGGCCCCTGATGGTTTGAGGTTGTTCCCGCTGCACAGATTCATGCGCCAGCGCCACCTGCAGATAATTCACTTTGGTTTATTGCGCTATCTCTAATAGCACCCGAGATATCACCAGATATATATTGGATTTTCCCCTGACCCTGAGTGTCCGGCCCCATGAGATTGTGGTTTTTTTCGGCCCCCGATGGTCCGAGGTCGTTCCGCGCTGCACAGATTCATGCGCCAGCGACTCCTACAGACAATGCACGTTGGTTTATTGCGCTATCTCTAATAGCACCGGAGATATCACCAGATATATATTGGATTTTCCACTGACCCTGAGTGTTGCCCCAGGGGCCGTGTGGCGATCACGGTTCGGGGAGTGGCGCCCCCGGGCTCCTTAGCTAGGGTCTAACCAACCCTTGGTGTGGACGAGACACCTTGATATGGCAGGCACAGCTTATTCATGTATGTAAGAAGCCGAACAGGTCCTACCAATAGACCTGCGATTGGATTGGTACTACGGGCGCTCCGGTTGCCCATAAGGGCGTACGAAGGGTGCCTAGTCCCCTTGTCCCCTCACAGAGAGTGACCATGGGTGCTTGTCCCCGGGTCCTCTCGGCCGGTGCAATTGGTGTTGGATTCGTAGTGGCAGTGGTTGCAGCCTACATGCTGGGCAGAGACCTTTCGAGGGTCTCGGCGCGTGAGCAGCGTCCCACCTGCTCCTGGACCAGACAGGAAATCTGGTAGAGTTTTTGGAAAGGTAACTCGGCGCTACCAACAGTCTACTTCCATGGGACTCGTCATCCCCGGGAAGCAACGCTGGTAAGGCTTTGGCCTCAGCTGACTGAGCTTAATCACAGTCCCACGCCCATGGGGGCTCTCCTTGGTAAGCCTTCGCGGCAGGAACTTGGAGAATAATCTAGGGTTTCCTCTGACCCTGAGTGTCCGGGCCCATGAGACGGTGTTTTTCTCGGCCGCTGGTGGTCCGATGTTGTACCCGCTGACCAGATTCATGCGCCAGGGCCTCCTACAGGCAATGCACTTTGATTTATCGCGCTATCTGTAATAGCACCCGAGATATCACCAGATATATATAGGATTTTTCCCTGACCCTGAGTGTCCGGCCCCATGAGACGGTGGTTTTCTCGGCCCCTGGTGGTCCGAGGTGGTTCCCGCTGCACAGATGCATGCGCCAGGGCCTCCTGCAGATAATTCACTTTGGTTTATTGCGCTATATCTAATAGCACACGAGATATCACCAGATATATATTGGATTTTCCCCTGACCCTCACAGTCCGGCCCCATGAGACAGTGGTTTCCTCGGCCCCTGGTGGTCCGAGGTCGTTCCCGCTCCCCCATTCATGCGCCAGGGCCTCCGACAGACAATGCACTTTGATTTATTGCGCTATCTGTAGTAGCACCCGAGAAAGCACCATATATATGCTGGATTTTTATATGACTTTGGGTGACGGACACCGAAAATCTGTAATTTTCTCGGCCGCTGGTGGTCCGATGTTGTACCCGCTGACCAGATTCATGCGCCAGGGCCTCCTACAGGCAATGCACTTTGATTTATCGCGCTATCTGTAATAGCACCCGAGATATCACTAGATGTATATTTGATTTTTCCCTGACCCTGAGTGTCCGGCCCCATGAGACGGTGGTTTTCTCGGCCCCTGGTTGTTCGAGGTCGTTCCCGCTGCACAGATTCATGCGCCGGGGCCTCCTACAGACAATGCACATTGATTTATTGCGCTATCTGTAATAGCACCCGATAAAGCTCCATATATATGCTGGATTTTTACATGACTTTGGGTGACGGACACTGAAAATCTGTAATTTTCTCGGCCCCTGGTGGTCCGATGTCGTTCCTGCTGCACTGATTCATGCGCAAGGGCCTCCTACGGACAATGCACTTTGATTTGTTGCGCTATCTCTAATAGCACCCGAGATATCACCAAATATATATTGGATTTTTCTCTGACCCTGTGTGTCCGGCCCAATGAGACGGTGGTTTTCTCGGCCCCTGGTGGTCCGAGGTCGTTCCCGCTGCACAGATTCATGCGCCAGGGCCTCCTGCGGATGATTCACTTTGGTTTATTGCGCTATCTCTAATAGCACCCGAGATATCACCAGATATATATTGGATTTTTCCCTGACCCTGAGTGTCCGGCCCCATGAGACGGAGGTTTTCCCGGCGGCTGGTGGTCCGAGGTCGTTCCCGCTGCACAGATTCATGCGCCAGGGCCTCCTACAGACAATGCACTTTGATTTATTGCGCTATCTGTAATAGCACCCGAGATATCACCAGATATATATTTGATTTTTCCCTGACCCTGAGTGTCCGCCCCCATGAGACTGTGCTTTTCTCGGCCCCTGGTGGTCCGAGGTCGTTCCCGCTCCACAGATTCATGCGCCAGGGACTCTTGCAGACAATTCACTTTGGTTTATTACGCTATCTCTAATAGCACCCGAGATATCACCAGATATATTCTGGATTTTTACATGACATTGTGTGACGGATACCGAAAATCTGTAATTTTCTCGGCCCCTGGTGGTCCGATGTCGTTCCTGCTGCACAGATTCATGCGCAAGGGCCTCCTGCAGATAATTCACTTTGGTTTATTGCGCTATCTCTAATAGCACCCGAGATATCACCAGATATATATTTGATTTTTCGCTGACCCTGATTGTCCGGCCCCATGAGACGGAGGTTTTCCCGGCGGCTGGTGGTCCGAGGTCGTTCCCGCTGCACAGATTCATGCGACAGGGCCTCCTACAGACAATGCACTTTGATTTATTGCGCTATCTGTAATAGCACCCGATAAAGCTCCATATATATGCTGGATTTTTACATGACTTTGGGTGACGGACACCGAAAATCTGTAATTTTCTCGGCCCCTGGTGGTCCGATGTCGTTCCTGCTGCACTGATTCATGCGCAAGGGCCTCCTACGGACAATGCACATTGAATTGTTGCGCTATCTCTAATAGCACCCGAGATATCACCAAATATATATTGGATTTTTCTCTGACCCTGTGTGTCCGGCCCAATGAGACGGTGGTTTTCTCGGCCCCTGGTGGTCCGAGGTCGTTCCCGCTGCACAGATTCATGCGCCAGGGCCTCCTGCGGATGATTCACTTTGGTTTATTGCGCTATCTCTAATAGCACCCGAGATATCACCAGATATATATTGGATTTTTCCCCGACCCTGAGTGTCCGGCCCCATGAGACGGTGGTTTTCTCGGACCCTGGTGGTCCGATGTCGTTCCTGCTGCACAGATTCATGCGCAAGGGCCTCCTACGGACAATGCACTTTGATTTATTGCGCTATCTCTAATAGCACACGAGATATCACCAGATATATATTTGATTTTTCCCTGACCCTGATTGTCCGGCCCCATGAGACGGAGGTTTTCCCGGCGGCTGGTGGTCCGAGGTCGTTCCCGCTGCACAGATTCATGCGCCATGGCCTCCTACAGACAATGCACTTTGATTTATTGCGCTATCTGTAATAGCACCCGAGATATCACCAGATATATATTTGATTTTTCCCTGACCCTGAGTGTCCGGCCCCATGAGACTGTGCTTTTCTCGGCCCCTGGTGGTCCGAGGTCGTTCCCGCTCCACAGATTCATGCGCCAGGGACTCTTGCAGACAATTCACTTTGGTTTATTACGCTATCTCTAATAGCACCCGAGATATCACCAGATATATATTGGATTTTCCCCTGACCCTGAGTGTCCGGCCCCATGAGATTGTGGTTTTTTCGGCCCCCGGTGGTCCGAGGTCGTTCCCGCTGCACAGATTCATGCGCCAGCGACTCCTACAGACAATGCACGTTGGTTTATTGCGCTATCTCTAATAGCACCGGAGATATCACCAGATATATATTGGATTTTCCACTGACCCTGAGTGTCCGGCCCCATGAGACGGTGGTTTTCCCTGCGGCTGGTGGTCCGAGGTCGTTCCCGCTGCACAGATTCATGCGCCAGGGCCTCCTACAGACAATGCACTTTGATTTATTGCGCTATCTGTAATAGCACCCGAGATATCACCACATATATATTTGATTTTTCCCTGACCCTGAGTGTCCGGCCCCATGAGACGGTGGTTTTCTCGGCCCCTGGTGGTCCGAGGTCGTTCCCGCTGCACAGATGCATGCGCCAGGGCCTCCTGCAGATAATTCACTTTGGTTTATTGCGCTATATCTAATAGCACCCGAGATATCACCAGATATATATTGGATTTTCCCCTGACCCTGACAGTCCGGCCCCATGAGACTGTGGTTTTCTCGGCCCCTGGTGGTCCGAGGTCGTTCCCGCTGCACAGATTCATGAGCCAGGGCCTCCTGCAGACAAATCACTTTGGTTTATAGCGCTATCCCTAATAGCACCCGAGATATCACCAGATATATGCTGGATTTTTACATGACCTTGGGTGACGGATTCCGAATATCCTCAATTTTCTCGGCCCCTGGTGGTCCGAGGTCGTTCCCGCTGCTCAGATTCATGCGCCAGGGCCTCTTGCAGACAATTCACTTTGGTTTATTGCGCTATCTCTAATAGCACCCGAGATATCACCAGATATATATTGGATTTTTCCCCGACACTGAGTGTCCGGCCCCCTGAGACGGTGGTTTTCTCGGCCCCTGGTGGTCCGAGGTCGACCCTGCTGCACAGATTCATTCGCCAGTGCCTCCTACAGACAATGCACTATGATTTATTGCGCTATCTCTAATAGCACCCGAGATATCACCAGATATATATTGGATTTTAACATGACCTTGGGTGACGAATTCCGAATATCTGTAATTTTCTCGGCCCCTGGTGGTCCGATGTCGTTGCCGCTGCACAGATTCATGCGCCAGGGCCTCCCGCAGACAAAGCACTTTGATTTCTCGCGCTATCTGTAATAGCACCCGAGATATCACCAGATATATATTGGATTTTTCCTCGACCCTGAGTGTCCGGCCCCATGAGACGGTAGTTTTCTCGGCCCCTGGGGATCCGAGGTCGTTGCCGCTGCACAGATTCATGCGCCAGGGTCTCCCGCAGACAAAGCACTTTGGTTTGTTGCGCTATATCTAATAGCACCCGAGATATCACCAGATATATATTGGATTTTTCCTCGACCCTGAGTGTCCGGCCCCATGAGACGGTGGTTTTCTCGGCCCCTGGGGGTCCGAGGTCGTTTCCGCTGCACTGATTCATTTTCCAGGGTCTCCTGCAGATAATTCACTTTGGTTTATTGCGCAATCTCTAATAGCACGCGAGATATCACCATATATATATTGGATTTTTCCCTGACCCTGAGTGTCCGGCCCCATGTGTCGGTGGTTTTCTCGGCCCCTGGTGGTCCGAGGTCGTTCCCGCTGCACAGATTCATGCGCCCGGCCCTCCTGCAGATAATTCACTTTGGTTTATTGCGCTATCTCTAATAGCATCCGAGATATCAGCAAATACATATTGGATTTTTCCTCGACCCTGAGTGTCCGGCCCCATGAGACGGTGGTTTTCTCGGCCCCTGGGGGTCCGAGGTCGTTGCCGCTGCACAGATTCATGCGCCAGGGTCTCCCGCAGACAAAGCACTTTGGTTTATTGCGCTATCTGTAATAGCACCCGAGATATCACCAGATATATGCTGGATTTTTACATGACCTTGGGTGACGGATTCCGAATATCTGTAATTTTCTCGGCCCCTGGTGGTCCGAGGTCGTTCCCGCTGCTCAGATTCATGCGCCAGGGCCTCTTGCAGACAATTCACTTTGGTTTATAGCGCTATCTCTAATAGCACCTGAGATATCACCAGATATATATTGGATTTTTCCCTGACCCTGAGTGTCCGGCCCCATGTGTCGGTGGTTTTCTCGGCCCCCAGTGGTCCGAGGTCGTTGCTTCTGCACAGATTCATGCGCCAGGGCCTCCCGCAGACAAAGCACTTTGGTTTATTGCGCTATCTGTAATAGCACCCGAGATATCACCAGATATATGCTGGATTTTTACATGACCTTGGGTGACGGATTCCGAATATCTGTAATTTTCTCGGCCCCTGGTGGTCCGAGGTCGTTCCCGCTGCACAGATTCATGCGCCAGGGTCTCCTGCAGACAAACCACTTTGGTTTGTTGCGCTATATCTAATAGCACCCGAGATATCACCAGATATATATTGGACTTTTCCCTGACCCTGACTGTCCGGCCCCATGAGACAGTGATTTCCTCGGCCCCTGGTGGTCCGATGTCGTTGCCGCTGCACAGATTCATGCGCCAGGGCCTCCCGCAGAGAAAGCACTTTGATTTATCGCGCTATCTCTAATAGCGCCCGAGATATCACCAGATATATAATGGATTTTTCCCTGACCCTGACAGTTCGGCCCCATGAGACGGTGGTTTTCTCGGCCCCTGGTGATCCGAGGTCGTTCCCGCTGCACAGATGCCTGCGCCAGGGCCTCCTGCAGATAATTCACTTTCGTTTATTGCGCTATCTGTAATACCACGCGAGAAAGCACCATATATATGCTGGATTTTTACATGACTTTGGGTGACGGATACCGAAAATCTGTAAATTTCTCGGCCCCTGGTGGTCCGAGGTCGTTCCCGCTGCACAGTTGCATGCGCCAGGGCCTCCTGCAGATAATTGACTTTCGTTTATTGCGCTATCTCTAATAGCACCCGAGATATCACCAGATATATATTGGATTTTTCCCTGACCCTGAGCGTCCGGCCCCATGACACGGTGATTTTCTCGGCCCCTGGTGGTCCGTGTTCGTTCCTGCTGCACCGATTCATGCGCCAGGGCATCCTACAGACAATGCACTTTGATTTATTGCCCTATCTGTAATAGCACCCGAGAAAGCACCATATATGTGCTGGATTTTTACATGACTTTGGGTGACGGATACCGAAAATCTGTAATTTTCTCGGCCCCTGGTGGTCCGATGTCGTTCCTGCTGCACAGATTCATGCGCCACGGCCTCCTGCAGATAATTCACTTTGGTTTATTGCACTATCTCTAATAGCACCAGAGATATCACCAGATATATAATGGATTTTTCCCTGAACCTGACAGTCCGGCCCCATGAGACGGTGGTTTTCTCGGCCCCTGGTGGTCCGAGGTCGTTCCCGCTGCACAGTTGCATGCGCCAGGGCCTCCTGCAGATAATTGAATTTCGTTTATTGCGCTATCTCTAATAGCACCCGAGATATCAACAGATATATATTGGATTTTCCCCTGACCCTGAGTGTCCGGCCCCATGAGACGGTGGTTTTCTCGACCCCTGGTGGTCCGAGGTCGTTCCCGCTGCACAGTTGCATGCGCCAGGGCCTCCTGCAGATAATTGAATTTCGTTTATTGCGCTATCTGTAATAGCACCCGAGATATCAGCAGATATATATTGGATTTTTCCCTGACCCTGAGTGTCCGGCCCCATGAGACGGTGGTTTTCTCGGCCCCTGGTGATCCGAGGTCGTTCCCGCTGCCCAGATTCATGCGCCAGGGCATCCTACAGACAATGCACTTTGATTTCATGCCCTATCTGTAATAGCACCCGACAAAGCACCATATATATTCTGGATTTTTACATGACTTTGGGTGACGGATACAGAAAATCTGTAATTTTCTCGGCCCCTGGTGGTCCGATGTCGTTCCTGCTGCACAGATTCATGCGCCAGAGCCTCCTGCAGATAATTCACTTTGGTTTATTGCACTATCTCTAATAGCACCCGAGATATCACCAGATATATAATGGATTTTTCCCTGACCCTGACAGTCCGGCCCCATGAGACGGTGGTTTTCTCGGAGCCTGGTGATCCGATTTCGTTCCCGCTGCACAGATTCATGCGTGAGGGCCTCCTGCAGATAATTCACTTTGGTTTATTGCACTATCTCTAATAGCACCCGAGATATCACCAGATATATACTGGATTTTCCCCTGACCCTGAGTGTCCGGCGCCATGAGACTGTGCTTTTCTAGGCCGCTGGTGGTCCGAGGTCGTTCCCGCTGCCCCGATTCATGCGCCAGGGCATCCTACAGACAATGCACTTTGATTTCTTGCCCTATCTGTAATAGCTCCCGAGATATCACCAGATATATATTGGATTTTTCCCTGACCCTGAGTGTCCGGCCCCATGAGACGGTGGTTGTCTCGGACCCTGAGGGGCCGAGGTAGATACCGCGGCACAGGTTCATGCGCCAGGGCCTCCTGCAGACAATGCACTTTGATTTATTGCGCTATCTCTAATAGCACCCGAGATATCACCAGATATATGCTGGATTTTTACATGACATTGGGAGTCGGATACCGAAAATCTGTAATTTTCTTGGCCCCTGGTGTTCCGACGTCGTTGCCGCTGCACAGATTCATGCGACAGGGCCTCCAGCAGACAATGCACTTTGATTTATTGCGCTATCTCTAATAGCACCCGAGATATCACCAGATATATATTGGATTTTCCCCTGACCCTGAGTGTCCGGCCCCATGAGACGGTGGTTTTCTCGGCCCTGGTGGTCGGAGGTCGTTCCCGCTACCCAGATTCATGCGCCAGGGCCTCCTACAGATAATTCACTTTGATTTATTGCGCTATCTGTAATAGCACCCGAGAAAGCACCATATATATTCTGGATTTTTACATGACTTTCGGTGACGGATACCGAAAATCTGTAATTTTCCCGGCCCCTAGTGTTCCGACGTCGTTGCTGCTGCACAGATTCATGCGCTAGGGCCTCCTGCAGACAATGCACTTTGATATATCGCGCTATATCTAATAGCACCCGAGATATCATCAGGTACATCCTGGATTTTTACTTGACTTTGGGTGTCCGGCTCCATGTGTCGGTGGTTTTCTCGGACCCTGGTGGTCCGAGGTCGTTCCCGCTGCCCAGATTCATGCGCCAGGGCCTCCTACAGACAATGCACTTTGATTTATTGCGCTATGTGAAATAGCACCCGAGATATCACCAGATATATATTGGATTTTTCCCTAACCCTGAGTGTCCGGCCCCATGAGACGGTGGTTTTCTCAGCCCCTGGTGGTCCGAGGTCGTTCCCGCTGCACAGATTCTTGCGCTAGGGCCCACTGCAGATAATTCACTTTGGATTATTGCGCTATCTCTAATAGCACCCGAGATATCACCAGATATATATTGGATTTTCCCCTGACCCTGATTGTCCGGCCCCATGTGTCGGTGGTTTTCTCGGCCCCTGGTGGTCCGAGGTCGTTCCCGCTGCCCAGATTCATGCGCCAGGGCCTCCTACAGACAATGCACTTTGATTTATTGCGCTATGTGAAATAGCACCCGAGATATCACCAGATATATATTGGATTTTTCCCTAACCCTGAGTGTCCGGCCCCATGAGACGGTGGTTTTCTCGGCCCCTGGTGGTCCGATGTCGTTGCCGCTGCACAGATTCATGCGCCAGGGCCTCCCGCAGAGAAAGCACTTTGATTTACCGCGCTATCTCTAATAGCGCCCGAGATATCACCAGATATATAATGGATTTTTCCCTGACCCTGACAGTCCGGCCCCATGAGACGGTGGTTTTCTCGTCCCCTGGTGATCCGAGGTCGTTCCCGCTGCACAGATGCCTGCGCCAGGGCCTCCTGCAGATAATTCACTTTCGTTTATTGCGCTATCTGTAATACCACGCGAGAAAGCACCATATATATGCTGGATTTTTACATGACTTTGGGTGACGGATACCGAAAATCTGTAAATTTCTCGGCCCCTGGTGGTCCGAGGTCGTTCCCGCTGCACAGTTGCATGCGCCAGGGCCTCCTGCAGATAATTGACTTTCGTTTATTGCGCTATCTCTAATAGCACCCGAGATATCACCAGATATATATTGGATTTTTCCCTGACCCTGAGCGTCCGGCCCCATGACACGGTGATTTTCTCGGCCCCTGGTGGTCCGTGGTCGTTCCTGCTGCACCGATTCATGCGCCAGGGCATCCTACAGACAATGCACTTTGATTTATTGCCCTATCTGTAATAGCACCCGAGAAAGCACCATATATGTGCTGGATTTTTACATGACTTTGGGTGACGGATACCGAAAATCTGTAATTTTCTCGGCCCCTGGTGGTCCGATGTCGTTCCTGCTGCACAGATTCATGCGCCACGGCCTCCTGCAGATAATTCACTTTGGTTTATTGCACTACCTCTAATAGCACCAGAGATAGCACCAGATATATAATGGATTTTTCCCTGAACCTGACAGTCCGGCCCCATGAGACGGTGGTTTTCTCGGCCCCTGGTGGTCCGAGGTCGTTCCCGCTGCACAGTTGCATGCGCCAGGGCCTCCTGCAGATAATTCACTTTGGTTTATTGCACTATCTGTAATAGCACCCGAGATATCACCAGATATATATTGGATTTTTCGCTGACTCTGAGTGTCCGGCCCCATGAGACGGTGGTTTTCTTGGCCCCTGGTGGTCCGAGGTCGTTCCCGCTGCACAGATGCATGCGCCAGGGCCTCCTGCAGATAATTCACTTTGGTTTATTGCGCTATCTGTAATAGCACCCGAGATATCACCAGATATATATTGGATTTTTCCCTGACCCTGAGTGTCCGGCCCCATGAGACGGTGGTTTTCTCGACCCCTGGTGGTCCGAGGTCGTTCCCGCTGCACAGTTGCATGCGCCAGGGCCTCCTGCAGATAATTGAATTTCGTTTATTGCGCTATCTCTAATAGCACCCGAGATATCAACAGATATATATTGGATTTTCCCCTGACCCTGAGTGTCCGGCCCCATGAGACGGTGGTTTTCTCGACCCCTGGTGGTCCGAGGTCGTTCCCGCTGCACAGTTGCATGCGCCAGGGCCTCCTGCAGATAATTGAATTTCGTTTATTGCGCTATCTGTAATAGCACCCGAGATATCAGCAGATATATATTGGATTTTTCCCTGACCCTGAGTGTCTGGCCCCATGAGACGGTGGTTTTCTCGGCCCCTGGAGGTCCGAGGTCTTTCCCGCTAAACAGAATCATGCGCCAAGGCTTCCTGGAGACAACGCACTTTGATTTATCGCGCTATCTCTAATAGCACCCGAGATATCACCAGATAAATATTTGATTTTTCCCTGACCCTGAGTGTCCGGCCCCATGAGACGGTGGTTTTCTTGGACCCTGGTGATCCGAGGTCGTTCCCGCTGCCCAGATTCATGCGCCAGGGCATCCTACAGACAATGCACTTTGATTTCATGCCCTATCTGTAATAGCACCCGAGAAAGCACCATATATATTCTGGATTTTTACATGACTTTGGGTGACGGATACAGAAAATCTGTAATTTTCTCGGCCCCTGGTGGTCCGATGTCGTTCCTGCTGCACAGATTCATGCGCCAGAGCCTCCTGCAGATAATTCACTTTGGTTTATTGCGCTATCTGTAATAGCACCCGAGATATCAGCAGATATATATTGGATTTTTCCCTGACCCTGAGTGTCCGGCCCCATGTGATGGTGGTTTTCTCGGCCCCTGGTGGTCCGAGGTCGTTCTCGCTGCACAGATGCATGCGCCATGGCCTCCTGCAGATAATTCACTTCGGTTTATCGCGCTATCTCTAATAGAACCCGAGATATCACCAGATATATATTGGATTTTTCCCTGACCCTGACAGTCCGGCCCCATGAGACGGTGATTTTCTCGGTCCCTGGTTGTCCGAGCTCGTTGCCGCTGCTCAGATTCATGCGCCAGGGCCTCCCGCAGACAATACACCTTGATTTATTGCGCTATCTGTAATGGCACCCGAGAAAGCACCATATATATGCTGGATTTTTACATGACTTTGGGTGACTGGTAATGAAAATCTGTAATTTTCTCGGCCCCTGGTGGTCCGATGTCGTTCCTGCTTCACAGATTCATGCGCAAGGGGCTCCAACGGAGAATGCAGTTTGATTTATTCCGCTATCTGTAATAGAACCCGAGATATCACCAGATATATATTGGATTTTTCCCTGACCCTGAGTGTCCGGCCCCATGAGACAGTGGTTTTCTCGGCCCCTGGTGGTCAGTGGTCTTTCCCGCTGCACAGATTCATGCGCCAGGTCCTCTTGCAGATAATTCACTCGGTTTTATTGCGCTACCTCTAATAGCACTCGAGATATCACCAGATTTATATTGGATTTTCCCCTGACCCTGAGTGTCCGGCCCCGTGAGACTGTGGTTTTCTCGTCCCCTGGTGGTCCGAGGGCGTTCCCGCTGCACAGCTTCATGCGCCAGGGCCTCCTATAGACAATGCACTTTGATTTATTGCGCTATCTGTAATAGCACCCGAGATATCACCAGATATATATCGGATTTTTCCCTGACCCTGAGTGTCCGGCCCCATGAGACGGTGGTTTCCTCGGCCCCTGGTGGTCCGAGGACGTTCCCGCTGCACAGATTCATGCGCCAGGGCCTACTGCAGACAATGCACTTTGATTTGTTGCGCTATCTGTAATATCACCCGAGATATCACCAGATATATATTGAATTTTTCCCTGACCCTGAGTGTCCGGCCCCATGAGACAGTGGTTTTCTCGGCCCCTGGTGGTCAGAGGTCGTTTCCGCTGCACAGATTCATGCGCCAGGGCCTCCTACAGACAATGCACTTTGATTTATTGCGCTACCTCTAATAGCACTCGAGATATCACCAGATATATATTGGATTTTCCCCTGACCCTGAGTGTCCGGCCCCATGAGAAGGTGGTTTTCTCGGCCCCTGGTGGTCCGAGGTCGTTCCCGCTGGCCAGATTCATGCGCCACGGTCTTCTACAGACAATGCACTTTGATTTATTGCGCTATCTGTAATAGCACCCGAGATATCACCAGATATATATTGGATTTTCCCCTGACCCTGAGTGTCCAGCCCCATGAGACGGTGGTTTTCCCAGCCCCTGGAGGTCCGAGGTCGTTCCCGCTGCACAGATTCATGCGCCAGGGCCTCCTGCAGATAATTCACTTTGCATTATTGCGCTATCTCTAATAGCACCCGAGATATCACCAGATATATATTGGATTTTCCCCTGACCCTGAGTATCCAGTCCCATGAGACGGTGGTTTCCTCGGCTCCTGGTGGTCCGAGGTCGTTCCCGCTGGCCAGATTCATGCGCCGCGGCCTTCTACAGACAATGCACTTTGATTTATTGCGCTATCTCTAACAGCACCCGAGATATCACCAGATATATATTGGATTTTCCCCTGACCCTGAGTGTCCGGCCCCATGAGACGGTGGTTTTCTCGGCCCCTGGTGGTCCGATGTAGTTCCCGCTGCACAGATTCATGCGCCAGAGCCTCCTGCAGATAAATCACTTTGGTTTATTGCGCTATCTGTAATAGCACCCGAGATATCACCAGATATATATTCGATTTTTCCCTGACCCTGAGTGTCCGGCCCCATGAGACGGTGGTTTTCTCGGATCCTGGTGGTCCGTGGTCGTTCCCGCTGCACAGATTCATGCGCCAGGGCCTCCTGCAGATAATTCACTTTGGTTAATTGCGCTATCTCTAATAGCACCCGAGATATCACCAGATATATATTGGATTTTCCCCTGACCCTGAGTGTCCGGCCCCATGAGACGGTGGTTTTCTCGGCTCCTGGTTGTCCGCGGTCGTTCCCGCTGGCGAGATTCATGCGCCAGGGCCTCCTACAGACAATGCACTTTGATTTGTTGCGCTATCTGTAATAGCACCCGAGATATCACCAGATATATATTGGATTTTTCCCTGACCCTGAGTGTCCGGCCCCATGAGACGGTAGTTGTCTCAGCCCCTGGTGGTCCGAGGTCGTTCCCGCTGCACAGATTCATGCGCCAGGGCCTCCTGCAGATAATTCACTTTGGTTTATTGCGCTATCTCTAATAGCACTCGAGATATCACCAGATATATATTGGATTTTCCCCTGACCCTGAGTGTCCGGCCTCATGAGACGGTGGTTTTCTCGGCTCCTGGTGGTCCGAGGTCGTTCCCGCTGGCCAGATTCATGCGCCAGGGCCTCCTGCAGACAATGCAGTTTGATTTGTTGCGCTATCTGTAATAGCACCCGAGATATCACCAGATGTATATTGGATTTATCCCTGACCCTGAGTGTCCGGCCCCATGAGACGGTGGTTGTCTCGGACCCTGATGGACCGAGGTAGATACCGCTGCACAGGTTCATGCGCCAGGGCCTCCTGCAGACAATGCACTTTGATTTATTGCGCTATCTCTAATAGCACCCGAGATATCACCAGATATATGCTGGATTTTTACATGACCTTGGGTGAAGGATACCGAAAATCTGTAATTTTCTTGGCCCCTGGTGTTCCGACGTCGTTGCTGCTGCACAGATTCATGCGCCAGGGCCTCCTGCAGACAATGCACCTTGATTTATCGCGCTATCTGTAATAGAACCCGAGATATCACCAGATATATATTGGATTTTTCCCCGATCCTGAGTGTCCGGCCCCATGAGACTGTGGTTTTCTCGGCCCCTGGTGGTCCGAGGTCGTTCCAGCTGCACGGATTCATGCGCCAGGGCCCCCTGCAGATAATTCACTTTGATTTATTGCGCTATCTCTAATAGCACCCGAGATATCACCAGATATATATTGGATTTTCCCCTGACCCTGATTGTAGGGCCCCATGAGACTGTGGTTTTCCCGGCCCCTGGGGGTGAGGTCGTTCCCGCTGCCCAGATTCATGCGCCAGAGCCTCCTACAGACAATGCAGTTTGATTTATTGCGCTATCTGTAATAGCTCCCGAGATATCACCAGATATATATTGGATTTTTCCCTGACCCTGAGTGTCCGGCCCCATGAGACGGTGGTTTTCTCGGCCCTGGTGGTCGGAGGTCGTTCCCGCTGCCCAGATTCATGCGCCAGGGCCTCCTACAGACAATGCACTTTGATTTATTGCGCTATCTGTAATAGCACCCGAGATATCACCAGAAATATATTGGATTTTTCCCTGACCCTGAGTGTCCGGCCCCAAGAGACGGTGGTTGTCTCGGCCCCTGGTGGTCCGAGGTCGTTCCCGCTGCACAGATGCATGCGCCAGGGCGTCCTGCAGATAATTCACTTTGATTTATTGCGCTATCTGTAATAGCACCCGAGAAAGCACCATATATATTCGGGATTTTTACATGACTTTCGGTGACGGATACCGAATATCTGTAATTTTCCCGGCCCCTAGTGTTCCGAGGTCGTTCCCGCTGCACAGATTCATGCGCCAGGGCCTCCTGCAGATAATTCACTTTGGTTTATTGCGCTATCTCTAATAGCACTCGAGATATCACCAGATATATATTGGATTTTCCCCTGACCCTGAGTGTCCGGCCTCATGAGACGGTGGTTTTCTCGGCTCCTGGTGGTCCGAGGTCGTTCCCGCTGGCCAGATTCATGCGCCAGGGCCTCCTGCAGACAATGCAGTTTGATTTGTTGCGCTATCTGTAATAGCACCCGAGATATCACCAGATATATATTGGATTTATCCCTGACCCTGAGTGTCCGGCCCCATGAGACAGTGGTTTTCTCGGCCCCTGGTGGTCAGTGGTCGTTCCCGCTGCACAGATTCATGCGCCAGGTGCTCTTGCAGATAATTCACTCTGTTTTATAGCGCTACCTCTAATAGCACTCGAGATATCACCAGATATATATTGGATTTTCCCCTGACCCTGAGTGTCCGGCCCCATGAGACGGTGGTTGTCTCGGCCCTTGGTGGTCCGAGGTCGTTCCCGCTGCACAGATTCATGCGCCAGTGCCTCCTGCAGATAATTCACTTTGGTTTATTGCGCTATCTCTAATAGCACCCGAGATATCACCAGATGTATATTGGATTTTTCCCCGATCCTGAGAGTCCGGCCCCATGAGACTGTGGTTTTCTCGGCCCCTGGTGGTCCGAGGTCATTCCAGCTGCACGGATTCATGCGCCAGGGCCTCCTGCAGATAATTCACTTTGATTTATTGCGCTATCTCTAATAGCACCCGAGATATCACCAGATATATATTGGGTTTTTCCCTGACCCTGAGTGTCCGGCCCCATGTGTCGGTGGTTTTCTCGGCCCCTAGTGGTCTGAGGTCGATCCCGCTGCACAGATTCATGCGCCAGGGCCTCCTGCAGACAATGCACTTTGATATATCGCGCTATCTCTAATAGCACCCGAGATATCATCAGGTACATCCAGGATTTTTACTTGACTTTGGGTGTCCGGCTCCATGTGTCGGTGGTTTTCTCGGCCCCTGGTGGTCCGAGGTCGTTCCCGCTGCACAGATTCATGCGCCAGGGCCTCCTGCAGATAATTCACTTTGGCTTATTTCGCTATCTCTAATAGCATCCGAGATATCGCCAGATATATATTGGATTTTCCTCTGACCCTGAGTGTCCGGCCCCATGAGACTGTGGTTTTCTCGGCCCCTGGTGGTCCGAGGTCGTTAACGCCGCACAGATTCATGCGCCAGGGAATCCTACAGACAATGCACTTTGATTTATTGCGCTATCTGTAATAGCACCCGAGATATCACCAGATATATATTCGATATGCCCCTGACCCTGAGTGTCCGGCCCCATTAGACTGTGGTTTTCTCGGCCCCTGGTGGTCCAAGGTCGTTCCCGCTGCACAGATTCATGCGCCAGGGCCTGCTGCAGATAATTCACTTTGTTTTATTGCGCTACCTCTAATAGCACTCGAGATATCACCAGATATATATTGGATTTTCCCCCGACCCTGAATGTCCGGCCCCATGAGACGGTGGTTTTCTCGGCCCCTGGTGGTCCGAGGTCGTTCCCGCTGCACAGATTCTTGCGCTAGGGCCCACTGCAGATAATTCACTTAGGATTACTGAGCTATCTCTAATAGCACCTGAGATATCACCAGATAAATATTTGATTTTCCCCTGACCCTGAGTGTCCGGCGGCATGAGACTGTGCTTTTCTCGGCCCCTGGTGGTCCGAGGTCGTTCCTGCTGCACACATTCATGCGCAAGGGCCTCCTGCAGACAACTCACAATGGTTTATTGCGCTATCTCTAATAGCACCCGATATATCACCAGATATATATTGGATTTTTCCCTGACTCTGAGTGTCCGGCCCCTGGTGGTCCGAGGTCGTTCCCGCTGCCCAGATTCATGCGCCAGGGCCTCCTACAGACAATGCAGTTTGATTTATTGCGCTATCTGTAATAGCACCCGAGATATCACCAGATATATATTGGATTTTTCCCTGACCCTGAGTGTCCGGCCCCAAGAGACGGTGGTTGTCTCGGACCCTGATGGACCGAGGTAGATACCGCTGCACAGGTTCATGCGCAAGGGCCTCCTGCAGACAATGCACTTTGATTTATTGCGCTATCTCTAATAGCACCCGAGATATCACCAGATATATGCTGGATTTTTACATGACCTTGGGTGAAGGATACCGAAAATCTGTAATTTTCTTGGCCCCTGGTGTTCCGACGTCGTTGCTGCTGCACAGATTCATGCGCCAGGGCCTCCTGCAGACAATGCACCTTGATTTATCGCGCTATCTGTAATAGAACCCGAGATATCACCAGATATATATTGGATTTTTCCCCGATTCTGAGTGTCCGGCCCCATGAGACTGTGGTTTTCTCGGCCCCTGGTGGTCCGAGGGCGTTCCAGCTGCACGGATTCATGCGCCAGGGCCTCCTGCAGATAATTCACTTTGATTTATTGCGCTATCTCTAATAGCACCCGAGATATCACCAGATATATATTGGATTTTCCCCTGACCCTGATTGTCCGGCCCCATGAGACGGTGGTTTTCTCGGCCCCTGGTGGTCCGAGGTCGCTCCCGCTGACCAGATTCATGCGCCAGGGCCTCCTGCAGACAATGCACTTTGATTTATTGCGCTATCTGTAATAGCACCCGAGATATCACCAGATATATATTGGATATGCCCCTGACCCTGAGTGTCCGGCCCCATGAGACTGTGGTTTTCTCGGCCCCTGGTGGTCCGTGGTCGTTCCCCCTGCACAGATTCCTGCGCCAGGGCCTCCTGCAGATAATTCACTTTGGTTTATTGCGCTATCTGTAATAGCACCCGAGATATCACCAGATATATATTGGATTTTCCCCTGACCCTCAGTGTAGGGCCCCATGAGACTGTGGTTTTCCCGGCCCCTGGGGGTGAGGTCGTTCCCGCTGCCCAGATTCATGCGCCAGGGCCTCCTACAGACAATGCAGTTTGATTTATTGCGCTATCTGTAATAGCTCCCGAGATATCACCAGATATATATTGGATTTTTCCCTGACCCTGAGTGTCCGGCCCCATGAGACGGTGGTTGTCTCGGACCCTGATGGACCGAGGTAGATACCGCTGCACAGGTTCATGCGCCAGGGCCTCCTGCAGACAATGCACTTTGATTTATTGCGCTATCTCTAATAGCACCCGAGATATCACCAGATATATGCTGGATTTTTACATGACATTGGGAGACGGATACCGAAAATCTGTAATTTTCTTGGCCCCTGGTGTTCCGACGTCGTTGCTGCTGCACAGATTCATGCGCCAGGGCGTCCTGCAGACAATGCACTTTTGATTTATCGCGCTATCTGTAATAGAACCCGAGATATCACCAGATATATATTGGATTTTTCCCCGATCCTGAGTGTTCGGCCCCATGAGACGGTGGTTTTCTCGGCCCCTGGTGGTCCGAGGTCGTTCCCGCTGCACAGATGCATGCGCCAGGGCCTCCTGCAGATAATTCATTTTGGTTTATTGCGCTATCTCTAATAGCACCCGAGATATCACCAGATATATATTGGATTTTCCCCTGACCCTGAGTGTCCGGCCCCATGAGACGGTGGTTTTCTCGGCCCTGGTGGTCGGAGGTCGTTCCCGCTGCCCAGATTCATGCGCCAGGGCCTCCTACAGACAATGCACTTTGATTTATTGCGCTATCTGTAATAGCACCCGAGATATCACCAGACATATATTGGATATTTCCCTGACCCTGAGTGTCCGGCCCCAAGAGACGGTGGTTGTCTCGGCCCCTGGTGGTCCGAGGTCGTTCCCGCTGCACAGATGCATGCGCCAGGGCGTCCTGCAGATAATTCACTTTGATTTATTGCGCTATCTGTAATAGCACCCGAGAAAGCACCATATATATTCGGGATTTTTACATGACTTTCGGTGACGGATACCGAAAATCTGTAATTTTCCCGGCCCCTAGTGTTCCGACGTCGTTGCTGCTGCACAGATTCATGCGCTAGGGCCTCCTGCAGACAATGCACTTTGATATATCGCGCTATCTCTAATAGCACCCGAGATATCATCAGGTACATCCTGGATTTTTACTTGACTTTGGGTGTCCGGCTACATGTGTCGGTGGTTTTCTCGGCCCCTGGTGGTCCGAGGTCGTTCCCGCTGCCCAGATTCATGCGACAGGGCCTCCTACAGACAATGCACTTTGATTTATTGCGCTATCTGGAATAGCACCCGAGATATCACCAGATATATATTGGATATTCCCCTGACCCTGAGTGTCCGGCCCTATGAGACTGTGGTTTTCTCGGCCCCTGGTGGTCCGTGGTCGTTCCCCCTGCACAGATTCCTGCGCCAGGGCCTCCTGCAGATAATTCACTTTGGTTTATTGCGCTATCTCTAATAGCACCTGAGATATCATCAGATAAATATTTGATTTTCCCCTGACCCTGAGTGTCCGGCGGCATTAGACTGTGCTTTTCTCGGCCCCTGGTGGTCCGAGGTCGTTCCTGCTGCACACATTCATGCGCAAGGGCCTCCTGCAGACAACTCACTTTGGTTTATTGCGCTATCTCTATTAGCACCCGATATATCACCAGATATATATTGGATTTTTCCCTGACTCTGAGTGTCCGGCCCCATGAGACGGTGGTTTTCTCGGCCCCTGGTGGTCCGAGGTCGCTCCCGCTGACCAGATTCATGCGCCAGGGCCTCCTGCAGACAATGCACTTTGATTTATTGCGCTATCTCTAATAGCACCCGAGATATCACCAGATATATGCTGGATTTTTACATGACCTTGGGTGACGGATACCGAAAATCTGTAATTTTCTTGGCCCCTGGTGTTCCGACGTCGTTGCTGCTGCACAGATTCATGCGCCAGGGCCTCCTGCAGACAATGCACTTTTGATTTATCGCGCTATCTGTAATAGAACCCGAGATATCACCAGATATATATTGGATTTTTCCCCGATCCTGAGTGTCCGGCCCCATCAGACGGTGGTCTTCTCTGCCCCTGGTGGTCCGAGGTCGGTCCCGCTGCACAGATGCATGCGCCAGGGCCTCCTGCAGATAATTCATTTTGGTTTATTGCGCTATCTCTAATAGCACCCGAGATATCACCAGATATATATTGGATTTTCCCCTGACCCTGAGTGTCCGGCCCCATGAGACGGTGGTTTTCTCGGCCCTGGTGGTCGGAGGTCGTTCCCGCTGCCCAGATTCATGCGCCAGGGCCTCCTACAGACAATGCACTTCGATTTATTGCGCTATCTGTAATAGCACCCGAGATATCACCAGACATATATTGGATTTTTCCCTGACCCTGAGTGTCCGGCCCCAAGAGACGGTGGTTGTCTCGGCCCCTGGTGGTCCGAGGTCGTTCCCGCTGCACAGATGCATGCGCCAGGGCGTCCTGCAGATAATTCACTTTGATTTATTGCGCTATCTGTAATAGCACCCGAGAAAGCACCATATATATTCGGGATTTTTACATGACTTTCGGTGACGGATACCGAAAATCTGTAATTTTCCCGGCCCCTAGTGTTCCGACGTCGTTGCTGCTGCACAGATTCATGCGCTAGGGCCTCCTGCAGACAATGCACTTTGATATATCGCGCTATCTCTAATAGCACCCGACATATCATCAGGTACATCCTGGATTTTTACTTGACTTTGGGTGTCCCGCTACATGTGTCGGTGGTTTTCTCGGCCCCTGGTGGTCCGAGGTCGTTCCCGCTGCCCAGATTCATGCGCAAGGGCCTCCTACAGACAATGCACTTTGATTTATTGCGCTATGTGTAATAGCACCCGAGATATCACCAGATATATATTGGATTTTTCCCTGACCCTGAGTGTCCGGCCCCATGAGACGGTGGTTTTCTCGGCCCCTGGTGGTCCGAGGTCGCTCCCGCTTACCAGATTCATGCGCCAGGGCCTCCTGCAGACAATGCACTTTGATTTATTGCGCTATCTGGAATAGCACCCGAGATATCACCAGATATATATTGGATATTCCCCTGACCCTGAGTGTCCGGCCCTATGAGACTGTGGTTTTCTCGGCCCCTGGTGGTCCGTGGTCGTTCCCCCTGCACAGATTCCTGCGCCAGGGCCTCCTGAAGATAATTCACTTTGGTTTATTGCGCTATCTCTAATAGCACCTGAGATATCACCAGATAAATATTTGATTTTCCCCTGACCCTGAGTGTCCGGCGGCATGAGACGGTGGTTGTCTCGGACCCTGGAGGTCCGGGGTCGTACCCGCTGGACAGACTCATGCGCCAGGGCCTCCTGCAGATAAATCACTTTGTTTTGTTGCGCTATCTGTAATAGCACCCGAGATACCACCAGATATATATTCGATTTTTCCCTGACCCTGAGTGTCCGGCCCCATGAGACGGTGGTTTTCTCGGATCCTGGTGGTCCGAGGTCGTTCCCGCTGCACAGATTCATGCGCCAGGGCCTCCTGCAGATAATTCACTTTGGTTTATTGCGCTATCTCTAATAGCACTCGAGATATCACCAGATATATATTGGATTTTCCCCTGACCCTGAGTGTCCGGCCTCATGAGACGGTGGTTTTCTCGGCTCCTGGTGGTCCGAGGTCGTTCCCGCTGGCCAGATTCATGCGCCAGGGCCTCCTGCAGACAATGCAGTTTGATTTGTTGCGCTATCTGTAATAGCACCCGAGATATCACCAGATATATATTGGATTTATCCCTGACCCTGAGTGTCCGGCCCCATGAGACAGTGGTTTTCTCGGCCCCTGGTGGTCAGTGGTCGTTCCCGCTGCACAGATTCATGCGCCAGGTGCTCTTGCAGATAATTCACTTTGATTTATTGCGCTATCTCTAATAGCACCCGAGATATCACCAGATATATATTGGGTTTTTCCCTGACCCTGAGTGTCCGGCCCCATGTGTCGGTGGTTTTCTCGGCCCCTAGTGGTCTGAGGTCGATCCCGCTGCACAGATTCATGCGCCAGGGCCTCCTGCAGACAATGCACTTTTATATATCGCGCTATCTCTAATAGCACCCGAGATATCATCAGGTACATCCAGGATTTTTACTTGACTTTGGGTGTCCGGCTCCATGTGTCGGTGGTTTTCTCGGCCCCTGGTGGTCCGAGGTCGTTCCCGCTGCACAGATTCATGCGCCAGGGCCTCCTGCAGATAATTCACTTTGGCTTATTTCGCTATCTCTAATAGCATCCGAGATATCGCCAGATATATATTGGATTTTCCTCTGACCCTGAGTGTCCGGCCCCATGAGACTGTGGTTTTCTCGGCCCCTGGTGGTCCGAGGTCGTTAACGCCGCACAGATTCATGCGCCAGGGAATCCTACAGACAATGCACTTTGATTTATTGCGCTATCTGTAATAGCACCCGAGATATCACCAGATATATATTCGATATGCCCCTGACCCTGAGTGTCCGGCCCCATGAGACTGTGGTTTTCTCGGCCCCTGGTGGTCCAAGGTCGTTCCCGCTGCACAGATTCATGCGCCAGGGCCTGCTGCAGATAATTCACTTTGTTTTATTGCGCTACCTCTAATAGCACTCGAGATATCACCAGATATATATTGGATTTTCCCCCGACCCTGAATGTCCGGCCCCATGAGACGGTGGTTTTCTCGGCCCCTGGTGGTCCGAGGTCGTTCCCGCTGCACAGATTCTTGCGCTAGGGCCCACTGCAGATAATTCACTTAGGATTACTGAGCTATCTCTAATAGCACCTGAGATATCACCAGATAAATATTTGATTTTCCCCTGACCCTGAGTGTCCGGCGGCATGAGACTGTGCTTTTCTCGGCCCCTGGTGGTCCGAGGTCGTTCCTGCTGCACACATTCATGCGCAAGGGCCTCCTGCAGACAACTCACTTTGGTTTATTGCGCTATCTCTAATAGCACCCGATATATCACCAGATATATATTGGATTTTTCCCTGACTCTGAGTGTCCGGCCCCTGGTGGTCCGAGGTCGTTCCCGCTGCCCAGATTCATGCGCCAGGGCCTCCTACAGACAATGCAGTTTGATTTATTGCGCTATCTGTAATAGCACCCGAGATATCACCAGATATATATTGGATTTTTCCCTGACCCTGAGTGTCCGGCCCCAAGAGACGGTGGTTGTCTCGGACCCTGATGGACCGAGGTAGATACCGCTGCACAGGTTCATGCGCAAGGGCCTCCTGCAGACAATGCACTTTGATTTATTGCGCTATCTCTAATAGCACCCGAGATATCACCAGATATATGCTGGATTTTTACATGACCTTGGGTGAAGGATACCGAAAATCTGTAATTTTCTTGGCCCCTGGTGTTCCGACGTCGTTGCTGCTGCACAGATTCATGCGCCAGGGCCTCCTGCAGACAATGCACCTTGATTTATCGCGCTATCTGTAATAGAACCCGAGATATCACCAGATATATATTGGATTTTTCCCCGATTCTGAGTGTCCGGCCCCATGAGACTGTGGTTTTCTCGGCCCCTGGTGGTCCGAGGGCGTTCCAGCTGCACGGATTCATGCGCCAGGGCCTCCTGCAGATAATTCACTTTGATTTATTGCGCTATCTCTAATAGCACCCGAGATATCACCAGATATATATTGGATTTTCCCCTGACCCTGATTGTCCGGCCCCATGAGACGGTGGTTTTCTCGGCCCCTGGTGGTCCGAGGTCGCTCCCGCTGACCAGATTCATGCGCCAGGGCCTCCTGCAGACAATGCACTTTGATTTATTGCGCTATCTGTAATAGCACCCGAGATATCACCAGATATATATTGGATATGCCCCTGACCCTGAGTGTCCGGCCCCATGAGACTGTGGTTTTCTCGGCCCCTGGTGGTCCGTGGTCGTTCCCCCTGCACAGATTCCTGCGCCAGGGCCTCCTGCAGATAATTCACTTTGGTTTATTGCGCTATCTGTAATAGCACCCGAGATATCACCAGATATATATTGGATTTTCCCCTGACCCTCAGTGTAGGGCCCCATGAGACTGTGGTTTTCCCGGCCCCTGGGGGTGAGGTCGTTCCCGCTGCCCAGATTCATGCGCCAGGGCCTCCTACAGACAATGCAGTTTGATTTATTGCGCTATCTGTAATAGCTCCCGAGATATCACCAGATATATATTGGATTTTTCCCTGACCCTGAGTGTCCGGCCCCATGAGACGGTGGTTGTCTCGGACCCTGATGGACCGAGGTAGATACCGCTGCACAGGTTCATGCGCCAGGGCCTCCTGCAGACAATGCACTTTGATTTATTGCGCTATCTCTAATAGCACCCGAGATATCACCAGATATATGCTGGATTTTTACATGACATTGGGAGACGGATACCGAAAATCTGTAATTTTCTTGGCCCCTGGTGTTCCGACGTCGTTGCTGCTGCACAGATTCATGCGCCAGGGCGTCCTGCAGACAATGCACTTTTGATTTATCGCGCTATCTGTAATAGAACCCGAGATATCACCAGATATATATTGGATTTTTCCCCGATCCTGAGTGTTCGGCCCCATGAGACGGTGGTTTTCTCGGCCCCTGGTGGTCCGAGGTCGTTCCCGCTGCACAGATGCATGCGCCAGGGCCTCCTGCAGATAATTCATTTTGGTTTATTGCGCTATCTCTAATAGCACCCGAGATATCACCAGATATATATTGGATTTTCCCCTGACCCTGAGTGTCCGGCCCCATGAGACGGTGGTTTTCTCGGCCCTGGTGGTCGGAGGTCGTTCCCGCTGCCCAGATTCATGCGCCAGGGCCTCCTACAGACAATGCACTTTGATTTATTGCGCTATCTGTAATAGCACCCGAGATATCACCAGACATATATTGGATATTTCCCTGACCCTGAGTGTCCGGCCCCAAGAGACGGTGGTTGTCTCGGCCCCTGGTGGTCCGAGGTCGTTCCCGCTGCACAGATGCATGCGCCAGGGCGTCCTGCAGATAATTCACTTTGATTTATTGCGCTATCTGTAATAGCACCCGAGAAAGCACCATATATATTCGGGATTTTTACATGACTTTCGGTGACGGATACCGAAAATCTGTAATTTTCCCGGCCCCTAGTGTTCCGACGTCGTTGCTGCTGCACAGATTCATGCGCTAGGGCCTCCTGCAGACAATGCACTTTGATATATCGCGCTATCTCTAATAGCACCCGACATATCATCAGGTACATCCTGGATTTTTACTTGACTTTGGGTGTCCCGCTACATGTGTCGGTGGTTTTCTCGGCCCCTGGTGGTCCGAGGTCGTTCCCGCTGCCCAGATTCATGCGCAAGGGCCTCCTACAGACAATGCACTTTGATTTATTGCGCTATGTGTAATAGCACCCGAGATATCACCAGATATATATTGGATTTTTCCCTGACCCTGAGTGTCCGGCCCCATGAGACGGTGGTTTTCTCGGCCCCTGGTGGTCCGAGGTCGCTCCCGCTTACCAGATTCATGCGCCAGGGCCTCCTGCAGACAATGCACTTTGATTTATTGCGCTATCTGGAATAGCACCCGAGATATCACCAGATATATATTGGATATTCCCCTGACCCTGAGTGTCCGGCCCTATGAGACTGTGGTTTTCTCGGCCCCTGGTGGTCCGTGGTCGTTCCCCCTGCACAGATTCCTGCGCCAGGGCCTCCTGAAGATAATTCACTTTGGTTTATCGCGCTATCTGTAATAGCACCCGAGATATCACCAGATATATATTGGATTTTCCCCTGACCCTGACAGTCCGGCCCCATGAGACGGTGGTTTTCTCGGCCCCTGGTGTTCCGAGGTAGTTCCCGCTGGCCAGATTCATGCGCCAGGGCCTCCTACAGACAATGCACTTTGATTTATTGCGCTATCTGTAATAGCACCCGAGATATCACCAGATATATATTGGATTTTTCCCTGACCCTGAGTGTCCGCCCCCATGAGACGGTGGTTTTCTCGGCCCCTGGTGGTCCGAGGTCGTTCCCGCTGACACGATTCATGCGCCAGGGCCTCCTACAGACAATGCACTTTGATTTATCGCGCTATCTGTAATAGCACCCGAGATATCACCAGATATATATTGGATTTTCCCCTGACCCTGAGTGTCCGGCCCCACGAGACTGTGGTTTTCTCGGCCCCTGGTATTCCGAGGTCGTACCCGCTGCACAGATTCATGCGCCAGGGCCTCCTGCAGATAATTCACTTTAGATTATTGCGCTATCTCTAATAGTACCCGAGATATCACCAGATATATATTGGATTTTCCCCTGACCCTGAGTGTCCGGCCTCATGAGACGGTGGTTTTCTCGGCTCCTGGTGGTCCGAGGTCGTTCCCGCTGGCCAGATTCATGCGCCAGGGCCTCCTGCAGACAATGCACTTTGATTTGTTGCGCTATCTGTAATAGCACCCGAGATATCACCAGATATATATTCGATTTT
Organism: Nomia melanderi; assembly: GCF_051020985.1. NCBI lineage: Eukaryota > Metazoa > Arthropoda > Insecta > Hymenoptera > Halictidae > Nomia > Nomia melanderi. Next base: position 969,283 of record NW_027475151.1, on the reverse strand, counting down.
TCCCTGACCCTGAGTGTCCGGCCCCATGAGACGGTGGTTTTCTCGGCCCCTGGTGGTCCGAGGTCGTTCCCGCTGCACATATTCATGCGCCAGGGCCTCCTGCAGATAATTCACTTTGGTTAATTGCGCTATCTCTAATAGCACCCGAGATATCACCAGATATATATTGGATTTTCCCCTGACCCTGAGTGTCCGGCCCCATGAGACGGTGGTTTTCTCGGCTCCTCGTTGTCCGCAGTCGTTCCCGCTGGCCAGATTCATGCGCCAGGGCCTCCTACAGACAATGCACTTTGATTTGTTGCGCTATCTGTAATAGCACCCGAGATATCACCAGATATATATTGGATTTTTCCCGGACCCTGAGTGTCCGGCCCCATGAGACAGTGGTTTTCTCGGCCCCTGGTGGTCAGTGGTCGTTCCCGCTGCACAGATTCATGCGCCAGGTCCTCTTGCAGATAATTCACTCTGTTTTATTGCGCTACCTCTAATAGCACTCGAGATATCACCAGATTTATATTGGATTTTCCCCTGACCCTGAGTGTCCGGCCAGGTGAGACTGTGGTTTTCTCGGCCCCTGGTGGTCCGAGGGCGTTCCCGCTGCACAGCTTCATGCGCCAGGGCCTCCTATAGACAATGCACTTTGATTTATTGCGCTATCTGTAATAGCACCCGAGATATCACCAGATATATATTGGATTTTCCCCTGACCCTGAGTGTCCAGCCCCATGAGACGGTGGTTTTCCCAGCCCCTGGAGGTCCGAGGTCGTTCCCGCTGCACAGATTCATGCGCCAGGGCCTCCTGCAGATAATTCACTTTGCATTATTGCGCTATCTCTAATAGCACCCGAGATATCACCAGATATATATTGGATTTTCCCCTGACCCTGAGTGTCCGGCCCCATGAGACGGTGGTTTCCTCGGCCCCTGGTGGTCCGAGGTCGTTCCCGCTGCACAGATTCATGCGCCAGGGCCTCCTGCAGACAATGCACTTTGATTTGTTGCGCTATCTGTAATAGCACCCGAGATATCACCAGATATATATTGAATTTTTCCCTGACCCTGAGTGTCCGGCCCCATGAGACAGTGGTTTTCTCGGCCCCTGGTGGTCAGAGGTCGTTTCCGCTGCACAGATTCATGCGCCAGGGCCTCCTACAGACAATGCACTTTGATTTATTGCGCTACCTCTAATAGCACTCGAGATATCACCAGATATATATTGGATTTTCCCCTGACCCTGAGTGTCCGGCCCCATGAGACGGTGGTTGTCTCGGCCCCTGGTGGTCCGAGGTCGTTCCCTCTGCACAGTCTCATGCGCCAGGGCCTCCTGCAGACAATGTAATTTGATTTATCGCGCTATCGCTAATAGCATCCGATATATCACCAGATATATATTGGATTTTTCCCTGACCCTGAGTGTCCGGCCCCATGAGAAGGTGGTTTTCTCGGCCCCTGGTGGTCCGAGGTCGTTCCCGCTGCACAGATTCATGCGCCAGGGCCTCCTGCAGATAATTCACTTTAGATTATTGCGCTATCTCTAATAGTACCCGAGATATCACCAGATATATATTGGATTTTCCCCTGACCCTGAGTGTCCGGCCTCATGAGACGGTGGTTTTCTCGGCTCCTGGTGGTCCGAGGTCGTTCCCGCTGGCCAGATTCATGCGCCAGGGCCTCCTGCAGACAATGCACTTTGATTTGTTGCGCTATCTGTAATAGCACCCGAGATATCACCAGATATATATTGGATTTTTCCCTGACCCTGAGTGTCCGGCCCCATGAGACGGTGGTTGTCTCGTCCCCGGGTGATCCGAGGTCGTTCCCGCTGCACAGATTCATGTGCCAGGGCCTCCTGCAGATAATTCACTTTGGTTTATTGCGCTATCTCTAATAGCACCCGAGATATCACCAGATATATAATCGATTTTTCCCATACCCGAAGTGTCCGGCCCCATGAGACTGTGGTTTTCTCGGCCCCTGGTGGTCCGAGGTCGTTCCCGCTGCACGCATTCATGCGCCAGGGCTTCCTGCAGACAATGCACTTTGATTTATCGCGGTATCTGTAATAGATACCGAGATATCACCAGATATATATTGGATTTTTACATGACATTGGGTGATGGATACCGAAAATCTGTAATTTTCTCGGCTCCTGGTGGTCCGATGTCGTTCCTGCTGCACAGATTCATGCGCGAGGGCCTCCTACAGACAATGCACTTTGATTTATTGCGCTATCTGTAATAGCACCCGAGATATCATCAGAAATATATTGGATTTTCCCCTGACCCTGAGTGTCCGCCCCCATGAGACGGTGGTTTTCTCGGCCCCTGGTGGTACGAGGTCTTTCCCCCTGGCCAGATTCATGCGCCATGGCCTCCCACAGACAATGCACTGTGACTTATCGCGCTATCTGTAATAGCACCCGAGATATCACCAGATATATATTGGATTTTCCCCTGACCCTGACAGTCCGGCCCCATGAGACGGTGGTTTTCTCGGCCCCTGGTGTTCCGAGGTAGTTCCCGCTGGCCAGATTCATGCGCCAGGGCCTCCTACAGACAATGCACTTTGATTTATTGCGCTATCTGTAATAGCACCCGAGATATCACCAGATATATATTGGATTTTTCCCTGACCCTGAGTGTCCGCCCCCATGAGACGGTGGTTTTCTCGGCCCCTGGTGGTCCGAGGTCGTTCCCGCTGACACGATTCATGCGCCAGGGCCTCCTACAGACAATGCACTTTGATTTATCGCGCTATCTGTAATAGCACCCGAGATATCACCAGATATATATTGGATTTTTACATGACATTGGGTGACGGATACCGAAAATCTGTAATTTTCTCGGCTCCTGGTGGTCCGAGGTCGTTCCCGCTGCCCAGATTAACGCGCCAGGGCCTTCTACAGACAATGTACTTTGATTTATTGCGCTATCTGTAATAGCAACCGAGATATCGCCAGATATATATTGGATTTTTCTCTGACCCTGAGTGTCCGGACCCGTGAGACGGTGGTTTTCTCGGCCCCTGGTGGTCCAAGGTCGTTCCTGCTGCACACATGCATGCGCCAGGGCCTCCTGCAGATAAAAAGCGCTTTATTTTTCAAAACATGTTCCCCCAGCCTTACAGGGCTTGGCTGGGGGTAAGTATACAATAGCGCCCTTATGGCGGAGGCGGGTAATTAAATATATTATTATGTATTCATGTATACATTCGCATGGCTAGATATACATCTGTGACTATATTGTGATATTGAGTATAACTAGGTTAACAAATAAATCAATACCCTGAAATAAATAGATAGATAAATGTGTAAATAGATAAATAAATAAATAAATAGAATAAATAAACAGATGAATAAGTAAATTAATAAATAAATAAATAACTAAACAAATAAATAAATATAAATAAATAAACAAATAGAGAAAGAATAGTTAAAAAAAAACAGAATATATAGGTTAATACATAGTTTAGCACACAGTTAATTTTCGCCTAGCCAATACCGGGGTTGCACCATCCCCGGGCCTTCGCCATTAGAAATAAATATAGTATGTATAAAATAATTAAACTAAATGCATAAATAAAACGATAATTAAGATATATAAATAAAGCAGATAGTTAGAATAAATAAATACAGAGATAGTTGAAATTAAAATAAATAACTAGATCAGTATATGATTAGATAGCTCAATAAATATAGAATATGTAAATTAGGTATTCAGTATATACAATTAGTGGGGTGAGCTGTCAGAGCATAGCATTAGTGGGCGTGGGCGCGGAAGTAAGGTCGTTGGGGCAGGGCATGCAGGCTTAAAGAGGCAGTCAGAGACAGCAAAAAGCAAAAGTATTAAATGAACGTAAAAGTAAGTTATGGTTAATATATTAAAAGGACAGAACAAAAAGTTAAAATTAAAATTAGGATTAGAAATTAGAATTAAAAAGAAATTAAAGTTATAGAACTAAAAATTAGGATTAACAAATATTAGTGTGACATCAGTTAAGAGAAGCGGATAGCTTAGTACGTAGAGCCAGCTTTGTTAAGAGACGTAGTTAGAATAATTAAAATAATAAAATCCATAAATAGTATAAATAATAAATAAATAAATAAGTAAATGAGATAAATAAATAAATAGATAAATTAAAAAAAATAAATAGATATAAAAGGAGAAGAATAAAAGATAAAATAAATAATATCCATAAATAGGTAAAATAGGTAAAATACAGAAGGTTATTCGGGTAAAACATCTATACTAAGTTAATCATCTAAATCAAGTAGAATAGCTAGACTACATAGGCAACATTGAATAAATAGATGAATGGATAAATAAATATATAAATAGATAAAGAAAGAAAGAAAAAAAAAAAAGAAAAAAAAAAGAGAAAAAAAAAAAAAAAAAAAAGAAGAAAAAAAAGAAGAAAAAAAAAGAAAGAAAAAAAAGAAAGAAAAAAAAAGAAAAAAAAAATGAATAAATAAAGAAATAAGTAAAGAGATAAATAACTAAATAAGTAAATATAGGAATAAATAAATAAATAAATAAATATAGGAATAAATAAATAAATAAATACGTAAATACAAGAATAGATATGAGAATAGATAAGTAAATAAATAAACAAGTAAATAAATAGATAACTATATAACTAAACAAGCAGATGCATACATGGTAAGATTAAAAGATATTCTAGTTGATTTAGTGATTAAGCATAGATGTCACTTTAATAAAATATGCGGCTACATACTACCAGACCTATCCACTTCCCTGTTGTCTCTGCTGCTGTCCTCTCGCTGCAGTTCCTGCCTAGGCCGGGGGAGTTGACCCCCGCAGGTTTTCAATCGGTCGGCCTGGATCAGGGGCCGGGACATCCTCGGCGAGTGCCTCGCGATACTGGCGAACTCCCGATACGTGCTCCACGTAGATATCCCGGCTCCACCGGACAGTCTCCGACACAATGAGCCGGCGCATCAGAGATGCGTATCGATTACCGATACGCAAAATCTTCAGCACCGACTCATTGGCCGGATCCCACGAGCCGAGAGCACCGACGACGATCGCGGAGACCGCCACCCGATAACCGCGCCCTCCGAGAACGTCGGCCAGGGGCTTATACTTATGTATCTTTCGCGCCCTGGCCTCCTCGAACGAAATATATTCGTTCTCGAAGGGCACGGTAACATCGACGATGACGATACTCCTTGAGGGCTCGTGCCTAACAACAATGTCAGGCCTAAGAGCCCCCAGATCCCCGTCGATGCCCTCGACCGTCCGGTTAACCCTTAACTCCCCTGGGAGTCGGCAGGCCTTAGCGATGCGGGAAACCACCGCATCGTGGCGAAGTTGCCAGGCCGCCGAGTGCGGACGGCAGTGGCCCCTGGTGGTCCGAGGTCGTTCCCGCTGCCCAGATTAACGCGCCAGGGCCTTCTACAGACAATGTACTTTGATTTATTGCGCTATCTGTAATAGCAACCGAGATATCGCCAGATATATATTGGATTTTTCTCTGACCCTGAGTGTCCGGACCCATGAGACGGTGGTTTTCTCGGCCCCTGGTGGTCCGAGGTCGTTCCTGCTGCACACATGCATGCGCCAGGGCCTCCTGCAGATAATACACTTTGGTTTTTTGCGCTATCTCTAATAGTACCCGAGATATCACCAGATATATATATTGGATTTTCCCCTGACCCTGAGTTTCCGGCCCCATGAGACGGTGGTTTACTCGGCCCCTGGTGGTCCGAGGTCGTTCCCGCTGCACAGATGCATGGGCCAGGGCCTCCTGCAGATAATTCACTTTGTTTTATTGCGCTATATCTAATATCACCCGAGATATCACCAGATATATATTGGATTTTCCCCTGACCCTGACAGTCCGGCCCCATGAGACGGTGGTTTTCTCGGCCCCTGGTGGTCCGAGGTAGTTCCCGCTGGCCAGATTCATGCGCCAGGGCCTCCTACAGACAATGCACTTTGATTTATTGCGCTATCTGTAATAGCACCCGAGATATCACCAGATATATATTGTATTTTCCCCTGACCCTGAGTGTCCGTCCCCATGAGACGGTGGTTTTCTCGGCCCCTGGTGGTCCGAGGTCGTTCCCGCCGACCAGATTCATGCGCCAGGGCCTCCTACAGACAATGCACTTTGATTTATCGCGCTATCTGTAATAGCACCCGAGATATCACCAGATATATGCTGGATTTTTACATGACCTTGGGTGACGGATTCCGACTATCTGTAATTTTCTCGGCCCCTGGTTGTCCGAGGTCTTTGCCGCTGCACAGATTCATGCGACAGGGCCTCCCGCGGACAACGCACTTTGATTTATCGCGCTATCTCTAATGGCACCCGAGATATCACCAGATATATAATCGATTTTTCCCTGACCCTGACAGTCCGGCCCCATGAGACGGTGGTTTTCTCGGCCCCTGGTGGTCCGAGGTCGTTCCCGCTGGCCAGATTCATGCGCCAGGGTCTCCCAGAGACAATGCACTTTGATTTATTGCGGTATCTGTAATAGCACCCGAGATATCACCAGATATATATTGGATTTTCCCCTGACCCTGCGTGTCCGGCCCCATGAGACGGTGGTTTTCTGGGCCCCTGGTGGTCCGAGGTCGTTCCCGCTGCACAGATTCACGCGCCAGGGCCTCCTACAGACATTGTACTTTGATTTATTGCGCTATTTGTAATAGCACCCGAGATATCACTACATATATATTGGATTTTCCCCCGACCCTGAGTGTCCGGCCCCATGAGACGGTGGTTTTCTCGGCTCCTGGTGGTCCGAGGTCGTTCCCGCTGGCCAGATTCATGCGCCAGGGCCTCCTACAGACAATGCACTTTGGTTTATTGCGCTATCTCTAATAGCATCCGAGACATCACGAGATATATATTGGATTTTTCCCTGACCCTGAGTGACCGGCCCCATGAGACTGTGGTTTTCTCGGCCCCTGGTGGTCCGAGGTCGTTCCCGCTGAACAGACTCATGCGCCAGGGCCTCCTACAAACAATGCACTTTGATTTTTTGCGCTATCTGTAATAGCACCCGAGATATCACCAGATATGTATTGGATTTTTCCTGTCCCTGAGTGTCCGGCCCCATGAGACGGTGGTTTTCTCGGCCCCTGGTGGTCCGAGGACGTTCCCGCTACACAGATTCATGCGCCAGGGCCTCCTGCAGGCAATGCATCTTGATTTATCGCGCTATCTCTAATAGCACCCGAGATATCACCAGATATATATTGGATTTCTCCCTGACCCTGAGTGTCCGGCCCCATGAGACGGTGGTTTTCTCGGCCCCTGGTGGACCGAGGTCGTTCCCGCTGCACAGATTCATGCGCCAGGACCTCCTACAAACAATGCACTTAGATTTATTGCGCTATCTGTAATAGCACCCGAGATATCACCAGGTATATATTGGATTTTTCCCTGACCCTGAGTGTCCGGACCCATGAGACGGTGGTTTTCTCGGCCCCTGGTGGACCGAGGTCGTTCCCGCTGCACAGATTCATGCGCCAGGACCTCCTACAAACAATGCACTTAGATTTATTGCGCTATCTCTAATAGCACCCGAGATATCACCAGATATATATTGGATTTTCCCCTGACCCTGAGTGTCGGGCCCCATGAGACTGTGATTTTCTCGGCCCCTGGTGGTCCGAGGTCGTTCCCGCTGCACAGATTCATGCGCCAGGGCCTCCTACAGACAATGCACTTTGGTTTATTGCGCTATCTCTCATAGCACCCGAGATATCACCAGATATATATTGGATTTTCCCCTGACCCTGAGTGTCCGGCCCCATGAGACGGTGGTTTTCTCGGCCCCTGGTGGTCCGAGGTCGTTCCCGCTGCGCAGATTCATGCGCCAGGGCCCCCTGCAGATAATTCACTTTGGTTTATTGCGCTATCTGTAATAGAATCCGCGATATCACCAGATATATATTGGATTTTTCCCTGACCCTGAGTGTCCGGCCCCATGAGACGGTGGTTTTCTCGGCCCCTGGTGGTCCGTGGTCGTTCCCGCTGCCCAGATTCATGCGCCTGTGCCTCATACAGACAATTCACTTTGGTTTATTGCGCTATCTGCAATAGCACCCGAGATATCACCAGATATATATTGGATTTCTCCCTGACCCTGAGTGTCCGGCCCCATGAGACGGTGGTTTTCTCTGCCCCTGGTGGTCCGAGGTCGCTCCCGCTGCACAGATTCATGCGCCAGGTCCTCATACAGACAATGCACTTTGATTAATTGCGCTATCTGTAATAGCACCCGAGATATCACCAGATATATATTGGATTTCTCCCTGACCCTGAGTGTCCGGCCCCATGAGACGGTGGTTTTCTCGGCCCCTGGTGGTCCGAGGTCGTTCCTGCTGCACACATGCATGCGCCAGGGCCTCCTGCAGATAATACACTTTGGTTTTTTGCGCTATCTCTAATAGCACCCGAGATATCACCAGATATATATATTGGATTTTCCCCTGACCCTGAGTTTCCGGCCCCATGAGACGGTGGTTTTCTCGGCCCCTGGTGGTCCGAGGTAGTTCCCGCTGGCCAGATTCATGCGCCAGGGCCTCCTACAGACAATGCACTTTGATTTATTGCGCTATCTGTAATAGCACCCGAGATATCACCAGATATATATTGTATTTTCCCCTGACCCTGAGTGTCCGTCCCGATGAGACGGTGGTTTTCTCGGCCCCTGGTGGTCCGAGGTCGTTCCCGCCGACCAGATTCATGCGCCAGGGCCTCCTACAGACAATGCACTTTGATTTATCGCGCTATCTGTAATAGCACCCGAGATATCACCAGATATATGCTGGATTTTTACATGACCTTGGGTGACGAATTCCGACTATCTGTAATTTTCTCGGCCCCTGGTTGTCCGAGGTCTTTGCCGCTGCACAGATTCATGCGACAGGGCCTCCCGCGGACAACGCACTTTGATTTATCGCGCTATCTCTAATGGCACCCGAGATATCACCAGATATATAATCGATTTTTCCCTGACCCTGACAGTCCGGCCCCATGAGACGGTGGTTTTCTCGGCCCCTGGTGGTCCGAGGTCGTTCCCGCTGGCCAGATTCATGCGCCAGGGTCTCCCAGAGACAATGCACTTTGATTTATTGCGGTATCTGTAATAGCACCCGAGATATCACCAGATATATATTGGATTTTCCCCTGACCCTGCGTGTCCGGCCCCATGAGACGGTGGTTTTCTGGGCCCCTGCTGGTCCGAGGTCGATCCCGCTGCGCAGATTCATGCGCCAGGGCCTCCTGCAGATAATTCACTTTGAATTATTGCGCTATATCTAATAGCACCCGAGATATCACCAGATATATATTGGATTTTTCCCTGACCCTGAGTGTCCGGCCCCATGAGACGGTGGTTTTCTCGGCCCCTGGTGGTCCGAGGTCGTTCCCGCTGCACAGATTCACGCGCCAGGGCCTCCTGCAGATAATTCACTTTGGATTATTGCGCTATCTCTAATAGCACCCGAGATATCACCAGATATATATTGTATTTTCCCCTGACCCTGCGTGTCCGGCCCCATGAGACGGTGGTTGTCTCGTCCCCGGGTGATCCGAGGTCGTTCCCGCTGCACAGATTCATGCGCCAGGGCCTCCTGCAGATAATTCACTTTGGTTTATTGCGCTATCTGTAATAGAATCCGCGATATCACCAGATATATGCTGGATTTTTACATGACATTGGGTGACGGATATGGAAAATCTGTAATTTTGCCGGCCCCTGGTGGTCCCATGTCGTTCCTGCTGCACAGCTTCATGCACAAGGGCCTCCTACGCACAATTCACTTTGATTTATTGCGCTATCTCTAATAGCACCCGAGATATCACCACGTATATATTGGATTTTCCCCTGACCCTGAGTGTCCGGCCCAATGAGACGGTGGTTTTCTCGGCACCTGGTTGTCCGCGGTCGTTCCCGCTGCACAGATTCATGCGCCAGGGCCTCCTACAGACAATGCACTTCGATTTATCGCGCTATCTCTAATAGCACCCGAGATATCACCAGATATATATTGGATTTTCCCCTGACCCTGAGTGTCCGGCCCCATGAGACGGTGGTTTTCTCGGCCCCTAGTGGTCCGAGATCGTTCCCGCTGCGCAGATTCATGCGCCAGGGCCCCCTGCAGATAATTCACTTTGGTTTATTGCGCTATCTGTAATAGAATCCGCGATATCACCAGATATATATTGGATTTTTCCCTGACCCTGAGTGTCCGGCCCCATGAGACGGTGGTTTTCTCGGCCCCTGGTGGTCCGTGGTCGTTCCCGCTGCCCAGATTCATGCGCCTGTGCCTCATACAGACAATTCACTTTGGTTTATTGCGCTGTCTGCAATAGCACCCGAGATAACACCAGATATATATTGGATTTCTCCCTGACCCTGAGTGTCCGGCCCCATGAGACGGTGGTTTTCTCGGGCCCTGGTGGTTCGAGGTCGTTCCCGCTGCACAGATGCATGCGCCAGCGCCTCCTGCAGATAATTCACGTTGGATTATTGCGCTATCTCTAATAGCACCCGAGATATCACCAGATATATATTGTATTTTCCCCTGACCCTGCGTGTCCGGCCCCATGAGACGGTGGTTGTCTCGTCCCCGGGTGATCCGAGGTCGTTCCCGCTGCACAGATTCATGTGCCAGGGCCTCCTGCAGATAATTCACTTTGGTTTATTGCGCTATCTCTAATAGCACCCGAGATATCACCAGATATATAATCGATTTTTCCCTTACCCGAAGTGTCCGGCCCCATGAGACTGTGGTTTTCTCGGCCCCTGGTGGTCCGAGGTCGTTCCCGCTGCACGCATTCATGCGCCAGGGCTTCCTGCAGACAATGCACTTTGATTTATCGCGGTATCTGTAATAGATACCGAGATATCACCAGATATATATTGGATTTTTACATGACATTGGGAGATGGATACCGAAAATCTGTAATTTTCTCGGCTCCTGGTGGTCCGATGTCGTTCCTGCTGCACAGATTCATGCGCAAGGGCCTCCTACGGACAATGCACTTTGATTTATTGCGCTATCTCTAATAGCACCCGAGATATCACCAGATAAAAATAGGATTTTTCTCTGTCCCTGAGTGTCCGGCCCCATGAGAGGGTGGTTTTCTCGGCCTCTGGTGGTCCGAGGTCGTTCCCGCTGCACAGATTCCGGCGCCCGGGCCCCCTGCAGATAATTCACTTTGGTTTATTGCGCTATCTGCAATAGCACCCGAGATACCACCAGATATATATTGGATTTTCCCCTGACCCTGAGTGTCCGTCCCCATGAGACGGTGTTTTTCTCGGCCCCTGGTGGTCCGAGGTCGTTCCCGCTGCACGCATTCATGCGCCAGGGCTTCCTGCCGACAATGCACTTTGATTTATTGCGCTATCTGTAATAGCACCCGAGAACGCACCATATATATGCTGGATTCTTACATGACTTTGGGTGACGGACACCGAAAATCTGTAATTTTCTCGGACCCTGGTGGTCCGATGTCGTTCCTGCTGCACTGATTCATGCGCAAGGGCCTCCTACGGACAATGCACTTTGATTTATTGCGCTATCTCTAATAGCACCCGTGACATCACCAGATATATATTGTATTTTTCACTGACCCTGACAGTCCGGCCCCATGAGACGGTGGTTTTCTCGGCCCCTGGTGGTTCGAGGTCGTTCCCGCTGCACAGATTCATGCGCCAGGGCCTCCTGCAGACAATCCACTTTGATTTATTGCGCTATCTGTAATAGCACCCGAGATATTACCAGATATATGCTGGATTTTTACATGACCTTGGGTGACGGATTCCGAATATCTGTATTTTTCTCGGCCCCTGGTGGTCCGAGGTCGTTCCCGCTGCACAGATGCATGCGCCAGGGCCTCCTGCAGATAATTCACTTTGGTTTATTGCGCTATCTCTAGCTCACCCGAGACATCACCAGATATATATTGGATTTTCCCCTGACCCTGAGTGTCCGGCCCCATGAGACTGTGGTTCTCTCGGCCCCTGTAGGTGCGAGGTCGTTCCCGCTGGCCAGATTCATGCGTCACGGCATCCTACAGACAATGCACTTTCATTTATTGCGCTATCTGCAACAGCACCCGAGATATCACCAAATATATATATTGGAATTTTCCCTGACCCTGAGTGTCTGGCCCCATGAGACGGTGGTTTTCTCGGCCCCTGGTGGTCCGAGGTCGTTCCCGCTGAACAGATTCATGCGCCAGGGCCTCCTACAACCAATGCACTTTGATTTATTGCGCTATCTGTAATAGCACCCGAGTTATCACCAGATATATATTGGATTTTTCCCTGTCCCTGAGTGTCCGGCTCCATGAGACGGTGGTTTTCTCGGCCCCTGCTGGTCCGAGGTCGTTCCCGCTGCCCAGATTCATGCGCCAGGGCCTCCTACAGACAATGCAATTTGATTTATTGCGCTATTTGTAATAGCACCCGAGATATCACCAGATATAAATTGGATTTTTCCCTGACCCTGAGTGCCCGGTCCCAATAGACGGTGGTTGTCTCGGCCCCTGGTGGTCCGAGGTCGTTCCCGCTGCACAGATTCATGCGCCAGGGCCTCCTACAGACAATGCACTTTGATTTATTGCGTTATTTGTAATTGCACCCGAGAAATTACCAGATATATAATGGATTTTTCCCTGACCCTGAGTGTCCGACCCCATGAGACGGTGGTTGTCTCGGCCCCTGGTGGTCCGAGGTCGTTCCCGCTGCACACATTCATGCGACAGGGCCTCCTGCAGATAATTCACTTTGGTTTATTGCGCTATCTCTAATAGCACCCGAGATATCACCAGATATATATTGGATTTTTCCCTGACCCTGAGGGTCCGGCCCCATGAGGCGGTGGTTTTCTCGGCCCCTGGTGGTCCGAGGTCGTTCCCGCTGAACAGATTCATGCGCCAGGGCCTCCTGGTAGATAATTCACTTTGGTTTATTGCGCTATCTCTAATAGCACCCGAGATATCACTACATATATATTGGATTTTTCCCTGACCCTGAGTGCCCGGTCCCAATAGACGGTGGTTGTCTCGGCCCCTGGTGGTCCGAGGTCGTTCCCGCTGCACAGATTCATGCGCCAGGGCCTCCTACAGACAATGCACTTTGATTTATTGCGCTATTTGTAATAGCACCCGAGATATCACCAGATATATATTGGATTTTCCCCTGACACTGAGTGTCCGGCCCCATGAGACGGTGGTTTTCTCGGCCCCTGGTGGTCCGAGGTCGTTCCCGCTCCACAGATTCATGCGACAGGGCCTCCTACAGACATTGCACTTTGATTTATTGCGCTATTTGTAATAGCACCCGAGATATCACCAGATATATATTGGATTTTTCCCTGACCCTGAGTGTCCGGCCCCATGAGACGGTGGTTGTCTCGGCCCCTGGTGGTCGGAGGTCGTTCCCGCTGCACAGATGCATGGGCCAGGGCCTCCTGCAGTTAATTCACTTTGGTTTATTGCGCTATCTCTAATAGCACCCGAGATATCACCAGATATATATTGGATTTTCCCCTTACCCTGAGTGTGCGGCCCCATGAGACGGTGGTTTTCTCGGCCCCTGGTGGTCCGAGGTCGTTCCCGCTGCCCAGATTCATGCGCCAGGGCCTCCTACGGACAATGCCCTTTGATTTATTGCGCTATCTCTAATAGCACTCGAGATATCACCAGATATATATTTGATTTTTCCCTGACCCTGAGTGTCCGGCCCCATCAGACGGTGGTCTTCTCTGCCCCTGGTGGTCCGAGGTCGGTCCCGCTGCACAGATGCATGCGCCAGGGCCTCCTGCAGATAATTCACTTTGGTTTATTGCACTATCTCTAATAGCACGCGAGATATCACCAGATATATATTGGATTTTCCCTTGACCCTGAGTGTCCGGCCCCACGAGACTGTGGTTTTCTCGGCCCCTGGTATTCCGAGGTCGTTCCCGCTGCACAGATTCATGCGCCAGGGCCTCCTGCAGATAATCCACATTGGTTTATTGCGCTATCTCTAATAGCACCCGAGATATCACCAGACATATATTGGATTTTCCCCTGACCGTGAGTGTCCGGCCCCATGAGACTGTGGTTTTCTCGGCCCCTGGTGGTCCGAGGTCCTTCCCGCTGCACAGATTCATGCGACAGGGCCTCCTACAGACATTGCACTTTGATTTATTGCGCTATTTGTAATAGCACTCGAGATATCACCAGATATATATTGGATTTTTCCCTGACCCTGAGTGTCCGGCCCCATGAGACGGTGGTTTTCTCGGCCCCTGGTGGTCCGAGGTCGTTCCCGCTGCACAGATTCATGCGCCAGAGCCTCCTGCAGATAAATCACTTTGGCTTATTGCGCTATCTCTAATAGCACCCGAGATATCACCAGATATATATTGGATTTTCTTCCGAACCTGAGTGTCCGGCCCCATGTGTCGGTGGTTTTCTCGGCCCCTAGTGGTCCGAGGTCGCTCCCGCTGCAAAGATTCATGGTCTAGGGCCTCCTGCCGACAATGCACTTGGATATATCGCGCTATCTCTAATGGCACCCAAGATATCAGCACATACATCCTGGATTTTTCCCTGGCCCTGAGTGTCCGGCCCCATGAGACGGTGGTTTTCTCGGCCCCTGGTGGTCCGAGGTCGTTCCCGCTGCACAGAATCATGCGACCGGGCCTCCTGCAGACAATGCACTTTGATTTATTGCGCTATCTGTAATAGCACCCGAGATATCACCAGGATATATATTGGATTTTTCCCTGACCCTGAGTGTCGGACTCCATGAGACAGTGATTTTCTCGGCCCCTGGTGCTCCGAGGTCGTTCCCGCTGCACAGATTCATGCGCCAGGGCCTCCTGCAGACAATGCACTTTGGTTTATTGCGCTATCTGTAATAGCACCCGAGATATCACCAGATATATATTGGATTTTTCCCTGACCCTGAGTGTCCGACCCCATGAGACGGTGGTTTTCTCGGCCCCTGTTGGTCCGAGGTCGTTCCCGCTGCACAGATTCATGCGCTAGGGCCTCCTGCAGAGAATGACTTCGATGTATCGCGCTAACTCTAATGGCACCCAAGATATCAGCACATACATCCTGGATTTTTACATGACCCTGAGTGTCCGGACGCATGAGACGGTGGTTTTCTCGGCCCCTGGTGGTCCTAGGTCGTTCCCGCTGCACGGATGCCTGCGCCAGGGCCTCCTGCATATAATTTACTTTGATTTATCGCGCTATCTCTAATAGCACCCGAGATATCACCAGATATATATTGGATTTTTCCCCGACCCTGAGTGTCCGGCCCCATGAGACGGTGGTTTTCTCGGCCCCTGGTGGTCAGAGGTCGTTCCCGCTGCACAGATTCACGCGCCAGGGCCTCCTACAGACAATGCACTTTGATTTACTGCGCTATCTCTAATAGCACCCGAGATATCACCAGATATATATTGGATTTTTCCCTGACCCTGAGTGTCCGGCCCCATGAGACGGTGGTTTTCTCGGCCCCTGGTGGTCCGAGGTCATTCCCGCTGCACACATTCATGCGCCAGGGCCTCTTGCAGATAATTCACTTTGGCTTATTGCGCTATCTCTAATAGCACCCGAGATATCACCAGATATATATTGGATTTTCCCCTGACCGTGAGTGTCCGGCCCCATGAGACTGTGGTTTTCTCGGCCCCTGGTAGTCCGAGGTCGTTCCGCTGCACAGATTCATGCTCTAGGGCCTCCTGCCGACAATGCACTTGGATATATCGCGCTATCTCTAATGGCACCCAAGATATCAGTACATACATCCTGGATTTTTACATGACCCTGAGTGTCCGGCCCCATGAGACTGTGGTTTTCTCGGCCCCTGGTGGTCCGAGGTCGTTCCCGCTGCACAGATGCATGCGCCAGGGCCTCCTGCAGATAATTCACTTTGGTTTATAGCGCTATCTCTAATAGCACGCGAGATATCACCAGATATATATTGGATTTTCCCCTGACCCTGAGTGTCCGGCCCCACGAGACTGTGGTTTTCTCGGCCCCTGGTATTCCGAGGTCGTTCCCGCTGCACAGATTCATGCGCCAGGGCCTCCTGCAGATAATCCACATTGGTTTATTGCGCTATCTCTAATAGCACCCGAGATATCACCAGACATATATTGGATTTTCCCCTGACCGTGAGTGTCCGGCCCCATGGGACTGTGGTTTTCTCGGCCCCTGGTGGTCCGAGGTCCTACCCGCTGCACAGATTCATGCGACAGGGCCTCCTACAGACATTGCACTTTGACTTATTGCGCTATTTGTAATAGCACCCGAGATATCACCAGATATATATTGGATTTTCCCCTGACACTGAGTGTCCGGCCCCATGAGACGGTGGTTTTCTCGGCCCCTGGTGGTCCGAGGTCGTTCCCGCTCCACAGATTCATGCGACAGGGCCTCCTACAGACATTGCACTTTGATTTATTGCGCTATTTGTAATAGCACCCGAGATATCACCAGATATATATTGGATTTTTCCCTGACCCTGAGTGTCCGGCCCCATGAGACGGTGGTTGTCTCGTCCCCTGGTGGTCGGAGGTCGTTCCCGCTGCACAGATGCATGCGCCAGGGCCTCCTGCAGTCAATTCACTTTGGTTTATTGCGCAATCTCTAATAGCACCCGAGATATCACCAGATATATATTGGATTTTCCCCTTACCCTGAGTGTGCGGCCCCATGAGACGGTGGTTTTCTCGGCCCCTGGTGGTCCGAGGTCGTTCCCGCTGCCCAGATTCATGCGCCAGGGCCTCCTACAAACAATGCACTTTGATTTATTGCGCTATCTGTTATAGCCCCCGAGAAAGCACGATATATATTCTGGATTTTTACATGACTTTGGGTGACGGATACCGAAAATCTGTAGTTTTCTCGGCCCCTGGTGGTCCGATGTCGTTCCTTCTGCATAGATTCATTCGCCAGTGCCTCCTACAGACAATGCACTTTGATTTATTGCGCTATCTCTAATAGCACTCGAGATATCACCTGATATATATTTGATTTTTCCCTGACCCTGAGTGTCCGGCCCCATGAGACGGTGGTTTTCTCGGCCCCTGGTGGTCCGAGGTCGTTCCCGCTGCCCAGATTCATGCGCCTGGGCCTCCTACAGATAATGCACTTTCATTTATTGCTCTATCTGTAATAGCACCGGAGATATCACCAGATATATATTGGATTTTTCCCTGACCCTGAGTGTCCGGCCCCATGAGACGGTGGTTTTCTCGGCCCCTGTTGGTCCGAGGTCGTTCCCGCTGCACAGATGCATGCGCCAGGGCCTCCTGCAGATAATTCACTTTGGTTTATTGCGCTATCTCTAATAGCACGCGAGATATCACCAGATATACATTGGATTTTCCCCTGACCCTGAGTGTCCGGCCCCACGAGACTGTGGTTTTCTCGGCCCCTGGTATTCCGAGGTCGTTCCCGCTGCACAGATTCATGCGCCAGGGCCCGCTGCAGATAATTCACTTTGGTTTAGTGTGTTATCTGTAAGAGCACCCGAGATATCACCAGATATATATTGAATTTTTCAACCGACCCTGAGTGTCCGGCCCCATG